>NC_028451.1:45675858-45706566 GCF_000263155.2 Setaria italica | reverse complement strand
TTCATCCTTTGGATCCTACAGCCAAACTGATCCCAGCTTTTGTCACGGGCAAATGTTAGATGAAACTTTACAGAATCTCAAGCGTGGCAAAACCATACTTCTGTTTAGGCTACAGGCTCCTGGCCCTGATTTGTACAAACTTACCCGAATTTTGAGGTCAATTGAAATGCCTCAGCACATCCCTGAAATTCTGCCTTATCCTGCGGAGAATCTCACTGTCTAGATGACCTGTTTTGTCATGGGAGCTTTGATTGAGCTGCTTCTGCTCCTAAGCTCCTTCGACAATGCTACATTGCTACAGCCTACGGCTACAAGTATGACACCAGTATTGGAGTGTCAGCCTGTCAGGTTAGAACTTGCGCCTACTCTTCTGTGATTCTGTCACAAATGTGACTCTTCTGGAGAGCTGAGTTTCTGTTCAAACCAAGACAAGTTTATAGGTAGTTGACCTAATTTAAAATCTTTCAATAGCAATTTTATGTTCGAAAGAGGAACTTTTCAATCTTAGCCTCGTAGGGTTATCGATTCTTGTTGCGAATTTGCGATAATAGATAATTTTGCTAGGAGGAGGAGGCTGCGGCTCCCGCCGCTCCGTCAGTCCACAGTTGGGTCATCATGAATGAGCTAGCTGGGCCTGATCCCTCAGGTCTGGAAGGATGGATTCTTTTAGACGGGCCTCTTTTCGTGCACGTACGAGTTGGGCCAAAACCAAAATGGACTGGCCCGCGTGAGGCTAATTCTCGTCGGTCTTGTTGCCTCACTCAGGTGGGCTCTGCACGGCTCCTTCACTCACTCATCACCCTACCAATCCTCCTCCTCCGCCGCCGCCGCCGCCTCTCCTGCCGTCGCCATGGCAGCACCCACCGGTGCCCCCGCCACCACCGCGCCCTCCTCCTCCTTCCTCTCTTCGTCTTCGTTACCTCTCAAGTACCCGACTGCCCCCCGTTTCCTACAGTACGGTGCGTGTCCTTGTTAACCCAATGGATACGTCTAACCGTGGCACCCTTCCAGTTCCAGGTCATTGGAGACCATCCACCGCCGACCCGCGGGGAGAATGTCTGTCACTGTCCGCTGCGTCAGTAGCCCGCCGGCCGTCGATACATGTAACTACCAAGCCCCTCGTTTACTTCATCGCTGATAGTTTCCATCCTGCTCGCAGAAATTCATGTGTCAGGTCTAGTCTCTATTAGTTTTCGTTTGAGGCATCCAATCGAATGCTACAAGTGCTGGTTCGAATTAGGGTATTGTTCTAGGTTGCTGCACGCTGTAGTAGCTTCTTGTTTGGCTACTGTTGCTTTCATGTAAAGAGTTGCCTGGAGATGTTGTAGGAACAGAAATAAGGGTGGTGTTGCTTGCTAAATGCTAATATTTTCTTACTCATGTCCTGAAGCTTACAAGACTAGTGTCCCGCGCAATGCTAACATGGCCAAGCTCCAAGCAGGATATTTATTTCCTGAGGTTATGCTTCATTCTCATCTTTTCTTTTCCTTGTTGACGCTGTTCTGTTGTAGATTTGGCTTCTGATAATGTCTATTTGTTGACTGTCAATCAGATTGCCAGGAGAAGAGCAGCTCATTTGCTGAAGTACCCTGATGCTAAGATTATAAGCCTTGGGATAGGTGACACCACGGAGCCCATTCCAGATGTCATAACGAATGCCATGGCAGAGGTGCCTTATTGTTGTGAAAAATATTCTACTAACTATGCTTTCAATTGTATATCTTCATTCTTCAATTTACCAAAAAAAAAAAGCAGTGTTCCTTAGCGGTGCTTTCACTTTTATGTTTCATTTATTTATTTATTTTGGTTCTCATTTGGTTCCACTTGTACATATTTGTAGTAGTTTTCTAAGAAAATTCATCTACATGTTTCTTTTGCTTAATACTCTCTCCATCCCAAATTGCAAGTCGTTTTTGGCTTTTCTAGACATGGTGTGTATTTAGGTGCATAGCAAAAACTACAAATTTAGAAATGCCAAAACGACTTACAATTTGGAACGGAGGGAGTACCTCTTTTACAATTATATTATTTATCGATTAGTCTATTTGTAAACACAGAGAGCACATGCCTTGTCAACAATTGATGGCTACAGTGGTTATGGAGCTGAGCAAGGTGAAAAGGTACTATAGCTTGTGGCTTTATCAGCAACTTTCAGTGCATTAATAGAGTGAATAGATAGCTGTTGCTTTTTTTAGATGAATTCGGATAGCTGTTTAACAGCTATAAAGTTGTACGTATCTATTTTGTGGAGGAATGTGGCTATAAGATTGGTTGTATTTTAATAATGATTTGAGGAGGATTGTTGATAAAGGATAACCATTTCATAATCATGTATATGTCTTCTTAGTTGAAAACCTATTCTGTACAAAGTGCTTGAGGAGTTTAGGCTTTTCCTTTCACTTACCCTTCCAAGTGCTTTCATATTTGACCTACTTTACTTACATCAATTAACTTCTAAATTTTCAATAAAATACGCAGTTTACTCTTTGCGCTGACCTTGTCTTAGCTCCTTATCTTCAGCATCATTAAATGTTGTGTTGGTTGTCAATGCAGAAACTAAGGGCAGCAATTGCTGCAACCTACTATGCAGACCTTGGTATTGAAGATTCAGACATATTTGTCTCTGATGGTGCCAAATGTGACATTTCCCGCCTGCAGGTACCAAAAGAATCCGCATCTTCACTTTTAAGCTTACAGTTCATGTTAAAATTATTTGTTAACAAGTTTCCCGATCCTAATGTTCCAGGTCCTTTTTGGATCTAATCTGACGATTGCGGTCCAAGACCCATCATACCCTGTAAGAGAATTGTTGAACTGACTTTAACCAGCAGTTACCTTCATATTCATGATTCTGAAATTTGTGTGTGATGATAATGGTGAAATTGGTTCTTTTTTATTGTTGCTTTCATACTGTTACATTTGAATCAGCTGCTACTTCTTTTACATATTGTCTGGTGAAATTAAAGCATGCCTTTCATTTTGCAGGCATATGTTGATTCAAGTGTTATCATGGGCCAAACTGGCTTATATCAGCAAGATGTTCAGAAGTATGGGAACATTGAGTACATGAGATGCAATCCCGAAAATGGATTTTTCCCTGATCTGTCAACTGTCCCACGAACAGATATAATTTTCTTTTGTTCACCCAACAACCCTACCGGTGCTGCTGCATCTCGGGACCAACTAACACAACTAGTAAAATTTGCTAAGGACAATGGGTCCATCATTGTCTATGATTCTGCCTATGCTATGTACATATCAGACGATAGCCCAAAGTCCATTTTTGAAATTCCTGGAGCAAAAGAGGTGGGTTCTGTGTTCCAGTAGTTTACTTATTCTGCGTATTGGATTTTTTAGCCCTTGATTGCATTTTTCTCCTATGTGTTTAGTGGCATGGTAATGGTAATAAACACACTATTTTCTCCAAGTAAATTGAACTGCACTTTTCTCATCATGGTTTGTTTATGTGCAGGTTGCCATTGAGACAGCATCATTCTCCAAATATGCTGGGTTCACTGGTGTCCGTCTAGGTTGGACTGTTGTCCCCAAGGAGCTTCTTTTCTCAGATGGACATCCAGTTGCTAAAGATTTCAATCGCATAGTCTGCACTTGCTTCAATGGCGCATCAAACATTGCTCAAGCTGGTGGATTAGCTTGCCTCTCTCCAGAGGGTCTGAAGGTAGAATTTCAGTTGTTGAAATCTTCAGATGACCCTTTTGCATTGTTTCTGCTCATATCTGTTTGTTGTAGGCTATGCATGATGTTGTTGGCTTCTACAAGGAGAACACTGAAATAATTGTCGACACATTTACATCGCTTGGATTCAACGTGTATGGTGCCAAGAACGCTCCTTATGTGTGGGTGCACTTCCCTGGTCGCAATTCGTGGGATGTGTTCGCAGAGATCCTTGAGAAGGCGAACATCGTGACTACCCCTGGCAGTGGATTTGGACCCGGTGGCGAAGGCTTTGTGAGGGTCAGTGCATTCGGCCACAGAGATAACATCATTGAAGCGGCTAGGAGATTAAAACAGCTGTACAAGTGAGCACCGACGCAGCTTCTCTATCGTCTTGGAAGGACGGTATCAATAAGATTGCAGCAGGATTTGGAACACCAAATTCGCGCTGTCAAGCTACCTGGAGATATTAGAAGGGAGCCTGATAATGTCGTAGGCTTATGCGGTGTTACTTCTTTCAAGCCATTTCCAAGTCGAAACGATGCTTGTTGTATCCCTGACCCTGAGACATTTGATGATTTGAATCTCCAGGAAATGGTTGTATGGCCTAAGTTCGTTCCCTTACTGTTCCTGTGATGTTGCTGTTTCGGAATAACTCTGGGATGCATCACATGTTAGGCACGCAGAAAGCACAAAATCGGCTATATAATCTCTGCTCAGTTCTTTCATTTTTGGCATGTAAATAATTACCGGCAGGCAGCAGTGCAACACCAGTATCTATGGAAGTTGACCACCAAGTAGCAGCGCAAGAAGTTTGCGTGCATCAATATTAACGTCACCATACATCATAATTAATTCAGAAAGATCCAGGTAAATCAGACAAAAGACCATCCCCTAATTGCATACCAGTATTATTTTTTTTACTGACGCTACTAGCGTCCGGACGTCCGATTAGAATTTTCCCATCGGACGCTCCATTGCAACATCAAAATAAAACATCTGCAACATCGAAAACTTATAGTTGCAACATTGAAAAAATATGTGAAAAAATGATTATGTCGTTTGACTCTGGGATAGAAAATTCTCGTCACAATATGAACACTTTGTTCCATGCAACATTCACTATCAAACATGTGGAAACAATAATTGCAACATCGATGATTAACTATTGAAACATATCTCGAGCCATCCGATTGTTTTAGATTCCGGATGTCAGAGTCTTAGCATTACCGATTTTTTTTCGGGAGCAGTTCGTGTGCAAGCATGATGCTCTATTGCTCTGCTCTGTTCTGTAGCTGACCCGCTCCGCTAGCAGGCAAATCGCTGCCGCGAACTACCTGCCAAGCCTTGTAACGAAGCAGCATCCACTCACGAGTGGGCGGAATTATCAACACTGCAACATCGCTTGGAACTATTCTTCGTTGATCTGCACTAGTTAGTTTCTCAGTGCGAGTTAGGCTGAACAAGCTAGCTGGCATTTCGCGCGCAAGCGACGCTCCATGTCCTGTCCGGTTGTCCTTCGTCGACCGATTGATGGCGGCTCCGACGAGCCCAGACCAAGCCACCGGTGCTATATATACGCGCACGGCGCGGCGCCACACCTTGCAACGAAATCTCGAGGCACGAAACAGTAGCGCCGCACCAATCTCCAGCTCCGGCCACTGTTGCCTCGCCGTCGTCAGATCAATGGCTTCCTCGCCGTCGCTGCTGGTGCTAGTCGTCGCCCTGCTGGCCGTCTTCTCACCAGCCGTTCTCGCCTCCGGCCGGGAGGAGCGCGCGCGCATCCGCGTCTACGTGCACGAGCGGTTCTCGGGCTCTAACGCCACGGTGGGTTCCGTGGCGGCGTCCCCGCTCGGCGACAACTCGACGTTCGGCGAGGTGGGCGTGGTCGACGACGTGCTGCGGGCGGGGCCGGACCCGTCGTCGCGGGAGGTCGGGCGGTACCAGGGCCTCTTCGCCGGCGCGGACCTCGAGGACGCGAGCTACTTCTCCGCCATCACGCTCGTGTTCACCGCCGGCGAGCACCGCGGCAGCACGGTGTCCCTGCAGGGGAAGTACGGCTTCCCCGTGGACGGGGCCCTCGAGCGCGTCGTCGTGGGCGGCACCGGCGGGTTCAGGATGGCGCGCGGCTTCTCCATGCTTAAGGTCGTCAGCAACACGCCGGAGGCCGACGTGTTCCAGCTCGACCTCGTCGTCTTCACGCCCCGCCGCCGATAATAGCTTGGTCGTGCGCGGTGAGCAGAGCATGTGAACGTTTCGTTCTCTACCCGGCCGTTGATAGTTTGTTTTTGGTGTGAGCTCCCGCGTCATGACAAGAAGATGCTGAGTGTTTACAAATAGCTGAGATTTCTTTGGCATGAATTGATACATATTGGATTCTCTAGTGATGGTGAGAATGTTTCCATGCATGACTACAATGTCTGTGTTATAATTCGCACAGTGGAGGACTTTTCTTTAAAATCCAGCCCGTTTGATTGTTCGTACGGGCGAGTCTGACTTTGCCGAGTGCTATTATACTCTAACCGCAACTTTAGAAACTCTTTCACAATATATTACTACTCTGGCACGTTGCAATTAAGAGCCTGTTTGGTTCCCAGGAGCTACATCGGATGTTTGGATCCTAATTAGAAGTATTGAACATAGGCTAATTACAAAACTAATTGCGCAGATGGAGGCTAATTCATGAGACGAATCTATTAAGATTAATTAGTCCATGATTTGGCAATGTGATGCTACAGTAACCATTTGCTAATAATGGATTAATTAGGTTTAATAGATTCATCTCGCGAATTAGCATACGGCTTCTGCAATTAGTTTTATAATTAGCTCATGTTTAATCCTCCTAATTAGCATCCGAACATTCGATGTGATAAGAGCTAAACTTTAGCATTTAGTATCAAACAGCCTCTAACTTGATAATGACCAACTTTCAGGAACAATTCGAGATTAAGTGAAGTTCTTTTGCATGAGTATCTTGGATGCTCAAGTTTTCTCTTTGCTTTTTTCAGTTCAACCTGTTCAGAGTCCTAGACTGAACGTTGTGACTAGTATTTCCTATTATAATTTTAGGAATTATCGGCATAAATTTTTCAATGATTGACCTTTGATAGCAAAATGCCTATTGCCTAAGGTAATTTTTGTTAATAGCTTGATTTGTTGGCAGCCTTTTGGGAGATGAAGGTGTGCATGTCTATATTCGTCAACGTTTTAAATAGCAGGCTAAGAGGATTATCGGTAGGAAAAAATAGCTAATAGCAGAGCTAAATGGTGCTATAGCAGGATATAGCCGCTAAATTGTATATGAAGATAAATAGAAGATAAATAGCGGTTAAATAACTATAGCGGCAGTCGGGAGATTTAAAACTTGATAATAGGTGAACGGGTGTGCGTATATATAAATGTACACTGTGTCTGTGCCGTACTTAAACTAGTTTTGGAATCTTTAAATGACGAAATTTGCGGACAGTCCCTGAGCAGGGATCGGGCCACGTCGCAGGGAAAACCCTATCGTCAGATCGTACATCTACGGTGAAAAGGCGCAGGCGCGACCCGTCCCTCTTCTCACCTCAATTCTTAGATGCTTCGCGTGGCGTCGTGCCGCAGCCCTCGCCGCCCGAGCGCGAGGACCCGGGCACCAAGCGTCCAGGAATTCTTCGCCGCTGGCCAGCTCCTCCGGCCGCCCTGCCGCGAGGTCTCGTCCTTGTTTGGCTCCTGGAACGCCCGCTCTCCTCCGCCACGACTGACATCGATCCTAGCGACGGAATCGCCATTGCCGCGAACGATTAGCTTCAGCGGCTTGAGTGCCTGGGCGCGTGCTACACCAGCCTCATGCCGTCCACGCCAACCACATGACCATCCTTGCGGCGCTGAAGATCCGCGTCACCACGCTGCCCTACAGCCAGTGCATCGTGCATTTTGTTGAGCGCGGCAAAAGAACAGCGAGCAGCGCCAACGGTTGCTCCTACTGCAGTCCTGTAGCTGTTGCGCCTACAAAGTGCTCGACCAAATGCCTGTGTGTCCATGTGCATTTTGCAAGACTAAATAGAAAATGGAAACAAGACAAATGTCACCTTAATGGTTCTCCCATGGAAAGGCCTTCAGCAAAAACGTAAATCTCATGAATTATAACTGCTTTGTTTGCAGGAATTGAAGCTTCTTTGCTACTGTCATTGCTACAGCCGCCGCATCAACCGTGTGGATCTTTTTGCCTGCTGTTGACTTACCTCTGCATGCTCTACTCTGCTGATGAGATAAAATGCAGGGCAACCTATGACGGGTGTTCTCTGATGATATTTAACATTTTCTGAATTGAATGCCATTGAGCAATCCAGGCCCCATCCCGTCTTGAAGCATGATGGAGCAAAAATGAAATTAATCTCCCTCTATGCTATTTCAAAATTGACACTATCACCATTTCCTTGCAAGAGGCAGTCTGAGCAGTACCCTGACAAAATTCCTGTAAGCTTTAGCGCTCATGTATATGCTGCTTCTTTCGTCTTGATCACTTTGCTCTAATTTATGACAATTTGCCGCTTCAAATTTTATGCCTTATCCTATGATATCGGTGATGACAGAAACGGGCACAATAAGTTATCCCACTTACCCTTGTGCTCGTATAGTGTGCTTTACTAGACAACCACTCGTATCAGTAGTATTTATCTATCACTTTTCAGTTTGAAGGCTTAAGAGGAATATTACTTCTTAGTATTGAGATCATTTGGTACGAATCAACTTAGCACCATCATGATGTGGTAGTGAATCATGCATATAACTAGAAGTTAGCTAGAACAAATTTCATTCACAAAATCTTTAGGGCTGAGTTCTCATTTTACTAAGAGTTTCTTGGACCTAGGTAAATACATCTCTGTTTATTCAGCTATGTCCTCAAGCTATTGAATCCTCATGGGTAGCTACACTAACAATCACAGAAATCCGTGAAAGCCCTGATCAAGAACTTCAAAGTTTGATATCTGAACACATCTCTGGGCAATCTTATATTCTTTACCAAGACATTATCCAAAAGAAATATATATCGGCTGTTCCTCATTATTTACAACTGATCTCTCTTGCTGATGAGTAACAGGCTAACCTTATTTCCACATGCCTCATTTCAGAGAAAGCTCAAAAAAGAGCATGGTAACAAAGACATACGCTGTCTCCCGAGTCCTGGTCTCCATGTTGTAAACTTGTGCCGTGGTTAAATGTTTCATTTTCGAAATGTAGTCCTCACGGCTTTGAATATCTCCTGCTTATTCAGTAACAATACATATCATCTGAATATACCAAGAATCCTTCGCACAACCTGGTACTATGCTTACCAAAGAAGCTATGCAGGAGTACTTTGCACTATGTTAGAAACATGGGGAGAAACACGTTGGGGTCAAGCTAGAACTGCAAAACATGGAGTGAAACGTTTGTACCTTGGTATATATGTTGGGATTTCTTTTAGACAATTAGCTATGCATATGACATTGAGCATACCATTTTACTATACCGGCTATGGCTTGAGTTCGCAACCACTTAGTACTCTGTCAGCGCTCACAAATCACAATTTCAATTTTACAAAATGCACTCTGTCAGTGCTTTACGACCTATTGGCAACCAGTTTATCGAAAATTAACTGATACATTAGAAGCGCTGGGATTTCATCTGGAACTAGAAAATCCCAAAATTCATCGGAAAGAGTTCAGCTATGCTACATTACCAGCCTATTGGCTGGTTCCCTCTGGCGCCGCGCCTGTGTTTCCAGTTCTGTATACTCAAGTGATGGCGCATAGACTGGAGTTTTCGTAATTCGTTTGCTTGCTTATTTTCTTATGGGGGGAGAGTTTGAAACAGGCAGCACAGCCGCACAGCAAATATTATATTGACCTTGCGCAACATTTCGGCAGCTGGGCCCAGATGTTCCTTAAGAGAATAAGGCGGCCCAGATGTCTCTCTGTCCTCCGTCCCAGGTCAGCAGCGTCCAAGAAAAACGGCCCATCAGCTAGTTCAATCCGTGGATCCAGCCCACTGCTTCCCGCACAGCACCGAGGCAGCAAAATCAGAGATGCATCACCAGATTCCGCATCTTGTCGCACGGAATCCTTTCATCATGCGGGGTTGACGGCTTGACGCAGTTGACTAGAGTCAGGGAGACTGTTCAAGTCGAGCCGACCCATTTCCGTTATGGTTCAGTTTAAATTTGAACTATAAACCATAAAAATTCAAGCATGTGCATACTAATGCTTAAGCTGCCATCCGTGCAGATTCTCTCTGGTGAGGGTCCAGTTTGGCTTTGGCAGGTCAAAACACACACGGCCAAGCAACCAACCATTGAACCATACCATCTAGGGACATGTTTAGTTACTCCCAACTCCCAACTTTGACACTATGCAAAAAGAAGATTCCCCATCACATCAAACTTGCGGTACATGCATGGAGTACTAAATGTAGATGAAATTAAAAACTAATTGCACAGTTTTGTTGTACTTTGCGAGACGAATCTTTTGAGCCTAATTAGTCAATATTTGGACAATAATTCACAAATACAAACGAAACGCTACAGTGTGCTACAGTGCTGTAACAGTAATTTGGCACCTCCCAAATTCCCTAACTAAACAAGGCCTAGGATGCTGGTAATCTGGTATCTGGTAATACAAAAGAAAGAACGCCCTCTGCAGCCAGGCCAGCTATCCATGCATCCACTTGTACAATCAAATCTGTGCGTGCAAGGCTGACCGGAACAGGCGGCCGGTTCAGGCGGCCCACCGGCCTCGGGGAAGGCGAAAGGCAAAAGCGCCGGAGCCGAGCTCGTGTGTATCAGCAAAAGTCGCCGCCGGACACCGCCGCTGCCCCCTCCCTGCTCCTTCTCCTTCCGTCCTTTCACACTCCGCAAGGGTGAGCTTTGCTTTGCTCCGGCCGCCAGCTAAGGTCGTCGTCGTCGACGACAATGGCAGCAGCGAGCATCCTTCCATTGATCCGTCCACTCCACTGCCGCTGGAGCCACGTACTTGCCTCACTCAACGATGTCGCGAGCTTTCCCCGCCAGGGCTCGTACGGCGCTGCTCGCCCTGCCGGCGACAAGCAGGGGCGGGCGTCGTGAGCTAGCCGGCTACACTGCTGCGGCGAAGCTAAGTTAAAGCGCTTTTTTCTAGCCGGTGCTCGTGTTCTTGTAGACGCCATGATTGCGGTCTGTGTAAACATGACAAAACTGCGTGATTATAGTCGTTAGCGTAAATGACAAAAGCGTAGCCTACTCCCTACTGATTGTGCTGTGGAAACCTCAATAGCTTTATCAAAAGCGCTTGGTTAGTAGTAGAGTCGTAGAGAGAGCCGGTCATCAGAACTCAGAAGGTTAACAAAGCGTAGACACATGCGTACAAAAATGCGCGCGGTTAGGATCATAATTGCCGTCACCCTGCCGGCCTCAAAGGCTTAACCAGCAACCATGTGTGTGCATGAGCATGTCGCCTGTTAACTGCATGCAGATCAGATAGCTAGATGCCTAGATGCATGCGGCAATATTGGTAGTACGAACTAATCTCTCCGTCCAAAAAATAAACGCCGCATCTCGCTACTCAAGGAATCAAATATTTTTAAATTTGACGAATATAGTATCAGCATTTGTATCTCTAAATAAATTTATTAGGAAAATATTATCAATGCTCAATCTAATGGTACTCCTACTTATTATACATCATAAATACTAGTACATTTTTTAATAAATTAAGATCAAACCTTAAGAATCGAGATGTGCGTTTATTTCGGGAGGGAGGGACTACGCTAGCTTCAGCACCTCTCAAAAGGCGCATGTTTTTATGCATGTCGTTCAAATTAGGAGCAGTGCTGAGACTGTTTTCAAGAGTGTGACGTGATGAGTGAGCCCAGCTGGGGATGTTTGCAGACAAGCATCAGGGCTGGCTAATAAGGCTGTGTCGATCTGAGCTTCTCTTTAGCTGCGTCCAAGGCGAACACACACAAGCACTTGTTTAGCGCCTCATGCTTTTGCTTTTGCGAGTACCAAGGAGGAAGAAGCTGGATTCCGTCCTTGTCTCACGTGTGACGCCAGCTATACGCCGGCCTATACATGGCGTGCTCCCACGCACGGACGACGAGCTCTCTGAAACTAGCAACACGAGCACGCAGCTAACCTAGCTCGAGATCTAGCCACACGCTGATTACGCCACGGAGGTACGGGCCCATGGTTTAGTAGCAAGTGATGTATTTTTATTTTTATTTTTTTGAAAAGGAGTAGCAAGTGATGTAGAGACTAGAGATACAGGGCCTTGAGGGATTTTCTCTGAAGTCTAAACGTTCAGAGAATCAATAGCTGTCGTAAAATCCTCCGTTTTTTCTCTGATGACCCAAGCTGAAGAACATTCAGACTACGGTCCATTTTTGACATTTTGTCCTGGGCATTGCATACTTGCACTGCAATTGTATACGGCGAATCCTTTGCGCCTTCCTGTGCCGAAGCTAATCAGTGTCTCTCGTCTTTTGGGGCAAGCTTGCGTAAGCTTTATGATGACAGTTTAAGACATGCGAGGAGTACACTGGCATCATTTTAACGCGAGATCGATTGTGATGATAAGATTTAAGCCGGCCGGATTCCCTCGCCCGCATTATTAGAGCATGCTGCCGGTCTCAGCTGCTTGACTGCTTGTGTGTTTATGTCCGGCAGCGTGCCTGCATGTTGCATGACCGTTCCTCCTTGACGACCTGTTCAGTTTACTATCAGTGGCTCTGTGCCACACGCTTCCCAACTTCTTGGACTCGACAAGTTTCGTCACGAGAGAAATAAATAAATAAATATATTCCAAAAAGAATAGAATTGCCAATAATTTTAGTGTTTTCTTATTATTTTTCTCTCCACTGGCTGACAATTTTCTACTATAGTTCGTTTTATCAAATCACTAACATGATAGTTTTTAACAAACTCATTGCCCGTGGTTATAGTATATAGTAGTCTAAATATATTAGAAATTGTTTGCCATATGCAAAGATACTATCAGGAAAAATTAGTAGTCTCAGTGCTTGTACATATTATTTTAACGAAATCGATTCACACTCAAATTTTTTGCCCTCAATCTCTCTCAATGAGATTTGTCTTCCTTAATCTTCCCTATTTTAAACGTGATGGAGCTTCTTTGATGAGACCATGTGTTAAGATTCTGGTGATTCCAGAGATAGAGTTGAGAATATAAAGCGTGTAGCGCTTTAGCAGAAAAATTAGGAAAGTAAGGTTGCCCAATAGTGATGGCCGAATAGGGTGACAGAGCCAGGGTCCCCTTGAGGATAGCTTGCGTGGTGGAGTAGGATCATAGGATGAAATTAACTCACTCCAAAGGGTTTGTTGTGGCCGACACGTTGAGGTTCTTAACGCCTTGGTTTAAGGAAGAAACGTTTGGAGAACAAAAAGGGTGAAGGTAAAACAAAAGAAGGAAATATCGAACAGCCCAAAACTAACACTTTGGTAATAGCACATGATAGGGGTGTATCCAGAAATTAGAACTTGGTAAGCGGGCACATGTCCCCGCTCAGATTTTGAATTTTAGTTGACTTCTTTATTTCAAGAAACTAAGAAAGGATAATGCACTGCATGTACCAACTTATTTTTTGGGTACAACAATCCATAAGCAGAAGGTTTTACGAATGAAGAAATGTTAATGCAGGAAAAGACGCTCGACCTTCGTTCTTCTTGAAGGAAAACGACGAGCAGACGCTGTTAATGGGACGAGAGATCAAGTGAGGTGTGGACGTGTGGTCGTGTTTAGCCGTACCATAGCCAGCCGGATGGTCCAAGCGCCGAACGATGGCAGCCAGCAGCCACAGCCACCGATAGACGCACAGGGTCAACCAGATTAAAGAGAGACCATGCCAGGCCGGCCCATGCATGCACAATAACGACAGGTCACGAATGATGGGAGGACGTCGTCGTCGTCGCCTCGTTTCGCCCAGGTCCAGTCACGTCGCCGCGTGTCTTTAGCCATCGCTTTAGCTCTCTGCGCCCACGGCGACGCGCCGACGCCGCCGCAGAGCTGCACGGCCGACGCAGCGGTGCTCTCTCTGCTCTGCGCTCTCTGGGCGCGTAGCAAATCTACGCGTCCGTGTCCGTCATCGTCAAGCGCTTGTGTGGCGGCAGAGCCTGCCTGCGTGCTGCGGCATTGCTTGCTTTTGTCAGTGACCTGTGTCTGTGTGACTGTGTCTGTGACGACGGTGCATGTTTGGCGCAGCCAGAGCCCAGACAGTCAGAGGGAGCTGAACGCGCATGGGTCGGGTCACCTCTAACCTCTTTGGCTCTTTATCTTTGGTCCGAGTTGATGTGTACGTGCTCCAAGTCTCCAACGTTGGTGCGTACGGGGGAGCAGCATCTTTCTTGGGTTCCGCCGGGTTTTGGATGGATCCTGCTGCCGTCTCTGGCTCTCTGCTGACCACACCTGATTATGATTTGCACGAGTTCCTAAGCAAAACTGAAGGAGAAGCTAGCTGACCAAAGCCCTCGAGATGAAGGAATCGGCTTGATCACAGAGTTTGTGCTACAAGTGTCGATGTGCACAGCTAGACTCATGAAGAGAGCACATCCATCTTGATCGAAGCCAGCGGTGAAATGACGTTGGGGTCAGCTCCACTAAGGATAGGTCAAGCTCCAAGATGAACACAGGGCTACTACTTTATCAGAAAAAATGCAAAACTTGGTAACTTGACCGACCCCGATGAATGGGCCTAGCTCCGCCTAACTTTAATTGTGGAAAATCCTTATGTGCCCGACATTATATCTCGAGACATCCAGGATAAAGTGAAACTTGCATTTTCAGTACGCTACGGAGAAGAGAAATGGTTTTACTACTAACGATGAGAGGTTGTCTGATTAAACAAAACCTAAACAGTGAATGGTACTGCTACTACTGCGCCCTCCTGCAGTGGCGGCAGGTCCGTCCAAGCGTGCCATGATTCGGGCGTTGAAAACTTTAGCCAGCCGGCCATGGCATCAGAATCTGAGACGTGCCCTGCCGCTGCCGCTGCCTGAGCCTGACTGACTCGCTGAGTCTCTTGCACGTACTTCGAGATCACATGAGGATGATGCTGTGGATTATATTATGATCTATGTAGGGGTGTTTGGACAACCCGTTAAACTATGTTTGATATTAATTAGAAGTATTAAATATAGTTTAATTATAAAATTAATTGCACAGATAGAGTCTAATTCGAGAGACGAATCTATTAAGACTAATTAGCCCATGATTTGACAATGTGGTGCTACAGTAACCATTTGCTAATGATGGATTAATTAGCCTTGATAGATTCGTCTCGCGAATTAGACTCCATCTGTGCAATTAGTTTTGTAATTAGCTTATATTTAGTCTTTTAATTAGCATCCGAACATCCGATGTGACCAGACCCTGCTAAAGTTCAGTACCTCCTGTCCAAATACCTAAGAGCTAAATCATTAAAAGTTTGTCTCCTAAAGTGAGTGCTTAGAACTGGTTACGTTAGGTTTGGAGGAGGTTTGAGACGCCAACGTCTTAGGCTCCGTTTGATTCCGACTAAAGGTTTTTTTCCGTGATACATTAAATGATTAGATACTAATTATGAGTATGAAATATAAACTAATTATAAAATTAATTGCATAGATGGAGACTAATTTACGAGACGAATATGTTAAGTCTAATTAGTTCATGATTTGAAAATGTGATGCTACAGTAATCATGTGCTAATCATGAATTAATTAGATTTAATAGATTGCGTCGCGAAGTAGCCAATCAAATTACCAATCCGAAAATTTGATGTGACGTGGATTTAGCTCAAACACTCCGTTACACGCGCGCAGGATGCCTCTGAATCCGGACCATACGAGCGCATCGGATGCCGCGGGCCCACCCGAAGCCTACCAGTCTCAGGCAGGCCCTGCAGCTTGACCGGCTCGCACCGCAGGGGGGTGGGCTCGAGCTCAACGCGACCCCCGAGCGACGAGTGACTGATGAGCGAATGGCCACTGACTGGCCAGTGTCTCTCGCTTCGCTGCTGAGTGATGAGCTCAACACTGTAGTGCTTGTTGTTTACTGCCCTCTACGTATGTTTCAGGGAAAATACGAGTACAGTATACGGTACCCGGAGGGAGAGAAGACGAGGAGCAAGCAACTCTTGCATCATTCATCAGCAACCTACAACCCTGGACCGAAGAGACCCACCTCGTGTTCTCTCGCCCACAGGCCACAGGGGAGAGGGCCATGCCCATCCATTTGACTTGCGCAAAAGCAAAAGCGCACCATCACATGACCGCCCGGCCGGCCCACACGAGATTCCCCCTACGAGGAGGGGAGGGGAGCAGCGGAAGACGGAGGCGCGCACGACGCAGCGGGGAGGGCAGGACGGGACGCGCAGCAGCGCGGCGTGTCGCGCGCACCGGAGCCTAGCTGCTTCCTGTGCCCGCTTGTCGCTTGCTGCTGCTTTACGGCGGGGCCCGGTGGTGGCCCGGGCGCGCGGGCGGCTGCTTTGCCCAAGGTCAGCCGCGCCCGCGCGGATGGGTGGGTTCCCCAGGCCAGGCCGAGCCCCCGCCGCAGCCACACCGCGCCGGCGGCCGCGTTGGCCTTGGGAGTGTGGCCTTTGACATGGCGGGGCGCGGCGCGTGTGCGCGTGTGCGCCGGGCCCCGTATTCCACCACGGGACGGGATCGCGGTTCCGAACGCCTTTACCTTTTCTTCTCTTCTCCTGGTCTCTCCAAGCCTCCGTTCGCGTGGCGTGGGTCGGGTCCGTTTGGTAGTCCGCACGCAGGTTGGATCAGGCCCAGCTAGCGCAACAAGCTGTGTTTGCTACCCTAATCGGTCTTCCGAGCTAGGCTCGCACGGTGCAAAAATAA
This sequence comes from Setaria italica, assembly GCF_000263155.2. Taxonomy (NCBI): domain Eukaryota; kingdom Viridiplantae; phylum Streptophyta; class Magnoliopsida; order Poales; family Poaceae; genus Setaria; species Setaria italica. The sequence goes on along the minus strand of NC_028451.1, from coordinate 45,690,053 downwards.
CCCGACAGTTTGCAGCGTGTGGAACGCAAAAGCTCGCTGTTCCACGCGATGCAGGTGGTTGCCGTGACCCTCGGTTTGCTTTTGCTCATGCAACGTTATGGAACTCGGAGGGCTCACGCAACGTTATGGAACTCGGAGGCCGTTGACCGGAGACGCGACGGCACGCGGAGGTAGGGCGTGCGGTGGCTGGAGGCGCGGCGGGGCCTGCGGCGGCCGGAGGTGCAGCGGCGCGCGAAGGCCGCGGAGGTGCAGCAGTAGGGCGTCCAGCGACGGCCCCGTCCACACCAACTCCCCTACCACCATTGGCTTCTTCGTGATCGATTCATACAGCTGAGGCTCAATCGCACGCTATTACTAACCTTAGCTTCTCTATTTTTTTAATCGTGATCTATTCAGTTGTGCTGCTGCTGTCGATGGCGTGCAGCAGCAGATCCGGGCGGAGATCCTGCACATAGGCGCAACGAGGACGGCCCTGCCTACTCCTCGGGCCGATTGCAAAGGGCGCTGCGACAGCGCATGGGTGCCGCGGATGCCCCGCCTCCGCTACGCGCTAGGGGCTCGTCGGTGCCGCCACGCCCAAGGCCCCGTCTCCGACTCTCCGCTGCTAGCTCGACGCCTCCCGTCTCCGCCGTCGGTGCCCGTGGTATGTCTCCACCCCTGAGGTCCTATCTCCAAGCGAGGGCTTGCATCCACCGCGGTTCTGCACTTCCGATCACCATCCTCACCGCGCGTAGAGTGGAGGAGGTGCAGAAACCGGGGCTGCCTGGCTTGGCCTAGGGAACACGAAAGAACTCTTGTTTGGGATCGATTAGTAGTGACTTAAATGAGCAGGTTTTTGAATTTGGATCGATTGAACGAAGCAAGAGAGGCAGCAAGGAGCCAAGGAAGAAGACAGGGATCGATGGTAAAGCTACCACATTCTTAATGCAAGGTGTACATGCTTTGCTGTCCACTTTAGCAAAAATCATCCTATCCAACTAGCATCATAAGGTACAGATTTGTCCATCAACGTCTCTGCGTCCCATAAATTTAGCCCATCCGATTGGAGCTGGCTCACGGTCCGGCTGAGCCTATACACGCCACCGAAGGCGCCCTGGAGTCGCCGTATGTACCAGCCTGCTAGCTGCCGTGCGCGTGTGTGTACGTACACCGCCGCGCTGGAGTAGCATGGACTACGCGAGGCGCGTACGTATGATTCAGATTCGGCACCGACGGGGCCGAGCAGCCGTCGCCCGTCGGCCTCGCGGACCGCGATGACAGGTACAGTTCTGCTCCTACCCCGTCATCTACGGTAATACTACTAGGACGTACCGCATGTTTCCTCTATGCTTTTCTCTCTCGTCGTATCTTTCCATCTGCCAAGGACTCGTCTATGAACCGTGAACGCGCGTACTACGGGACGGGGAGCAGCCACTTCGTGATTTTTTTAAATTTTAACTTTTTCAAATAATATTTCAAAAAACCCTCCGGATAAATATTTCCATCTCGTGACCCTTTTGATCGCGCCGACCCGCATGACGCGATAAAATAACATTATCATACCACATGCACTGCCGTGGTAAGCCTACCACGCTGGTGCGGTGAGATGACATGGACTCAACGTGGTTCTGTCGCGCCACTTTGCATGGCGTGACGAGAGCCCACTCTAATTTAATTTACTCACTTTAGATCATCTAAATAAAATAGTATTTGAACTTTAAATAAAATAGTATGATTTATTTAGATGATCCAAAGTGAGTAAATTAAACTAGAGTGAGCTCTCATCACACCGTGCAAAGTGGCGCGACAGAACCACGTTGTTGCGCCACATGTAGTGGCGTGACAAGAGGAGTCCATGTCATCTCTCTTCGCACAGTGCATGTGGTGGGACAACATTATTTTATCGCGTCACGCGAGCCAGCGCGATCAAAAGGTCACGAGATCCGGAGGGTTATTTTTAAAATATTATTTAAAAAATTTAAAATTAAAAAAAATTCTCAATTCGCGCATCTCGACCAGGAGCAGTTCGTGCGTTGTCACGGGGTCAAAACTGGCATCACAGCCTCTCCCGCATCCATCGTCAAAGATGTCGTGCCGTACGGGGTTCGGTTCGGCCAAGCTCACGCCCAATTCGCCAATTCGTGCGCCACCCTCAGGCTTCACACTAGTAGTTCGCACGCATACGTTTTGCATGATCATTTCTTGCACCCACGCTTCTCCGTGTCACTCAGATGCTATAAAACCACACGGGATCACCTCGCAGCCAAGCGGGGAGCAAGAGCAACCGGCGAAGCGCACGCGCCGTTGCTCGCACGCCACGCGACGAGTCCACGGCCACCTCGCCTCACCCTCCCAAAGTGCCCTCCCCTCCCGTGCTGTTTCGCTTTCCCTCCCCTCGCGTGCTTCGCATGTCAACGCGAACAAAAAGAGCCCCCTCCTCCACCACCACCGCTGCCACGCAACGAAGCTTCGCTTTCGCTCCCACCACCACCACCATCGCTCCTCACCGGCCCGGAGCGCTTCAACCCGTATAAAGCCAGCGCCCTCGCACCACTCCCCCACTAGTCGCACTTCGATTCCCTCCGCTTCACCTCTGCGGCGCCTCGCCTCTTCTTGACCTCCTCTCTGCTAAGGCATCCCCTGCGTCGTCGGGCATGGCGGCCGCGGTGGAAACAAGTGGCGGCGGCTGCGGGAGGAAGCGCAAGCGCGCGGCGTCTGGTCTCGCCGACCTCCACGACGACATGCTCGAGCGCGTCCTCGCGCGCCTCCCGCCGGCCAGCTACTTCCGCCTCCGTGGCGTCTCGCGCCGGTGGCGCGCGGCCGCGGAGTCCACCACGTTCCGCGCCGCCTGCGCGCGCGTCCCGCCGCGGGACCCGTGGTTCCTCATGCTCGAGGACTCCGGCATCCAGGGCCAGGAGGAGCACCAGCAGCAGTTGCCGCCGCGCCCCGCCGTCGTGTTCGACTCAGCCGAGCGGGCCTGGGCGCGGTGGCGCGGTGCGCCGGGGCCCGCCGTGCCGGTGGCCGCTGCGGGAGGGCTCGTGCTCTACCGCGACGCGGCCACGGCGGAGCTCACCGTCGTCAACCCGCTCACGGGCGCGTCGCGCGCGCTCCCGCAGCCGCCGCCGGCGGCGAGCGCGGCTGGTGCGTTGCAGGCTGTCGCCATGTACGGATCACCGTACCGCGTGGTCCTCATCCTGGGCGAGCTCCCGGACCTGTCCATGGCGTTGTACGACTCGACCAAGAACGCGTGGGAGGGCGCCGTGGCGCTGACCCGGAAGGCGGAGGGCGACGACGAGGCCTCGTCGCGGGAACGCGTCGCGGAAGAAGGCGACGGCGGCGGCGACGACACGGTCTACTTCCTCAGCAAGTCCGGTGACGTCGTCGCCACCACCACGCAGCGGAGCGCGTCGCGGCAGTACTCGTCCGCCGTGGCGTGCCGCGGCGGCGGCGGCGGCGGCGGCGGCGGCGAGGACGTCGTGGCCTACTTCCTGAGCCGCTCGGGCTCGGTCGTGGCGTGCGATCTGGCGCGCCGCGCGTTCGCGGAGCTGCCCCGGATCCTCCCCGTGTACCACGAGTACTCCATCGACGTGGTGGCGTGCGGCGGCGCCGCGTACGCGGTCGTCCTCTCGGAGTTCCTCGACACGGCGAGCTTGCGCGTGTGGGAGCACGCGGGCGGCTCGTGGCGGCAGGTCGCCGCGATGCCGCCCGCCATGTCGCACGCCTTCCGCGGCACCAAGGCCGACGTCAACTGCGTCGGCCACGGCGACCGCGTCATAGTCTGCGTCAGCTCCGGCGACGCCGGTGCCAGCGGCTGCTTCATGTGCGACGTCAGGTCCAACCGGTGGGAGGAGCTCCCCCCGCGCGCCGGCGGGGGCGAGGAGGCCTCCACGGGCTTCGTGGCCGCGCTCTCGTTCGAGCCAAGAATGGAGGCCGCCGTCTGATTCAATAGGAGCCTCATCGGAGTTTGCTGGTTCCCTCCGTGTTATTATTATTTTTTTGAAACGAATCCTCCGTCTGATTCGTTAGATTTGCTAATCTGGCATCCCTCATGCCGAGTGTACGTAGTGATCCATGATTGTTCATGTGAATCGTGCTCGCGATTTCCTTTCCTTAGTGGTCGCTTCACGGCTTCAGTGTGCGTGTGTCTGCCACGCTAGCTTCCGATTCTACTTTTTTTTTTACGGTTACCGGGGAATGCCCACTGAATTTCATTTAAAGCCAAAACAGTACAAGATATTCAGTCAGACACTAAAAAAAAGGAGAAATTCAACACGTATACAATTCAGGCACACAATTCAGACACAAGTCAGGTTATCATTGAACAACATACTCTCACCGTTGAACAACATAGGGGGATTAAAGGTGGCTAGAGGTGTGTAAACCAAAGCCTACCGGATACGGCAATCTTCCTTGAAGCTAATGGTAACACATGACATCCAAGCTCCACATATCATCATCCAACGTCATTCGAAGGGATGAAGTCTTGAAGGGGAACAGTGGAAGAGATGGAAACACCACCCGGCATAAAATTTGATGGCACCGTCAACAAGAAGAGCGCCGACGGAGTAGAGGCGCCAAATGGAGACACTCACCGAACCACGACGATAGCCAACAACCAATATCAACAAGTGCAAGAAGTATACCAACAATGAAGAGATGAAGAAGATAGGAGGCACTGAGCAGCTAAGGATCACAAACTGATTGTGCAAAGGTGAGACACCCTCGCGTTCCGGGCGCGAAGCTTTTGCTGCACAACAGCCTCCGCCACATTTATGAACGGCACTAGTGGTGGAGAAGGTATAGGAGTCGCAAGACAACACCTCCATGGAGGAGAACGTCGCCCGCAGGGGTCGTTGTTGTCGCAGGTAGGAAACCAGGCTTATGCCGGCGACTCACACCACTAGCGCACATATGTAGACGGCAGCCTCATCGGCCGCCGCCACCACGCGCCACCCCAGCCCAGATCCAGGCCCAGGCAATTCACGGTAAAGAGCAGCGGTGGATCCACCTGGATCGAGCACAACGGAAGCCATAATACGGTGCCGACGGGTGTCAGCCTAGTTCGCAAACTCCAAGAGAGGAACGCCTAGAGAGCCCCAAGCTTCCCACCGGGATTTTCCAGATCCGGGGCGGACTAGTTCTCCAAAGGCCGCGGTCGGCTTACCCCTCGCTGCTCGGGGGTGTTACCCACCTGAGTTGTGCGCCGACCTCAGCCTACGGTGCCCGGTCACCGCGTCCCCGCTCTGGACGAGCAAGCGGTGCCCGCGTTGGATCTGCAGGCTATACGAGCAAGCAGTGCCCGCGCTGGATCTGCAGATCTAACTTAGCATCGACGGGGAGCAGCTAGATTCAGGTGCTTCAGCACTAGATCAGGCCTCTAGCAAGCCCCTCCAGGGCGGATGTGGCCTTTGCATGGGAGGAGCAGCTATGTTCGGTAGCCGATCCTCTGGTTTGCTCAATCACTGTCCTCAAAGAAGAAACGAGAGGGAGAAACAAGTAGTAGGCTTGGAGCTCTTGTTCGGCCGCCGCCCTCCCAATATCTCATGTTTAGCTTCCGATTCCGTGTGACTAGACCTGTTTGGAAGACAGGACTAAAGTTTAGATCCTATCATATCGAATGTTTAGATACTAATTAGGAGTATTAAATATATGTTAATTGCAAAACCAATTGCATAAATGAAGGCTAATTCGCGAGACGAATCTATTAAGCCTAATTAGTCCATGATTTGACCGTATGATGCAACAGTAAATATGTGCTAATCATGGATTAATTAGGCTGAATAGATTTGTCTCGCGACTTAGCCACATCTTATGCAATTAGTTTTATAATTATTTAATATTTAGTCCTTCTAATTGGTATCCACATATCTAATGTGACCTGAACTAAAAATTAGTCCATGGATTCAAACACCCCTCCGGAGGCCGCTGTCGTTTTTTGATTCTCGTGCCAATGGCAGATCTCTCAACAGTCAATTGCAACTACACCCACCACCACATCTCAACCGAGAGCTCAGTTTTCTTTCCTAAATTAGCAAATGGCAATTAAACAAGATATGCATCCCGGGCTTGATCTTGCCAACCGGAAGCCCGGAACCGACCCCGATGTGCGATTAGCAACAAGCAGACTGCAAGAAGGGCAGCAAGAACAGACACAGGTGGCAGCCGAGATTTGAAGAAGCAGAGTCAAATGCACCAAGGCTGCTCTAAAACAACCTTCATCTCATCATCTCGGGGATTCAGAACAGATCATGGTCCTTCGTGAGAAAACCACGAGGAAAAAATACAAGAACGGATGAGATGCCGAGCACCACTGAACCGAACGGAAGCAAACCAGCGGCGGTGCCCGTGCCTTTTCCTTTTCCGCGCAAGTGCAAGGCCATGATGCGGTGCTCGCCCATGCAACAGCGAAAGCGGGAGGCGCCTGCCGGCCGGCCGGCCTTTGCTTTGCTTTGTAAGGGTGCTGGTGCCCTTCCACTGACGCCAGCCGTCCGTCCGGCCCCCGTCTCGCCGAGAGACACGGCCGGTAAAGTCAGTCACGGGGCACAATTCTTGTGGGGATATCGTCGTCTCATCTGCCCGTTCGTGCTCGCCACTGCTCGACAGCTCGAGTGCTCGGCTTCCTCCCCTCCTCTCTTTTCGCCGTGCGAATCGCGTCGCCGTTTTGCTTTGGGTCACTGTGGATCTGCCTGTAGCCGTGCAAGTGTGCCTAGTGTGCGTGTGCGTGGTGTCGCTTTATTTTTTGGGGTGTTTTTTTGTTGCTGCTGCTTTGCTTTGAGGTGTGGAGTGTGGGATGAGCTGCTTTGGCAAGTGCAAACAAAGCTCGCCCCGGCTCAAAGCGTGCTTACGCCTTTAGTAGTTACTACTGCCTCCCGCAGAGGCTTTTCCTGCCCCGTTTGGCTTCCTTTAGCCTAGCATTAGTTTTTACTGCAGCGATCGGTAATCCCATGCTGGAATGCCTGTCACACTCATGAACCTGACATCATGTTCATGCTACACCAATTCCAGAATCCAAGGTCTGCAAACGATTCAGAATGACCTCTCAATTGGTGACCATGAATTGTGATCGGTCACCGTTCATCAGTTCACCATGCCCCAAGATTCACTTTATTCTAGATGGAGCATGGCCAGGGCTAGGCCTTTGCTTTGGTGGCGAAACGGCAAGGGGACCGGGAATCATGAGCTGATTGATGCAAGGGTGGAAAATGATGATGGAATGGTTGACAATGTGATAGGGGAATTATTTACTATCATTGCTCTTGCATCTGGCAGCCACCGATCCAGGGACAGCGGGCAACGCAAAAGCCACGATGCTCTCCGCTTTTGGATCTCTATGGAAGCCTAGAGCTGCGCGTGCTTAACTGAAACGGGAATCGAACAAGTTGTCAAGACGAACACAGTGAATTGTGATGACGAATTCAATGTGCTCTACTTCTACCGAAGCTATAATCGTGATGAATTTACAGAAGCTGAATGCTTTACTGGTTGAAGCAGGCAAAACCAGCCCGGCACGCCACCGGACACGCCACCGGCGGCCTCAACGATGGAGCAGATTCGGCTTCCCAGCCCGACCTTGAGCTTCGAAACCAGCGGCATCAGCAGCTCGCCGCTTTCAGATCGCAAGGTGCTCTGCACGGGCCGATGCGGGGACGCCTTCATCTTCGACGCGGGCACGCGCCACGTGGTCACCATGCCCACCATCAACAGGCCCAAGTGGAAGCCAATCTCCATCTTCGTCCCCAGCGCCGGCGGCCGCGACGCTGACCCCGACCCCGACGGCAGTCTCTTCGTCATGGAGAGGAGGCCCAAACAGGAAGGAAAAAGCAGCGGGTGGCAAAGCGACCAGTTCGAGGCTTTTGTGTACCGCAGGAGCAGCAAGACCTCCCCCTCCAAATCCTGGCACCACGAACTCCTCCCGCTGCCACCGTTCCTCCGTGACCATGACAGTAAGTACAGGCGCTTCCAGTACGAGATCAGCTCCTACGGCGTGGTTGGCGATGGCTCCCATATCTTCATATCAGCCGAAGGCCACAAGGCCCACAAGCACTATAACTCTTGCAGCTCCGTGGCCGTCACTTACTGCTTGGACACAGTGAAGCACACATGGAGCGAAGTCGGCGAGTGGAAGCTACCGTTCCGAGGCAAGGTTGAGTATGTACCCGAGCTCAAGCTTTGGTTTGGCATCCCTGACAAGTACAAGGATTTGGGTGCTGCTGACCTCTCCACCATGGACTCCGAGCCGTCGCTAGTGCGCGCTTGGATTTTGGAGCTTGATGACACGCTCAATAAGGATTTGGAGTTTGATGAAACGCCCAATAAGGAATGGCAGGAACTGCAGGAGTATCAGCTCGTCCACCTTGGCTCCGGGAGGTTCTGCATTGCAAGTTCCTTCCACACTATGAGGATCATCAGGACCTGCTTGGGCAATGAACTGACTTTCAAGCGTTTTGCTGTGTTCACCGGCGTGGAGGTAATGCCGCCAGCGCACGGCCTTGGCGAAATTCAAATGGTCGAGCACAAGTCGAAACTCACGCCAGATGTCACTTCAATTGATATTGTGTTCTGATACATTTTAGAGAGGTGGGGTGATATTTGTTTCGTGCAATAAATAGCAAGTCAATTCAAATTTTATATTTGAAACTTGTATCGATTATTTGAGCACTAAGATGATTTTAAATAAAAAATATTTGAACTATAAAGTTGTAGATCTCGTCGAGATTTATAATTTTTATATACAATTTATCTCTATCCGACTTCATATGAAAAAAGTTATAATTTTTTTTAAGATGTGCTGCCTGAAAATACCGCCGGTTCAACTGGTGGTACCGTTCCGTTTCAATCGGCTGCATGAGCATAAATTTGCAATTTTTTATTAGGATATATATTTTTACAAAATGCCGAAATGAAAAAGAAAAAAACTTCGTCATACTTTCAGCTTACCTTGCGCGACAACATCGCGAACATAATGGTATTTGACATCAATGTACTTTGTTCTCTCATGAAACATCTGATCTTTAGTGAGATATATGGTATTTTGACCGTCACAAAATACATTAATGCAAGAATCATCTCCACAAAGCTTAGCAAACAAACCTGTCAACCAAACTGATTCTTTATTACGTGCTTCAGCAATAGCCATATATTCTGCTTCAGTGGTAGACTGGGCAACAACAGGATGTAATGTTGCCCTCAACTCATAGCACAACCACCAACAGTGAACACATAACCTGTGAGGGATCTCCGCTTATCCAAATCGGCAGTAAAATCTGAATCCACGTAGCCAGTGAGTCCCTCACCAGTCTTGCCAAACTTCAAACAAGCATCTGTTGTGCCACGAAGGTACCTGAAAATCCACTGAACAACCTTCCAATGTTCTTTACCAGAATTAGCCATGTATCTACTAACCAAACTTATAGCATAGGATAAATCAGGACAGGAGCAAACCATGGCATACATCAAAGAACCAACAACACTAGAATATGGAGCTCTTGACATGTACTCAAAATCCTCATCCGTACTAGCACATTATAAAGCTGATAATTTAAAATGAGGTGCAATAGGAGTACTAACAGGCTTTGCAACATGCATGTTAAAACGATGAAGAACTTTCTTAATGTAACTTTGCTAACTAAGAAATAACATACCAGAATTTCTGTCTCTCGTAATCTCCATACCTAGAATTTTCTTAGCAGCACCAAGATCCTTCATCTCAAACTCACTACTCAACTGTTTCTTCAACGTAGTGATTTCTTTCTTGCTCTTGGCAGCAATCAGCATATCATCAACATATAACAATAAGTATATAGGTGATCCATCAACAAATTTAATGTACACACAGCTATCAAATTCAGACCTATTAAAGCCATGTGACAACATAAAAGAATCAAACCTTTTATACCATTGACGAGGAGACTGTTTCAAACCATATAAGGACCGCTTTAATTTGTAAACATGATCCTCCTTACCAGGTACTATGAACGCTTCTAGCTGGTTCATGTATATCTCCTCCTCAAGCTCTCCATGTAGAAACGCAGTATTTACATCTAACTGCTCAAGCTCAAAATCATGTATAGCAAAAATACCGAAAAATGTACGAATTGAACTATGCTTTACAACTGAAGAGAACACATCATTATAATCAACACCAGGAATCTGACTGAAGCCTTTTGCTACTAATCTTACCTTAAACCTCGGAGGCTCAATGGGAGATAAACCCTCCTTTCTCTTGAAGATCCATTTGCAACGGACGACCTTCTTTTATTTAGGCAAGCGCACAACATCCCATGTGCCATTTTTCTCGAGTGACTGCATCTCTTCTTGCATAGCGGACATCCACTTCTCGCAGTCACCACAACCAAAAGCTTCAGTGTATGTAGACGGCTCATGATTGTTCTCCACCTGTTCAGCACAACTAAAAACAGAATGAACCATATCACATTCCTCAATTTCATGGACGAGGTCCACAATTTCTCTTTGTTCTGCGATCTGCAATAGACTGATTTTATGGCTGCAAAACAGGAGGTGAGTGCTGAATAGTATCATGACATCATTATCAACAATTTTAGTTTCTTGATCATCTACGTGCTCCACTTGCATGCTAACATCTTGTTGCTCCTCATCAGAACTAACTAGCGAAATATCTGTGGACAAGCTGTCATTGAACATAACAGATTCATTGAAAACAACGCTCCTGCTCATGAAAGTCTTTTTAGTTTCAGGATTTCATAACTTATATCCTTTTACTCCAAAACCATAACTAAGAAAGAGGCACTTAATGGCTCTAGGTTCTAGCTTTCCATTATCAACATGAGCATAAGCAGTGCAACTGAAAACTCTCAATTGTGAATAATCAGCAGGCATACCAGATCATACCTTAATGGAAGTTTTCTTATTGAGTGGGATAGAAGGCGACCTGTTGATCAAGTAGCAGGCGGTATTAGCAGCCTCTGCCCAAAAACGTTTGTTCATATGAGCGTTGGATAGAATGCAACGAGCCTTCAAGATGATGGTTCTGTTCATGTGCTCAGCCACACCATTCTGTTGAGTAGTGTACAGGATGGTGTGATACCTAACAATGCCTTCCTTCCTGCAGTAATCATTAAAAGTATCCGAACAGAATTCATCACTATTGTCAGTACGAAGCAATTTTACCTTCTTTTCAGTTTGCCTTTCTATCATAACTTTCCTCTCTTTAAAAGCAGCAAAAGTATCATCTTTATTTTTTAGAAAGTAAGGCCACATTTTTCTAGAGTAATCATCAATAATGGTAAGCATGTAATAAGCACCACCATAAGAGGGCTTACAAGACGGCCCCATAAATCAGCATGTACATAATCAAGTGTACCTTTGGTGGTATGAATGGAGGCACTGAATTTTACCCTCTTGTGCTTACACAAAACACAGTGCTCACAGAACTTCATTTTACCCAAAGTGCAGCCATCTAGTAGGTCTCTCTTGATCAATTCTGCCATACCAAGTTCACTCATGTGCCCAAGACGCATATGCCACATATTAGTCTTAGTTCATCATTAGAAACAGTAGCAGCGGTAACGAAACCATGTAAAGTACTTCCTCTAAGGACATATAATTTTGTAGAATTCAGATCACCTATCATATGAATAAGAGAACCTTTTGATACCTTACACACTCCACCTGAATTGGAGTATTTGGATCCCTTATCATCAAGTGTGCTGAGGGAGATGAGATTTCTAGCCATCCATGATATGTGTCTTACATCTTTCAGCGTGTGTATCATGCCATCAGCATCTTGATTTGAACGGAGCCAATGCCCACGATCTCACGTGGGTTGTCATCTCCCATACACACGACATCTCCACTCTGCACAGACTTGTAAGAGCTGAAGCAATCTCTATTAGGGCAGATATGAAACGAGCATGTAGAATCAAGTATCCATTCATCATGACCAGCAACACAACCAGCAAAAACAACAAGACAGTCTCTTGAATCAGAATTATCAACACCGGAGACAACAGAGGCTTTACTATCACCATTGGATTTATTCTTGGTTGATACGTATCGTTCCTTTTCTCCTTATTCTGCAGTTTCCCAACAATTATCAATGACATGAGTTTTTTTTTCTTACAATACCTGCAGAACAACTTACCTCTGGACTTCGAACAACCTCTACCATTCTGGCTCTTATCTCAATTATTGCTGTTGTTGTAGGTTTTCTGCTCAGACCTGCCTTGACCTGCAACGCTTCGCCCTTGGAGGATGACACGTCAGACTGAACAATACCTTTCATCTTCTCCCTGTCTGGAGGGCCTCATATACTTCCACAAGAGTTAGTTCATCATGGCTTAACAATATGGTGTCTTGGAAATTTGTAAACGAACTAGGCAGTGAACATAACAATAGAAGGTCTAAATCTTCTTCATCATATTTTACCTCCATCGACACTAGGTCGGCAACGATCTCCTTAGAGATTGATATGTGGTTCAACACCAAACCACCCTCTTGCAACTTGTGCGAGAACAACTTCATCTTCATATGCATCTTACTGGTTAGGTCCTTGGACATGCAAATCGATTCCAGCTTGAGCCAAAGTTCTGCGGCAGTTGTCTCCTACAACACTTCTTGCAAAATATCATTAGATAGATGAAGTTGAATCATAGACAGGGCCTTACAATCCTTCCGCTTCTCCTCAGCGGTCCATGACTCTTTCTTTTTCTTTCCAAAACCTTCCAGCACCTCATCAAGATCCGAAGATTACGCCAGAACCATCCGTATCTTGACATGCCACAGCGAAAATCTTGTCTTATAGTCCAGCAGCAGTAGATCAAACTTCATCGATGCCATCACGGAACTCTAATCTTAAACCAGGCTCTGATACCACTTTTTAAAGATGATAGGCAATATAACCGACGAAGAACAGTAGATCAAACTCAGGGGACACGAGATTTTAATGTTGAAAACCCTTCCAAGGAGGAAGAGGAAAATCACGGGCGCCAGCCAGCAAATATTCACTATATCGGGTGAAGTTACAAATGCCGAAGATTTACAACTTGGGAATACCCTAACCTGGGGGCCTTCGCGTATAGAAGTCTATGGTGCATCTTTTCCATGAGAGAGGTGGTCCGTATATATAAGGAGGAAAACCCCCCACACTCTCATCTATTAGCAATACAGAACTAATAAATGATGTAGTCCCTCTTAACGTTAATGGGCCGCTTCGCTTCGGCCCAAGTCCTGAATTTGGATCACAACTCAACAACGCCCAGCTTTACCTTCCGACCCGGAGACTCGAGCGCCAACGACGAGTGGAGGATGCACTACTTCCCGCTCTTGGGCCGCAAGGTGATCTGCACGGACCAGTCGGGCTGCTACTTCTTCGTTGACGCCGACACGTGCGTTGTGGGAACCATGCCTCCACCCAAGCGGCCCAAGCGGGTGCCCTTCTCCATCTACATCCCTCGTCCCGATGTCGATGATGACGAGTATGGCAACCCCAGGATTCACAGCATCCTCTTCGTCACGGAGAGGTTTCCCGAGCACGGCGACAAGTTCGAAGCCTTCGTCAACCGCCTTCTCGACCTTGTCAGTGACGACAAGGTTTTGCACCGCGACCTCCTCCCACCGCCGCCATTCGTCCGCAAGACACGCAGTCGAAACAACAGCAATGACGACAACAACCGCATGCACCGAGATCACAGCTTACGCGGTGGTCGGCGACGGCTCCCACAACTGCATAATCGCGGAGGGCGCCGGCTCCTACCGGATGGACACGGTGAGCTACGAGTAGACCCAAGTCGGCAAGTGGACCACTACTAGGGAATGGGAATGGACGTCTAGTACCGGTCCGAAACCCTGTCTAGTGCCGGTTGTGCAACCGGCACTGGCAATTCGGTACCAGAGGGGTAGTACCGGTTGAAATAACCTGTACTAAAGAGTATTAAAAAATTAAAAAAACCATATCCCAGCCCCTCACCCCTCGGCCCCGCACTCCCCGTCACCGGACCCCGCCGCCCCCACCACCCGCCACTCCGTCCCCGCCTAAGCTCGTCGGACCTCGCTTCCACCCGCCGCCCCGCCACCCCCGCATCCGCCTCCGCCTGCCGCCCCGCCGCCCCCGCCCCCGCCACCGCCTTCGTTCGCAGCCCCCTGGTCGGGTTGACCGAGCCACATTTAGGTAGACCCCGGGACGCGATCTGAGTGTTACAGTCAAGATTATTATGTTCTAGAAGAAAAAAAAAAATAAA
>NC_028451.1:45673543-45675758 GCF_000263155.2 Setaria italica | reverse complement strand
CCTCCGCCCTCCACCCCGCCGCTTTGCCTCCACCCAGCCGCTCCGTCCCACCTCCGCCTCCACCCCGCTACATCCTGCTTCCACCTCGCCTCCACCCCACCGCGCCCCGCTTCCACCTCACCTCACCCCATCACCGTTCCTCACCGCTGGTGAGGAGCGAGCGGAGGGGGGAGGGGTGGGGAGGCAGATCGAGGAGAGGAAGTGTGAGGGAGGAGAGAGGAGAGGAGAGACAGAGAGGAGAAGTGTCTAAGGGAGAAGTGTCTGAGGCAGAGAGGAGCTAGTGGTAGCGAATAAGGCACGAGCAGCGCGCGCAGGGAGTGGGGGGACGGGAGATTAGTACCGGTTGGGACCCACCCGGTACTTAAACGCGCCTTTAATACCAGGTGGGAGCTCCAATAAAGTGTCTTCGGGAGATCCCAAATTTGAACCCGGTACTAATGCTAATATTAGTATCGTGTCCAAAATACTAAATGAGTGGATGTAAGGTCCATTCCTAGTAGTCACTACCGAAAACAGGAACGTCGCCGAGTGTAAAATCTTTGCCGAGTGCTTTCTGTCGGGCACTCGGCAAACACACCGTTTGCCGAGTGTATACTGGCAAACACTCGGCATAAATAATACACTCGGCAAACAATAGCTTTGCCGAGTGTCGCAAATAAGACACTCGGCTAACATCCACACGACACTCGGCAACGATTTGACACTCCGTAAATCTCCAGCACGTGGCTCGCACATTCGCCGTCCGTTAGGGGAGTGTGCCGGCCGTTAGTACTTTGCCGAGTGTCCGACGTGGACACTCAACAAAGAAGTAGGTTGCCGAGTGCTCCGTCCAGACACTCGGCAAACTAAGATGTTCGCCGAGTGTTTTCCACAGACACTCGAGTGTTTGTGTAGGCACTTGGCAAAGGCAAAACTTTTTTTTCCACCTCTGCCCTCCACACTTTTTCTACTCCCCACATACGACATTTGGTAATCCATCTTAAAAGTTGGTCTATTTTTTGGTCTGTTTGCTATTTTTAATGAATTGATAGCATTAATAGGAATTTGATTATTTAAGTCAAATTTTAACTGCAAGTGATTGAAATAATGGATTAAAATCAGTGAAAAAATCATATTCATATTATTGAATCTGAACTGAGGTCTCAACCAGGAAATGAAAAGAAATTTTGAACATTTTATTAGAAAACACGACCATGAACGTGTGGTTGAATGGTTGTTAAATTCTAAAAAAAGCAAACGAAGTATGAAAATCATAAGATTTGTCAAGATGTCATGATATTATATGTGGAGGCTGTGGTAAAAAATTGAGAAGGTTTCGCCCAATTTCTGACATATGATGCCTACAAACCGACTCATCTCCCGAAAGGATTCGTAGAAGTTAGAAAGGATCCGATAAGATTTGGAGTCCAAGTAACACTTGAATTGGGGTTTGACTTCAAAGCTTTTTGTACAGGCAACATACAACATAGATTGGTTCATGTCAAAATTTGAAAATTTTTCGGATCCGTTTGATATTTTTTATTGATTAAATGCAATTATAGATTTTTAATAGATATAAATTCAATTTGAGCTATAACTGCATGAAATAATGGAATAATATCAGTAGAAAAATCATATAACCATTGTTGAGTGAATTTGACACGGTTTTTCCTAAGTATATTAGAAAAAGGTTAGTAAAACACGTTATTGAAGAAGTGTACATGAAATATAAGTGTACTTTGCCGAGTGTCAAGTGAAAACACTCGGTAAAGGTAATATTTTGCCGAGCGATATGCCGAGTGTTTTCGCTACACACTCGGCAAAGTATGTACACGGGCCCGCTGGTAGGCGCGTGTTCCGATTGAAAATTTAAAACAAAAATTAAACTTCACTTTGCCGAGTGCTCGTGATCTGGCACTCGGCAAACCTTCTGACTTTGCCGAGTGCCAGATTGCGGGCACTCGACAAACCACCTGACTTAAGTCTCGCGGCCTTGTGACTCGAACACTCAGGCGCCAAAATGAATCTCGCTGCACGTATCACTTCCGCTGCCGCCGCCGCCCTCCGCCACCGCCGGCGGGCGCCCCCGTCTGCCCGACGCTCTGCCTACCGGCCCCCGCGCCCGCCGCCCGCCTCCCTCTTCCTCCGGCGGCCCGTCGCGCTCGCCGCCCCCGCCCCGCGCCCGCCCCGGCGGCCCCTCACCATTCCACCCATCCGCCCAGGCCCGGGGCCCCGT
>NC_028451.1:45644689-45673379 GCF_000263155.2 Setaria italica | reverse complement strand
AGGGTAGAGAGGTGGTACGTATGAAATAGAAATTAGAAATTACGAAAAGTAATTAGTAATTAGGGAAGGATAAGATAGAGAGGTGGTAGGGCTTTTGTTTTAGAAATTAGAAAATGATGTTTGACTTGGCAATCTAAGGTATAAGAATTGTATGTGGAGGTCGGCCATCGTGCCGTTCTGTTGCTGTAGATGTAGTTATTGGCCATCGTGCCGTTTTATTTGATGCAGGTTATGGAAACCTCCACGTGCAGGGGAGGTGCTGTCGAAAATTTAACTTGACAGTTGTATGTTTTTTTTTTGCAGGAGAGGCTACGTTACTGTCCTCGAGTCGTCACTTTGTAGGATAGCAAGGTGAGGCATCCTACACCTCTCTTTCCGTATGATGTTCGTATATCACATAACCTAGTTAGGCGTCTCCCGTTCGAAAGAGATACGGTTGGAAAAATATGCAGATGTTTACATATTTATAACTGTATCTGTTTCGAATTGTCCACATTTTTTGGACAACCCGAGGATGTGTAGGTGGGTTTAGTTTCCATGGTCTACTCCGACCCGAGATAGAGTTTCGGCAGCACCTCCCTATTGTTCTTCGGATACACAATCTCCATTCCAGGACGTGTATTTGGAGGTGCTGCCGAAATTCTTTCGTTGATTTTTACGTAGCTTTTGCTTTGCAATAAGACATTGGGATGAAATATTGTAGGCCCAGGTGGAAGTAGAACGGAAGCGACGGGAGGACCTAGAGGCGAGGATCGAGGCGGATCGGCAGATAGAAAGGTAGAGGACGAAGTCGATGTTGCATTACATGCAGAGTATTTTTCATAGTTTAGGTCAAACTCCACCACCTATGCCACCGAACCTATTCCCGTCACCTCCACCTCCTGCAGCTACTCCTGTGAGTCACTCTCAACCTTACAATCAATCTAGAATTAAATTAAAAACTACAGGCACTAGAAACTGACACTAGAAAAGTGACTAATGCAATCTCTTTAACTTTGTGCAGAATCAATCGGTGGCATCCAATGCAGAATCATCTTAGGGGCAGTGGCCACCTACACATCCTCCTCAGTGACTTGTTTGAACGGCTATTGTGTTAAGCAAACTTGTGAATTACTTGTTTAGACTAGAACCTATATGTACTTCTGATTGTTATTTATGTGCTTGTGATGCTTGTGATGCAATCTATATGCCTGTGATGCTTCTGTGGTTGTTTTTTGAGAGGGGTCCTTTATATGTAACGAATCTGTTTTACAGGAGGCGGGAGGACACTTTGCCGAGTGTTAACACTCGGTAAAGAGGCCAGTTTCTGTTAATCTGTGACTACTTTGCCGAGTGTATCGACACAACACTCGGCAAAGGCGCCATAAAAAGCTGGTGGAAGCATCTTCTTTGCCGAGTGCAACGAAGTCGACACTCCGTAAACACTAAAAGTTCGCCGAGTGTCGTGGGCACGATACTCGGCAACATTTTGAATTTTCGTCGAGTGTTTGTGAAACGGCACTCAGCAACATTTAGACTCTTTGCCGAGTGTCGGGACGGAGGCACTCGGCAAAACGTCAACGTTTGTCGAGTGTTCTTCTGTCTGGCACTAGCAAAGTGTCGTTACCGTGACAGTCCGTCAACGCCTTTTTGCCGAGTGTTTTTTGACACTCGGTAAAGCGTTTGCCGAGTGCCCGACGTTTGACACTCGGTAAATCCACTATTTGCCGAGGAAAAGTTCGTCGAGTCCAGTTCGCCGAGCGTTACACTCGGCAAACTCTTTGCCGAGTGTTTTTGAGCCTTCGCCGAGTGCCTGGGGCACTCGACAAACGTCCTGTTTCCCCGTAGCGAGTGGACGGTGGACGGGCAAGGTCGAGTGTGTGCCCGAGCTCGACCTCTGGTTCGGGCTCTCCGCCGATGCCAAGGCCTTGGCTGCTGCTGACATCTACGCCATGGACTCCCGGCCACAGCTAGTGGACCCTTGGAAGGAGCTTGATGGCGCAGCACCCGAGGAATGCCAGGATTCCCAGCTTGTGAACCTGGGCTCCGGCAGGTTCTGCATCGCGAGGTTCTTTGGAACTGCGGCGACGGACGGTGACTCCGGCGGCGATGAATCAGCTGACAAGAGTTCTGTTGTCCTCACCGGTGTGGAGGTGGTGCCACACGCCGCCGGTGATTGCAATGGCAACGGGGAAAGGAAACTGCAAATGACGAAGCACAAGTCGAGACGTCTGAATAATACTGACGACGCTACCGTCGAGGCGGTGTTCTGACTTCTGAACAATGCTTTGCTTACAAGAGGGCTCCCCGAGTATCATAAATTACTGATGTATCATTTCGTAGATCTTTCTAAAAATTTTTTGGACT
This sequence comes from Setaria italica, assembly GCF_000263155.2. Lineage (NCBI taxonomy): Eukaryota > Viridiplantae > Streptophyta > Magnoliopsida > Poales > Poaceae > Setaria > Setaria italica. The sequence goes on along the minus strand of NC_028451.1, from coordinate 45,671,033 downwards.
ACATGCATCTTTTCATGCAAAAATTGAAGATTTTTATGAAAAGTGTCCTAATCCACTCGGGCATATCCACCTTCGACTCTCAATTTTGCATCCGCCATCTTGCGTGTGATTTTGTAGTTGGGGTCTTGGGGTTAGGATTAAGGGTTCTGGCTGAGGCTGACTAGAATTTGGCAATGATGATAATGACGGAGGCGAACTATCATGATGGTAAATATGTTCTACCTCTCTAGTGACACTCTAGCCACAGCAACGCGTGCATGAGGGGATTTGTCGACTATGGCCTGCGGTGATTTGTCTTTCGTCTGTTTGCCATTTCTAGAGTAACATTGACTTCGGTATTATATCCAGCAATGGCAATTTCTTATGCTCTCTGAACTATGATAGGTCTGGTACCGTGCTCTATGATTGCGTAGAGGAACGAAGCTGGCAATGCCAGGTCATCAGCCGCAGCTACACTGCGTCGCACGTTTGCATGTGCTCAAAGTCAATCTGGATGCCTGGAGGAGTTGAAGTCTATGAAGAGCAGGGAAGGTCAGCAATGCGTCGACCCGCTGGCCGCTGCCCTGCAGCTGCCACACGCAACCTACCATCCAAAGGTCACCATGGAATCCTCCTCGTGGCTTCTCTCGCTCTTCCTCCTGCTTCTGGCCGCGTCGTCGCCCGGCGCCGTCGTCACGACCTCCGGCACGAGACCTTAGCCGTCGCAATGTGAATACTCTGGATTGATTCTTTGATGAAATCTGAGATTAGAGAAGATGTTGTTGTTCTTCCTATCTTATCCTCTGCCCGATCTCTGAATGCTCACGCCCTATTGTCTCCTAGGGATGTTGCAACCGTGTGGAAGGCCTTTCTGCTCTTCCAGACGTTCCAAAGAAGCAGGGTGATGACCGTCGACATCGAGGGCTAGCCGGCTAGGTCACTGCTGAAGGTATATCAGTGTCTGGTGTCAACATCTGTATGCCGGATGGTCATGTCTTCTTGAAGAATACAAGGGAAAAGATTATTGGGTAACAAATCCCTTGCATAGTTAAATCCAGGAGAACACCCCATGCTAACTGTTCATCTCCTCGTCGGCAGTTCAGTACAGTTTGATCATTCGACATGAACCACCACGTACTCGTCAACTGACGTGCCAATCAACCAAGCGTCCTTGACCCAGCAATGTGGGTTCCGTAACAATAACACCTAGGCAATAAACACTCAAGCAGTCATTTTCAGCATCCCAAAAATGAAGCAAAACCTTACTTTTTTATCAAAAAAACTGCTTATGGTTAGAACTTAGTTCTCATCTGCAGGTAGATATATAGCTAAAGAAGCAGGAAGGTGAAAAGAGATTCAGTATCATCTGAATCCGATAGGCAAGTGAACCAAAATATCTTTAGTCAAGAAGTCACTGGTCAACTTAAAAGAACTACTAGTGTACACAAATGGCGGGACCAATGTGTGGCTAAACTTAATCAAGTTTCACCTACAGAGTCCAGTTTGCGTAAGAGAGCCACTCACCTTGTGACAGCTGAAGAGGCGAAGACTGTACATTTCAAGAAAATTAGTCCAGTTGGGCTACAAATGGTAATATAGAAGTGAGTATGATGTATACACAGTGCTTCATCATCATGATATAGTGTAGCAATGAGCCACAATATCTATGTCTAAGTAGGTATCTGATAGTGACACATGGGAGTTTAAAAAGGCAGCCCCTTGCCCCAAGTAATGTGATATCTCCAGCTGAGGTTTATAGAATTAGAGTTTGCCCCGCATTGAATGACAATTGTTACAACCTTTACTGCCCATGTCACAAAAATGTTTCACTTGCAGTTACATACTTACATTTAGATACAAAATAGACAGACAATCTGGCAAATGAGCTCCTTTCTTTGTCAGATATATTATTAAAATATTTGCCATATTCATTTCACGGATGGACAAGTGCCTAATACATGTTGATGTGCATGTATTTAAAGCTGATCGATGTGTCACAATACAATACACTTCACTCCAGTTCCACATTAACAACCATTGACCAGCTAGGCTGCCTGTGAAGTGAATATCTAGAAAAAACAACGTTCAACCAGTAGCAGCCCTGATTCAAACTATATAGCCCATTGCTGTCATCCAATGTGAAGTCTGGACAAAACCAATTAATTGCTTCGCAGATGACTTGGTTTAGACCCCATTGCCCAACACCAATCTAGTTCATCTTCAAATCTACTAGTATTATTCTAAATAAACCTCACCCATCTATATATAACAATCTCTCAAGCATCACAGATGTAAGGTAGACGGTACATACCAGCTCATAACCTTTCAAGAGTTGTCACAGGCTTCAGCTGGAGATCGTGAGGGTTAGCACCTATCTTCTTCTTTGCTTTTGTATTCCCTTTGCAATAGTTTGTGCTATTTTTATCTTCAGAAGAACAAGGATTTTCACAAACTATGTCATCTATGATTCACTGTTTCCTTTGGTGGAAGTGATTACTAATATACTTAATGTTATCCTGTTGAAGTAAAGTTTACATACTTGATAACAAAATATAATTTGATTTTGTTATATTGGCAGCTGCATAATCACTAGTAGCACACACTGGAAACAAGAATAGGCAGTTTGAGAATTATTGAACACTTTCACTTTTTTGTAGTAATCATCATGGCTAAGCCTTTAAATTTAAACTTTCTGCCTTATCTTACAGGTTTACAATTTCAAGAACTTTTAATAATTTATTGTGAGATACAAGTTATTATTTTAACCCTCTAATTGCATATCTCCAGATCATATCGCCCATGGGGAACAAAACCACAACTAGCTGAATAAGGATGCTATGTGATTCTGTTCATGCCAGCTAATATTATGGTTAGCTATTAAAAATGGATTGAGAAATACCACAAAGATCAAACGCTGACCTGAGAGGTAATGTCAAAGAACGCTATACGCTCTCCATGCAGTCTAGAAACAATTGGAGCTGGAGGTCCTGACGTTGCACATCCAAGATTCTCAGAAGCTTTGCCAACAAGTGTCCCAAATACCAACCCTAGGCCTCCAGTGTTTTTTGTTACGACTGGGCAGACACAGCTGTTGAACTACTCCTTCCGAACTGGCGAAGAGTTTGCTCTTGAATTCATGCAAAACAGGGCAAACACAACGAAGCCTTTGGTTCCAATCATCTCTGATGACAGGACCATCAGCACCAGCTTCACTCCTTGGGGGGAAGAAGCTAATATTTCTGGAGATAAACCATCAAAGAAGCTGTTGACATTTCCTCCATTCAGTGAAACAAGCAGTCAAGGATCAAATAAGAGGAACCTGCAAGAGATATATAACTCTGGATCAACTAGAATGAAGTTTCTCTGCAACTTTGGTGGCAGATTCCTACCAAGGCCAATAGATGGCAAGCTCCGGTATGTTGGTGGTGAGAAGCATCTGATTCAGATTAGCCGGGGAGTGTCATGGCAAGGATTGATCTGCAAGACAACCAAACTCATCAGGCAAGCTCACATAGTCAAGTACCACTTGCCGGGGGAACAAGTGAATGTGCTCATTTCTGTTGCCTCCAATGATGATGTTCACCATATGATTGATGAGTGCATTGTACTAGAAGAAAGCAAAGAACGGCCAGCTTTGTACCTATTTACAGATGAAGATGATGAGCACCATGTACATTTTATGGTAGGGAGCTCATCAGATGAAGATACTGAAGCACAATACATTGCTCTAATAAATGGGTATGGATACACTGGACCAGGAGACAAGTTAAGTGCACAAGGTCCGGGGAGTACATCAGCCAGTGATCTGGATCAGCTGATATTTGACATTGATGATGAAGGATCAGTGACAGGGAGGACTGAAGAAGCCCCATCATGCGTTAGGAGCAAGTGTTCACAAAATAGTGTTACAGTTCCATCGAAGGCATCCAGGATCCCCCTACATAAGATTCCTCCCATTGTCATGGAACAAATGACCAATCAAGACTCTGCTATACGGAGTGATGAAGGCAAAGCAAGCTCCTATCCTGCCACAAAGTCAAGAAATATTAACACTGCTTCATCTATGCCATTGGAATTCGCATATCCATCTAAGTGGGAGCGAAACGGTAGTAATGGCACATCAAGGAAGACTACTGAACTGCAAAGGACAGCAACCAGCATGTCAAAGATTGGCCAAAATGCGGAAAGAAATAAGGAAAAGGAAAGCACGGCATTAATAACAGAGCTGGTCATACCATCAGACGAGAACAGTTTGAGGGTGCCATCACTGAGTTCAAACTACAGCAGCCCAACTCAACATACCAGTCCAGTTAACAAGTTGCTGAGAGAACAGACTGAGACAATCATCCAATTTATCCAGCCTAACAATTCAATAAATTTTGAGAAGTTGGTGACAGAAGATCCTGTTGGAAGAGCTGTATATGAAATGCTTGCATCTCCTTCAGGAGATTATCAAAAACCAGTGCACAAATGCCTGAACTCTGATGAAAGCATGATAGACGCAATAAGGTATAGCTCCCAAGGAGACACCGCCCCTTATTCCGATACAGATCAGCTCACCAAAATTAGAACCACTCAGTTGCATAACCGGACAGAGTGGCCTGCTCCTACCCAGCCATCTGAGTCAAATGAAGCAGGAGCTCGCATTTTGTGGGACAACACACACATCAGTGTGAATCCATACACCCATGAGCAGGTATTTTCAGTAAATACCGCTGGGAGTATAGAGCATACACTTCCTGATGTTATGTGCAGTGGTGCTGACAAGAACGATGATCCTTCTATGCCAATTATCTATGACAGAGAAATAGTACCTTCCCCACGTCCTTTTACATCTTCAGAAAGCAAGGCAGCTGAGCTACAGAAAAATGGTCCTGTACAGTCTTCAAGGGACAAAGAACAAGCTTCTCCCAGTAGCGGACAACACGACATACAAATTGTTAGGTTCACTTCACTTGGAGGCGATGGCAAACATATGCAAGTTGGAGCTTCGTCGGAAGAAGTTACAGAAAATTTTGCATCACCAATCTCAGAGCTTGAGGTACATCCCGTCACCTCCACATATGTAGTCATGAGAGGTAATTCCGTAAGCATTTTCCATGACAGCCTTCGCATTTCCTCTGATGGCAGGTATATGAAACCAGGGAAAATAAACTAGACCTTCCTGCAAATGTAACATTGGGTATAGATATTATAAGCAATGTCCAGGTGAGTAGCTCGTTTGTAAATTAAGCTAGAATCTTCAGTCCCAACTGCAAAGTCATTAGTTCAATGAGAAGTTCAGAACTATATATTTTGCAAGAATCTGCATAGTATCTTGTGGGGATCCCCACCCCGAGCTTTTTGCCATTGTAGGTCTTTGAACGTTGGACTTCGCTAGTTTGTCACTACAAAGAATGGATTCACCAGATTGCCAACAATGACATTGGCACTTTTATTTTCATGCCATTTTTCTCTTTTTATTTCATTTTTTCTTTTTTTATACCTGGACATCTGAAATGACCATCTTGCCCCTCATACATTCAACATAAAAAAATTTCAGTAAAAAAAATGTGTAGAATAACTTACACCGCAAGAGTACTGTTAGGAAAATATACGGACAGAAGAAAAACAAGGAACAAAAAAGCTTTAGTACAAGTAATTTGCAGTTCTGGACAAGGAATCATCAATCAATCACATCATTGCACATGATTTTCCACAATGTAACATTGATTGTTTATTTGACTTACACATCAGATAATAAGCAACGAGGACCTCGAAGATCTGCAGGAGATGGGCTCTGGTGCATTTGGAACTGTCTTTCATGGAAGATGGAGGGGAACAGATGTTGCCATCAAACGGATAAAGAATAGCTGTTTCATGTATCCATCATCTGAGACAGATAAACTGGTTAGTTGCTTAAAATCACATGACAAATTGGAGTCACAATCACAATGGAGACTTAGCAGTTAGTACTAGAATAGATCAGTGTCCCAAGATCTAGTGAACTAGCCTTTGCTCATCATAAAACAATTACAAATTTTATCACGCAGATTGTAGAATTTTGGAGAGAAGCAGCCATCCTCTCGAAACTTCACCATCCTAATGTGCTGGCATTCTACGGGATTGTGAATAATGGACCTGGGGGGACATTAGCAACTGTGACAGAATTCATGGCCAGCGGATCCCTCAAGAAAGTCCTTCTGCGCAAAGAAAAATTTCTGGACAGGCGTAAACGGATAACTCTTGCTATGGATGTGGCTATAGGAATGGAATACTTGCATTCCAAAGATATAATTCATTTCGATCTGAAGTGTGATAATTTGCTGGTGAATCTCAATGATCCATCTCGTCCCATATGCAAGGTGTGCCACCTTTCCATCAATATAATGTTTGTGTTGGTATAAAATGAGTCAGAAGAAATGTATAAATGGCCCCTTCCTTTCCATGTGAGCTGAAATAAAGCAACCGGTAAACTTGACTGCAGGTAGCTGATTTTGGTTTGTCCAAGGTGAAACAGACTACAATGGTCTCTGTTGGAATGAGAGGAACTCTTCCATGGATGGCTCCTGAAATGCTTGAAATGAGCAGCAATATGGTATCAACCAAGGTAGTACTCACAACCTATCTTGATGACCCCAAAAATTAATGGTATTACAAAGCAGAACATGCGCTGTGGCATTATCTGTGTTTCTCATATGGCACTCAATAAGCTGAAAACCAACAACTGAATTGTGATTTTGGTACTAAGATAATTGAGTTGACTAACTCTGTTATTCAGGAGGGTTATGTTTCGCCTCAGCTATTTCTGCATATTCAAGTTGCTTAAGTGAAGAAGAAAAGAAAACTAATTCTTCAGACTTAGTTATCTGTATTATCTACAATTAAATGTGCCTTTATCTGACACTATGATAGGTTGATGTGTATTCTTTTGGAATCATAATGTGGGAAATACTCACGGGCGAGGAGCCATATGCTGGCATGCACCATGGAGGAGTTATAGGTTTGCTTAAAACATTATGAAGTTATTATAAAGGATATCCTCTGCTCTAACACTATCTGCGTTCCTGATCACAAACTGAAAATTTGCAGGAGGAATTTTGAGCAACACATTGAGGCCACCAATACCAGTATCATGTGATCCCCAATGGAGGGAACTCATGGAGCAGTGCTGGTCAAACGAGCCTGAGAAAAGACCAACTTTCACAGAAGTGGTGAGCCGCCTCCGTTTAATGCTAGAAGCCAATTACAACAGGCCACTGGTCTAACTTCCATAAGGACCACTATCTGTCTATGTTTTGAGTCTACGGTGCAAACCGTACCTGTGTGTAGATTCATATTGTTCAGCACGTCTCTTTCAGCAAACCTTTTACACTGTGTGTTATTCGATCTGTATATGTATGCGCTGGTATTTGGATTGGGCCATGTGCACGAGCATGATGCATCTAAGGTTTATCTGTTGTGGTGCTGTTAGAGAACTAAAAGTGAAGTTTAATGCAAATTTCACCTCTATAGCATTTTTAGTACTTAGAGCATAACATAGATTACTGTTCGAAGTGATCTCAAATCTCGGTCTTATTTGGCTTTCACATATCAATATCAGATCTGTGGTCTGTATGCTAAGATACATGTGGCTTTACATAATTTTGGCATAAATAATCCCTCTCTCATCGCCACCAGAAAAACAATTTGCAGGTAATTTAAAAACTAGTGCATTAGATAGATATTGATGTGCATGCTGCATGCACGAATAAGTATGACTGCTAAAATCCTTGCGAACAAATAAGTACAACTACTAAAGCATTTCGACTAATATAATCCAGAACAGAGCATCTCACTACATTTGAACCTATCTATCTCGATCACTCCATAGTGGAGTGGTAGAGCGCGGCACGAACCCAGTGAGGAAATACATCAAACAGTTCCGACGCATGCAGCAAAGGAATCAAAGCATAGAGAACTAATAGAAGCGCGCGTGAATGCGAGAAGACAGAGCTAACAACCCCGATACCTGATTGTCTTCAGCACGAACCAACGGACTCTGAGCTCGCACGAGCGTCGGCCCGGAGCCACTCCATCCGCCCCGCCGGTTCCAGGCTACTAGTTCTAGCAGTGAGTTATGCCGAGGCACACGGCTGACGGCTCATCCTTCCGCCCGAGAAGAGCCCGTCTCGGAGGCTGCTATCCTCGCTGGAAGGTGAATCGGTTCCACCCTCTCGGCGACGGCGAACGGCGGCGGCGCTGGAAGCATCCGGGCCAGAGAAGGGCCGCGATTTCGCACATTGGACCGTTGGTTCGTGCATCGTGCTTGCACGCCTCGGTGGAAGGAAATTTTCGCCGACCTCTCAATTCTCAATTCAGAAAGGGAAAAGGAAATTGGGAAATTTCACCGAGGAATGACTGTGGATGAGCTTTTCTGGTACGGCCGTCGTACAATCCAATATTTCCGTTTACGTCCCTAAAAATGGATCAATCGTGATCCTAATCAGCCCACCGATCTCCGTCGAATTATGGTTACACGGCTGAGATCGAAGGCTATCAACGTGGGGAACTTTTGCGGAAACATACCTTGAACTATTTAGTATCACATGGTCCAATTCATCTCCGACCCCAGTGAACGCAGTTCCAGACTTCCAGTTCCTCCTCTCACCGCCGCCGCCGGCGATGCCCTCCGGCGTTACGCCGCCTCTCTAATGGGTTGCCCGGACTGAAGCATATTTCACTTCCTCTGCACGGTCCCGTCAATCCACCGCCGGTGATCACCCCTGCCATAATTTGAGGACGCCGCCCTCGTCCCCAACACCTCCATTGACGCCCTGACGGGCCTCAGGGTCAGGGAGGGAGGGAGGAAGTTTGGCAGGAAGGTGGAGGATACAAGGATTTCGCGTCGTCTGGGTGGGCATTGAGCTAGAGGACCCGTTCTTACAATCGAGCACGGCGAGGTGGGCGACTCATGGCTCGGCCCTTGTACTCGTGCATACAGCATACATTCCTCATTCGTGCGTTCTATAAATTGCGTTATGCGTTTTGTTTGACAGGTTCTGAGAAGCATGGTTGAGGTCTTGAGGATGACCTGGGACTGCCGCCTGCCATCGTAATTTGATTTTGGGCTTGTGGGTTCAGACTCTGACTGGACCGGGTGTAAGTCTGAATATCTGCTTGGTCAAGGAGACTTGTGTTTTATGCCAATTGAACCATTTTGTTTCCTGTTGGTCTCCTTAGCCTGTCCATGTCTGCCTTTCTGGTATGTGTTTGGTTATAGTTGTGTTGTGTCAGTTCTATCGGTAATGTTGACTGAATCCTCTCAGCTAATTGTGCTATTTAACACCTCTTGGGACGTAGGCGCGAAAGCAGTCAGATCTAGTAGCGGGGGTCTTGAGGTATTTAATCACGTGTTGATGAAATCTATACTGTTTGGATGGTCCATTTTTTATTTGAGACTCTAGAACTTCAGGTTCATGATAGCATAATCTTTCAGTTTGCATGGAAGGGTTATGTAGGACATTTTAGTGATACTTGCGAATAAAAGTATTCCGGAGAAGGATAAAAGATAGGATGATAGAACTAATAGACGTTGCGATGACTGAGGACCAAATAGAAAAATGTTAAAATAAAAGGGAAACATATTCCACACAGTTATTCAGACAGGTATCTACATCCAACAATTCCATACGGTGGCCATGAGAATGATAAGTTTCTGTCAGTTTTCATTATATTTTATTCAGTGTACTTGGCATAGTGCTTATTTTGTTAAAAAAAAATCGACATGTTCTTTTGCCTATTGGCAGCCTTCTGCGTCAAAAGTCTACCTATTGCTTAATTGACAAATGGAATCATTCTACTTGTTATGTTAATAGCAAATTACTGAAAATCCATGAAAAATACCAGGCATTACCTACTTGAGTTTCGAATGAACAAAAGCAGCAGCAACTCAACCTTTTATTTGTGTGTAATTACCACTGTGATGGCAAATCAAAACAGATTTTATACCTTTGGCTCATTGCACTTATCACAAGTTGCCAACTTGTTCACAGAAGATTAAACATCTCTTCGTGTTGTCCAGGTACTCCATTTGGTTCATGCACCCACATATATTCCAATGCAGAACATTTGCTTCCTGGCACACCAATGCCAACTTGTCCACTCACCTACTCCACTTGCACTATAGTACTGCATACTACTCTAATGCCACTAGTATATATTACATGCAATTAGCTCACCTAGAGCAAGCCTATTGCAGCACAAATATGCAAGCACAAACTTAACAGCACTAAGCCATTAGCAAAAGCTACCACCCACCCCTGTATCCCCCATCTCCATTGTCAGATCCTTGGGTAAAACTAACGCCATGTGTGGAGGGGCCATTCTCAGTGATCTCTATTCACCAGTGAGGCGCACGGTCACTGCTGGTGACCTATGGGCAGAGAGTGGTAGCAGAAGGAGTGGAAAGAACCAGAAAAGGAGTTCTTGGGAGTTTGATGAAGCCGATGACGACGACTTTGAGGCTGATTTTGAGGATTTCGAGGATTGCAGTAGCGTGGAGGAGGTGGATTTTGGACATGAGGAAAAAGGTTCATAATTAGGACATCCTTGTTTTCTTATCCTTTAGTTCTTGCTGTTATTTTCTCTCTTGGGTTCTTGATTATGTTGCTCCTGTTTTGTTCCTTTGGTGTATGCTTTTGATTTCATGTTGATGCCATGCTTCGAATAGGTTTTGTTGTACCTTGCTTGTCATGGTTTCATATCCTTACATATGGTTATCAATGCAACAGGAGATCCAGCATATAGCTTTGAGAATTGGAATATTTGTTGTTTTCTAGTTATGGAGCATATAGCATATATTTGTTGTAATCATAGAGGGAACAAAATTGGGGTTTCTCTTTCACCTTAACCTGTGTTTTTTTTATCATCTTGGATGCAGATTTTCAAATAAACAGTTCCATTTTCATGAAATTCAACGACCATACTGCCAAAGTCGCCCGCAGGAAGCGAAAGACCCAGTACCGGGGGATCCGGCGGCGCCCTTGGGGCAAATGGGCAGCTGAAATCAGAGACCCATGCAAGGGCGTCCGAGTCTGGCTTGGCACCTACAACACCGCTGAGGAGGCCGCAAGAGCATACGACGTGGCAGCCCGACGCATACGCGGCAAGAAAGCCAAGGTGAACTTCCCTGACACCATCACAGCGTCTGCCAAACGGCTTCCAGGACGTGTGCCTCGACCGGCAAAGAAGGTTATGTCACAAGAGAGCCTGAAGTTCAGCAGCGCCTCTGAACATGCCATCTCAGCAGGCAGCAGTACTGATGCCACAGTCGTCAAGATTGAGTTGTCAGAGTCAGACTCTCCACTACCAATGTCCAGCGCATGGCTTGATGCGTTCGAGCTGAATCAACTTGATGGATCGAAGTACCTTGAAGCTGGTGGGAAAGAAACAACTGAAGAAACTGATCATGAAAATGGGGTGACGGCAGATATGGTTTTTGGCAATGGCGAAGTGTGGCTTGCGGATGAATTTGCGTATTATGAGCCTTACCCGAACTTTATGCAGTTACCTTACCTTGAAGGCAACTCGTATGAAAACATTGACGCTCTTTTCAACGGTGAGGTGGCTCAGGATGGCGTGAACATCGGAGGTCTCTGGAGTTTCGACGATGTACCAATGGACAGTGGTGTTTACTGAGACACAGCAGGCTGAAGAAATCACTGTTTCAACTTGTAAGCGCCCTCACCCACATAAGCAATCGAGATGTCCATTTTTTCTGTCAATTTTCCTAAGAGTTGCTATTCTCTTACATTGACGACACCAGGCCCAGGGGCTGAGGGAAAAAACCAGGCATTATTTCAGGTGATTGCAGTGATATACCTCTGTTGACGTGTGATGCTACTCCAAGATGATTCCTAATCCTTTCCAGTTGGAATACGCAAGCGTGGTGCATGCTGAACTTGTGAGCTGAGAGACATGTTTAACTGTTGTGCTTTCTTCATTATCATGCTCTTCTTTCCCCCCAATCATTGTTCTATCAAGTATCAACACCATTGAGGTGTATGTGATTCTGGAAATCTTTCTGTATCAAGAGCTTGTGATTATCATCCAATTCAACTCTATCTGTTCAGCTTGCACGGTTACCCCTGAATGCCACAATGAAGTGAAAAATCCTGCTGTAGAACTTGAGTGCCTTTTGCAAATGCTGACAGCACCATACGCAACTTGCTGAATGAAAGAAGATATCCTCTATGCCACGCCCAGCATTTCCATCGAGACCAAGTGGTGCAGAAGCAAATTAAAAGACGAAGCGACTAACGTAATTATATTGACGGGAGGACCAACATGCCATTTGTTTGTGTCGCGAGGAATCTGTTAACCTAACATAATCGTTTACTGCCAAATATTGTTCCTTGGAGACCGAGGAACCTTGACACGAGACCGTAGTACGAAGCAAAAGATCGTTTCGTTTTTGACAAGACGGACGGCACGCCGAGGAATCTTTGCTAGATTGGACGTGACGGCCTCTTGTTCCTCCAGGCGCGGTTGCGTCGATGCTCCCCACGTGAATGCGAAGCAGGCTACGGTGAAATGCTCCGTCAGAGTTGCTACAGACTCAGCATGTGCTGAAATACAATTAGAAACTCCATCGCTGACAGATCGATTCTATCAGTCTTCCACTGCATGAACGAATCCCACAATTGCTGCTTTCTCGAATTGCTTGTGTTAGTCTTCAACTACTAATTCCGGCATTCCGCTATCCACAAATATATATTAACAAACAAAAATTAAGGTGTACAGGTGTGTTGGATATTCGATTTGATTGCTGGAGACAGGTGAGCGAAAAAGCATCCTTTCCGATGGTCTGTACATAGCTACATGCATTGAGAACGAGCAACAAATATTGTACATTCCACAATCCACAGTGCTAAGTGCCACGGCGCCGTCACACGAGTACGGCGAACTGGCTCCACCAGCACCGAGTTGCTACAGAATAAACGCACATATACTCATCATGTGCTCAAACACTCTAATCACAAACTAACCAACAAATCTATCAGTCTTCCATTGCGTGAATGAGTCCACAACGGCACACGGCAGCGTACCAAATATTCTGCCAATATTTACAAGTGTCTGCTGATATCAGTAGTGAAAGTGAAACCCATCCAACAAAAGCTGTACATTTTTTTCCTGGCATCTTTTATTTTTTTAGGATTTTCCTGACATGTTATGTTTATGTACATGGCTGCAAGCTAACAACCGAGGCATGCAGCAGCGTATCGCACCAATCTAAATGAACTAGCAGACCATTTTGGAGAACAGATCGTCTAGAGCTGAGTACAGGGGCTGGGCGGCTCGGGGCCTCTCCACCCTCCCAAACAGGATATCGGTTGTGGTCAGGTAAGCGTCGCCGTAGAAACGAAGATTGGTCTCTGATCTGGTTGTCACAATGTTCCCTTCCAGTGAAACCCCAACAAACGCACCTGTTTACAAGTTTTTAGGACATCAAGTGTATTCAGGATAGATTAAGATAGCTTGTCACGAACTTGCTACATTGTACCAATCAGAGGTAAGGAAGTTTTGTTGCTGCATGGATGTCTCAATGTTAACTATGGATAGTACATTATTACCTTACAAAAAATACAGAGGTGAGTCCTTTTTTTTTCCCTTCTTTTTACTAATAAAACATATCCTACTTGACAACATAATCAGAATTGGACCTAAAATGGTGGCAAAATATAAAACCAATGTTCAGATTATTACCTTTGCTGCAGCTGTAGGAGTAGCATATTCCGGAACCTTTTTCGCTGGCCCGAACATCTGCCTCAAAGGCTCTGCCTATTGGCCCTGCTGCAGCACTCAATCCTGCCCCAAGAGAAAGATGAATGCGACTGCTGAATGCCTTAACAGCTTTACGGTCACGAAGCACAATGATAAAATCCGTCAGTTCTCCTCCGATCTGGCATATACAAAGAGGTCACCATGAATGGAAATTTAAGGATCCACACAACAAATGCAGTGAAGCATCCAAATCATTACATAGTTCCAATATCAACTCTTTTCTATAACCTGCCACTCAGTCAAGAGAAGGGCCATAATTTAATGCATTTTCAGACAAGTTTTGCAGGATAGGTATGCTACTTTTTAATGGAAAATGAGCAGATAGTTAGGATCACATTGTAACTTTAGGGACATTTTTGCATAACTACAGCAAAGGAAGGCAAAGGAAAGCTAGGGTTTCTCACCCAGTCAACTAGAAACTATTCTCTCCGTTTCAAAGTATCAGACATATTAGAATTCGAAAAAGGTCAAACTCCATAAACTTTGACCAACAAAAACATAAATTATATGCATGAATTAAAGGTGTATCAATAGATTCACATTTCACGTATCTTTTAATATGAATCAATTTTGTAGCAATTCATAATATATTGTGTGGGTAATGGTCAAAGTCTACTTCTAAACACTTTCCCTAATTTTAATACAAAATGTAAGGAGTAGCTTGTATTCTTCTGTACAACTAACACATAACTAATGTGATGTGCATATTTGTATTGAGTAATGAGGTTCATCTATTTTCTGGTGAAAAAGCAAAAGATAATTTGTCTAAAAAGCTATAGATGCTGTCTGCACACTAACATATATGAGATTTATGGGGCAAATACCTGCACTCCCCATCCCAGTCCAACAGATAAAATTGCTGACGGGGCAGACCATGATCCATCTGATCTGCGAGCAACTACAAGACCAGTGCCAACTTTGTATGTAAGAACTGCACCCGCCTTGGCGACTGTTAGAATTGCAAGTCCCTTTGCTCCCTTGAGAATAGATGATGGGATGGACTTCTCAGGGTTTAACCTAGCAACCTACATATTCCAAAACAGAAACATTTCTCAACTATAGATTATAAGGTTATATCTCTTTGCTGAGTAAAACATCATACATACCTGACAATATTTCTTCATTGTGTTTGTAGCCTTGTATATTTCATACTCCATTGATACACCAACAGGCATGTTCAACCAGCTTCTAGTGCTTGTCCAATCCATGACGTCATGTTTTGCTGGCTGCATGGAGTTGCTATTGTAGTTGATCAATAGGCCCTGAAGTGGATCAAGCCTCTCATAGCAAGCATCACAAACCCTCTGAGGATCACGAATTCTGAATTTCATGGGCATCAAACATCTTCCCTTGGAGCAATCTTTGCAGAATATACCTCCACAGAACCGGCAATGGTGCCTTCCACGAGTCAGAGCTGTGAAAGGCAAGTTGCACTGCAGGCAGGCATTAGCAGAGCTATCTGGCAACCACTCTGGTGGATCCGCTAGCAACACCTCCCTGTATGCACTATATTGCAAAGCATTTGCTTCAAGCAGTGGTGGTGCACTTGGAACACAGACAGATGGGTGCACATCAACGTCACCATCATTGCCAGATCCAAGAAACGATATATCTGTGCTGAAACTTTGCTGCTGCGATGCATCGTCCTCGCTCTTGTTTGCACCCGTGACGATTGAAACCAGTCCACCTAGAACAGACTTCAGATTGACTTTTGGACTAGCTCGTGTCGGAGTGAACGGATCGTCCCTCGAATCATACTCTGGGAAGTCTGGTTCAAATGATGGCTCATAGAGATAATCCTGAGGCGGGTAGTTGTTTCCAGCAACTACATTGGACAGAGCAGCTCTCTGGTTCTGGCTGGTATCAATTTTTGACAGGGAAGAGTATGCCATCATTTCATCTGGAGTTCCCATGGAATCATCTAGAGGCTATAGTAGAAAAAAGGGACCACCTGCAAGCAAGTGATTGCACGTAAATTGCCAAACATGAGGTGCAAGGAGGGGGGGAAATTGCAACACATCCCTGAGATCTTATCATCACATTTAGAAGCTCATACTGTCATTTGTTTGTTATATACTCTAGCTATCTTGTGTGAAGTTCGCAAGCAATCATTTTAGACATTTTAAGCACAGCAATATCTGATGTCCAAACTGTCGTTACCTAAAATTCAAGTTATTCTTTTCAAAAAAAAAATTCAAGTTATATTCCGTTTTTGACACAAAGCATTGGAATTGAGCCATGAGCTGGCAATGCTATCTGTATACGCCAAGAAACCAAAAGGGATCCAACTGAAACTAATCCCAGATGCACAACACAACCGCACAGCATCAAGTATTCCCTAAAAAGATATGACTACGGGCGTGATCACCCAAAGTGCGTGGACCCTAACCTCTACATACAGATACGAGATTGAGACGACAGCAATTGCAGAACCCTAGATGGGGCAGACAAGCAGGCCGGCCGATCACCCAGCGTGGCGAGATAATCGAGTTAACAGAGCAGCGATCGATTCAAGCGCGGACACGACGGATCGAGCCCCAACAAAACCAGAGCGATCGGACGGCGCGGCGGGGGAGCGAGCTAACACCGTCTTCACACGTAGGACAAAGCGAGTAAGATGAACAGCGGGGCTTACGCGTGCTTGGATCGGACGGGCGCCGGTGCGATCGTCTCCCGGCGGCCGCCTTGGCGTCGGGGGTTGTCTCGTTTGTTTCTTTCGCCGGCAACGGCAGGGAGGAAGGGAAGATCAAGAGATGGGGACTCGGAGGAAGCAAGGCAAGGTTATCGACCGGCTTTTTGCTGCCAGTTAATTTGGGGATAAGTTATCGCCTTAGCGGGCTTTGGGTTTCGTAGTTCTTCCTATCGGATCCGTGAGACGAAGGAAGAAGGATCCAAGCTGGCAGTTAGCTCAGCCTCAAGCGCGTTACGTGGGGCCCACCTCGGAGACGCTGACGCCGTGTATCGCGTTTGATGGCCCGATTACGTTTGCTGCCGAGCTGGGCCAATACATGGGCTTGATTGGGCTGCCTACCCTTTTTCTAGTTGCCTGATGCCCGCTGGTAAATATTTTCGGAGCTGCTACAAACCATTGCACAGTTCATGGCAATAGGACCTGGAGGAAGAGTGAGATATTGCACCAATCGAGAAAAAGTTGCGAGGTCGTCCTTTACAACAAACACGTCCATACAAGTTACTGGTACCAGTGGATATTCACCTTCCAGCTGTGTGAATGCAAAGGTCCATACAGTAGATGCAATGTGTGAAAACACCAATCAAAGGGTCTTGCCGTCTTGCAACAGGTAGGCTTTATGTTGCCATTCCAAGGACAAGGAGGGAGTCATCTGAAATGAACAATAATCACTTTTCCGTAAGAGGAGAATAGCAGACTGTCGAGAATATTTCGTAATGGATAGGGAAAACAAGAGCAGATGAAATCTCTACTGATGGGTTCTGTACTTCTGTTATGAGGAAAGACACCAAATAGAGGGCACAAAATGCATTGAAATTCAACAGAAGAATAGCTCATCGCAACAGGACATGTTTTTGCATCCATCAATCAGATTTCATATGCAACGTGCAACTCAACCACTATGCAAATATTCAGATTGACCACTCTATAGCCTATAATCAAATCAAAATGCACTGCGATTTTATTATTTGCAATTTCCTGTGTCTAATGAGTGCCCAAGGAAACCAGGGATACACAGACAAGGATGTGCTAATTCATACTGGAAAACAGAGTTTGCTTTCTCATGATGTCAAAACTCAAAAGATCCTATGGAACAACAGGGTGAAGATAATTCCTTATACAATTTAAGATGATCATAGAACTTCAGAGCTAGCAATTACCATAGTGCCAAAACTAGTTCAACCATATCAAAGAGTGGTGCACATCATTTATCCATCTCCCAGATAATGCCACCATCCTCTGCACGCAGCAACTAATAAGGCAAGGAATATTTGCAAAATACACAAGCAACACAAGTTTTTTAAACTTAGTGCTACTGTAAATCCTTAAGAAAATAGAATGAACGGTATGTCCTGCTATGTACCTTTGATCTTTTTGTTTATCCACACCTCAAGTAGCATTCCTGCACCAACACCAGCAGCGCACACGGCACCGTAGATTGCCAATGCAGAAGGCAAAGATCGCCGAGGTAGAAAATAACACTCAGGGACTTGCCTGATCTTCTTTGGAAGGCGCTTTTTGATGACCGGCTGGCTAGATTCAGTGGTAACTGCACCGCCCACTGTCTTCCAGTCCACATTCTTCAGCATATCTTTCGAGTCCTCACTAGCCATTTGGAAACTGTACATGCAAAAATGCTTATAGAATAGTAAAAAAGAGCACACCGTCACTCTAATAATTGAATATTACCATCTAAAAATATCCTAGAACAATTGACAAAATCAGTAGAGAAAATGTTACGACTAGTATCACATTTGCTACCTCCAGGCTCCAGGCAGATAGTAACTCTAGGAAGAATAATGTCAGCTATAGCACCTTCAGAAACAGTTCTCTCTTTTTTTTCCTCAACCATTACATTAAATCTGTATGTAACCAGGATTGCCTATTCGTCACGCCTCAGTACATGTCAATCTTGGCAATATAGAGAACTACAGAACAAGTAGGAATGTAGGATCACTGTGGCATCATTCCAGTGCAAGGGAACGTATATACAGAACCAATACTCTACACGATTGGTCCAATCCTGTCTCATTTTTCCAAAATCGATCAAAGACCCTAGCAACTGAAGCTGCTAATGGTCCCAAAACCGGACCAAAGCCACACCGAACTTCTCTGCGAAATAACGTCAACCTCGGACAGCCCCACCCCACCAATCACCCTCCTAAATCCAAATCAAACCAATCTAGATGCACGGTTAAACCAAAACAAACCATACCACGATGAAACCAGAACCCAGTTAGGCAAGGGCCAGGTCAAAGACGCTGTGCCTTGGATGTGAAAAAATAGCTGTTTTGATTCCTGACCTGGGTGGAGTGGACGCCGTAGACCGGGACAATGGAATGGCGCCTGACAGAAGAGTCGGCTATTAGGGTCGCAGGTCCTGATGTGGGGTGAGCGGGCGGGCGGACTGACCGTGCAGCAAGCGGCGTCTCGGGGGGTCGCCGTGGGTTGGATAGGTCGGCGACGCCCAACGGCGGCGGGGGCTCCAGCGGTCCAGCCTCCCCTCCCCCGGCGTTGGCTTGACGACTTGCGGCTGATGGGCTGAGTGATAGAGAATCGGGCGGGGCCTCGTCACTGTATCGCAAGCCCGGCAACAGCCCATAGGTGCTGCAGGAGGCCCACCGCCCAAGCCAGCTAAATATTGGTGAAACCATAAAATAGGTTTTTTGCATATATCAACATTAATGTAGTGACAAGCCTTATCTCTATCGAGGTGAAACAGTATTTCAAGTATGCACGTATGCTTCATAGAACAATTCTAAAAATATTTTAAAGATGTACACTATGGTTTATATCTCATTTTCAGTATTTTGAAAAGGATGCATACAAGGTGAAGCTAGCCACACAAGCTACCGAGGTCATCATTCTTTCACAACGGGATCAACAGCTTAATTAATAATGGTGAACAGTAACTTTTCGCTGGCTTTATAGAATTTTATCGGGGTCGCTTGACCCCAACGACAAAGGCTAGCTCCGCCCCTGAGTGCATATGTTAACCTTTTAATTGTCAATATTTGGAAGTGTATCAACCCAAAGTCAAATCTAGCATCAACATCTCGTTTTAGTATTAGCAGAGGAGTGTTTATATGTGTTTATCAGTATCGTTCTTATGCATATGCATCCTAATAAATCAAAATCTTTTTTATGCCATTATCAAACGTAGAAGTTTTTCGTCTTGTTTCTTTAAAGCATCTTCAAAGCTTATTGCATGTATAGCTTCTTCCATTTGTATCAAATGTAAACATAGTGAAAACTCATGCTTTTATACCAGAACATGTAAACAAAATCTGAAGACAGGAAGACACCACCTGTTTCGTCGCCCAAAAAACCAAAAGCCTTTTTTTATTGTCACGCAAAAAAAAACTGAAAGGAAAAACCGTAGAAGATCCCCAGCTAGGGTTTTTATCCCAAACGTGCCGGACCATATAAAAGCTCAGAGCCTCAGCCCCTCGCGACCTCCCGCGCCGCCACCTCCCGCACCCGTGCCGCCTCTTCTCCCCTTTGCTCCGGCTACCTCGCGCAAGGTGCACGGGCCCGAAACCCTAACACCAGCGGTGACGATGGCGGCGGCACCGGCAGGCGGCGCCGCGCGGGCGCTTTCCCAGAAGGAGCTGGACATCCAGATGATGCTCGCCGCCGACGTCCACCTCGGCACCAAGAACTGCGACTTCCAGATGGAGCGCTACGTCTTCAAGCGCCGCACCGACGGTATCAATCCAATCCTCTCGAGTCTACCCAATTTTTTACATCGAATGCGCGTCGATATTTTAGTTATAATAGATCTGTTCATGATGTCTTCTATTTGGATCTTGTCATGCTGCGATGCGTTCAATTCAGAAATATTGATGCGTATGCCATTCTAGTTGGTAATTTTGCCATTGGTAGCAGTGTGTCGTCATCTAGAAGCATTTCTCCAGTATTACGTGTTTCAGATGGTAGTCATCATCTTAGATCTCAAGGCTTGTCTAGCGTTACTGCGTGAGGATTTTGAGGGTTACTGGGGTGAATGTGATCTCCATGTGTGTAAGGTCTAGCTGCAACATAAAAATGCTTGTCAATCTGATCTCATAACGTGAGCTGTGGGTTCATAGATTTTATCAAAATTGAAGGATCAATTGACTGATATTGAACATCATGGTCTATATGTTGGCAAGGACATCTAGTAGTATTGTGCTAACTCCAGTTGATTACCATTGAACAATTTTCTTTGTCACTTTACCATTGAGCAAGTTAACTCCATTCTATATGCTGTCGTGTTTGTTCAATGCAATTTTCTCTGTCACCATGGTGAGCTGCAAGTTAACAAGAGGGCTTTTCGATACTATCCATCAGGTATTTACATTATTAACCTTGGCAAGACCTGGGAGAAACTTCAGTTGGCCGCGAGGGTGATTGTTGCAATTGAGAACCCCCAGGACATCATCGTGCAGTCTGCTAGGCCTTATGGCCAGAGGGCTGTCCTCAAGTTTGCGCAGTACACTGGTGCTCATGCCATTGCTGGCAGGCACACTCCTGGTACATTCACCAACCAGTTGCAAACCTCTTTCAGCGAGCCGCGTCTTCTTATCCTGACTGACCCCAGGACTGATCATCAGGTGAATTTTTATCTGTTAAAATATTGTATGTCAGTTTGTCAACTCAGAACAATCTTAAATCTTCTTTGTTGAACTGTGAACAGCCCATTAAGGAGTCTGCACTTGGAAACATCCCCACAATTGCCTTCTGCGACACTGACTCGCCTATGCGCTACGTTGATATCGGCATCCCCGCCAATAACAAGGGGAAGCAGAGCATTGGCTGTTTGTTCTGGCTACTTGCCAGGATGGTTCTCCAAATGCGTGGTACAATTCTCCCAGGACACAAGTGGGATATCATGGTAAACTTACATAGTCTAAACTAGTACCCCTCCTGCTAATGTTTGGCTTGTAGAAATAAGGTATTTCCTTCACCATGTGATCGTGCTTCTTATTTCTCTTTTGCAGGTTGATCTGTTTTTCTACAGAGACCCAGAGGAAGCAAAGGAGCAGGAGGAAGAAGAGGCTCTGGTTGCCCCTGACTACGGCGCAGTTGCTGAATATACTGCCCCAGGGACTGACAACTGGGGTGGTGATTGGGGGGCTGGTGATGCTGCAGCTCCACCTGCTGCCATTCCAGCACCAACTGGTGCCGACTGGACTGCTGCTCCAGGTCAAATTATTCTTCTTTCGTAACAATATAATTTGGTTAGATGTATGCATGCCTAAGATGAGCTGTTCTAGTCTTGCTCAATAGTGTTTTGTTAGGATACATTTTTTTCTTTGATATTACCGGTGATTCAGTGCTGTACCTTATGCTTATGTTTTTAAGTGGCTTGCTACTGGGTCTAAGTGGGAAGCTGACACCAGCTGAGCTTTCATGTTTCTATGGGGTAGCTCAAGGTTTAATCTACATTTGCTCGTTTCTTTATTTTCCATGCTCACTTAAATTCTTGTTTCATGGAGTCGTGTAAAATTGTATACCTTAACTGGGCCAATGAGTAATGTTGCTATGTAGAATTCCCTCATTTAGCCTGTTGTCTATTTTGTTCACAGATGTTGACATTGTTAACTGCTTACCTGTGGTTTGATCTGTTATGGTAGCCTTACAAGTACTGCTATCATTTTTCTGAATTGCAGCTCCTCCAACTGATGGTGTCTGGGATGCAGCTGCTGCCCCACCGCCTGCAGCCGCCGCCCCTGGATGGGAACAAGGCGCTGCCCCTGTCGCGACACCCACTCCTAACTGGGGGTAGAAGAGTAATCACGCACGCCTGATGAGCCAAATTGCTGATGACACTGGTTGAGTAGCTTGAATTTTTCACAGTAATGAGTTAGATGCAAATCAAAATTTTGTGTTATTGACTCTGCTGGGACAGCGAGTGAACCGGCCCTTTTTTGTTACCTCAAATGGATAGCACTATTTTAAGCGCATTTTGAAAACTGTATGTCGTTCATTGCAGCAAAATGTTTCACCTGCTCGCTGACTGTATCTCAGAATCTCTGAATTGTCATTGTCGAAATGTATGTGGACATGCCGACATGGCGCATAAGATTTGTTGAATAGGCTGTGGACTGCACTTGTAGCTATCAAGCTATGTACAGCCTCACAGCATGGCCCGGATCCGGTCGCCGTCGGTCTGGACGTGACGCCTTGTGACCTCCGCTACGCTCCGGCAGCCGCAGAGCGCCATGGCCAGGTCCAGCTCCCTGTTCAGCATCTCGATCACGTGCCTCGCCCCGGCCTCCCCGCGCGCCGCCAGCCCGAAGAACACCGGCCTCCCCACCTGCATGCAATTCGTCGTCAGAATTTGCCACGGTTTCCCTTCCGAAACAGGCAGTGACCACGAGTTTATTGCCCGGCGAGGGAGCGTACCATGACTGCCTTGGCGCCGAGCGCCAGCGCCTTGAACACGTCGGTGCCCCGCCGGATCCCGCCGTCCACCAGCACCGGCACGGCCCCCGCCACCGCCTTAACCACCTCTTCAAGCACGGTGATGGTGGGCGGCGCGTAGTCCAGCTGCCGCGCGCCGTGGTTGGACACGATCACGCCGGCCACCCCGGCCTCCACGGCCTTCCTGGCTGTCCAAACGCCGCCGCAGAGTCAGAAAGTTCAGCGACCATAACAGTACTCCATCCAATTCATCACGGGTATTATGGCAGTTGTTAACTTGTTAATTCATTACCGTCCTCGGCGGTGACGATGCCCTTGAGCAGGATCGGCAGGCTGGTGATGGACTTGAGCCATTCCACGTCCTGCAACCACAGTTCACCGAACAAAGCACACAGCATCAACCACTCGCCACTCAATTGCCAGCAGGACTACTACTACTACTACGTCCGGCCCATCACGCCATTGTCGCCGGTACAGGCGATTCAAGGCCGCTGTAGGCCTGGAGCCAAGTACTGATGCATGCAAGCAGAAATGGCTGGACGTGCCCATAGGGCAGGAGCAGGACGCCGGTAGGCCACCGCCATTTCAGTGCATCCGGCGTACAGCCCTGATGCCTGATGCGGACGCGTCCTTTGCATCCCGTAACTGTTCCATTATTCCATATGCTATGGAATTAAAGAAAATTTATGGCACGGCCACCGGTTGCTTGCGCTGTGTTATTTGCACTTGCACATACCTTCCATGACAAAGATGGATCCAGCGTCTCGCGTGCGAATCGTTCAAACTTGGAGCCACCTTCCTGACGATGGAGATGACAAGATGATGGTTCAGTCTTTCAGATGAAGGAACGTCCACTGTGAACAAACTCTTGTAGTTCTGAATCTGGGACTGGATCAACCAAGTGTCTCACTCACAGTGCCAACATCATCATCGAGTGACATTAAAACTTCAAGGTTTGGCGACAGTGGGAAAACCATCCTGCATCAACAATCAGTGCAGTTACAGAGTAGGGCCCTACAGAGTATCACAACAGAAAAGGAAAGGGAAATTTTTGCATCGTTGTGATGTTGAAGCTATTGAGCTGCTCTACGTAAATGTGTTTAGGATTTATGATATGGCATGGGAAGATAGTACCTTATCAAAATTTAACCTTCTGGAGCAATAGGTTAGCAAAATGAAATTTTATGATTTGCAAAAGAACAAATTTCGGCTGAATGTTCAGGAAAATTTGGTAACAGAACTAATAGTACTGTACTTGTTTCGGATGTCAGCCTCACGCCGACCAAGCACAGGTGTGTCAACTGTCAAGACAATTGCCTTGAATCCTAAACTCTCAGCCCGCCGTACCAACGTTGCCGAAACATCCCTTCTCCTGTACACCTATAAGGTACACAATGAAAAAAATTCAGACGTCAGGTACCTGCAAAGAAAAGATGAATTTACCTGAAGATCAATGTCAAGGCATCGATCATCATACATATAGCTGATAAAAGCGAACGGCATCGCAACTGGCCGCAACCTCCTCGATTTTGCAGCTGGATCCGAAGGAAAGCACCTGTACGTATGACAGATATGAACATGTGTAACAATGTACAGAAGGTATAATGTTGAGCACATCATCAGATGACCCATAAAAACAGATTCAGTAATTACCATTATGGTGTTACATGCTGCTGCAGCTCTTGCTGTGGCCACCTCCCCTGAAATGAACATTTAGAGAAGAGTTGTGGAGATTGCACCAGCCCTTGGATGACATATTTTATCATTTAAAAAATAGGTGACTAGATTTTTTTTTGGTACCTTCTGGATTTGCTAATTTGTGTGCCCCTGTTGGGGCGACAATTATCGGCGATGGCATATCATATCCTAGTAAGCTTGTTGACATGTCTATCTTGCTGACATCCACAAGGACCCGTGGCCTTAACCTGTGAAATCCATGCCAAAAAGGTCAGGTCCTACTTCTTAGCGAGGTACAAAATTAGTGATGTAGTGAACAATACAGAATTCTTCCATATGCTGCAATGTTCTCTCTCAATGTGTACTCATCCTCTGCACCCCCATTCATGTAATCATAGTGCATCTTTGGTAGTGCTTTCTTGGCGAGTTCTTGATACTCCCGGACATTGACTGGTAGATTATACTCCATTCCTGCTACATTAATTTGTTAAAAATGTCATTCTGATGCTAAAAGTATCGCAGTAGTTTAGATGATTTAGAAACATATATAACCAACAAGATCTTCCTTGTCTCAAATCCTTTCATTTTGGATACACAGCGAAACTTTATGATACATATATGCTTCAAAAGCTACACATTCTTATAGGCGTTTTAGATCTGCCCTTTCTTTTGGAATGGACTGTTACCATTTTACGTTGTTCCTGTTCAAACTGGTAAAATGGTAACAGAAGTTTACAATATTATTTTCCTCTAGAAGTTTATAATACTAAGTTAAGTAGATCGATCTGAAGTTTACCATACGAATTTCTTCTAGAAGTCAAAATGGTAAAATCTACGTAAAATAGAAGTCTCAGCTGTTCAAACTGGAGAAGTTTACAATACTAATTTCCTCTAGAAGTCAAAATGGTAACAGAAGCTTACAATTGGCATCAGAAGAAGATTTAAGACAATTAAACAACTGGTCCAAAACCAATAGAAATCAATTTAATCCAAAAAGCTTTGAGACATGTATTCTTCGAATAATACTAAACCTTTCAGACATCTCATATATCTAAGCTTGAACCAATCCACAAGCAGATCAATGCAACTCCACACAACAACTGAAAGGTTTATTTTTCTGACAAAACACAACTGAAACGTGTCCCACCGAATTCAAGATAACCCCCAAATTGGCGTAACGAGCTAACGGCGGATAGACATGGGGGGCTGTACAAAATTGCCAGGACCTCTAGTACTGCAATCCCTTCTGTGGCACACAGTTGGGGAGCATTCAAGATTTGCAGCAGCATCTAACATGCCCATCCCCTCCACCTAAAGTTCCACAGAGATCATGAACAAATAAAAAAGCATACTGGGATTCTGCACATGATGGAAACAGGAAACTGGAAGCAAATTCCTCGTAGAGAGATTGAATTGAAAAAGGAACAGTGAGAAGCAGCAGCTGCAGCACCATACCTCTTGGGACTTGGAGGCGAGGTCGAGTAGGAAGAACAGCTAACGAGGATGCCAGAAAGATGAGCGAAGAGCAGCTTAAGGGTTAGGGGGTGTTTGGGAGGAGGGGGCTAAGGCCTGGTTTGGTTCACTGACTTATTTTTAAGCCCCCGTCACATCGAATGTTTAGATACTAATTAGGAGTATTAAACGTAGATTATTTACAAAACCGATTACATAAGTGGAGGCTAAACGGCGAGACGAATCGATTAAGCCTAATTAAGCCATGATTAGATAAATGGAGAACCAGTAACTATAGCTAAAGATGTGTCAATTACGCTTAAAAAAATTCGGCTT
>NC_028451.1:45641525-45644589 GCF_000263155.2 Setaria italica | reverse complement strand
CTTGGTTAAATGGGGGAAAATAACCAACCCAACACAAACAGGGTGGCCTGGGGGATCAAAGATATGAGAAAATGAACGTGACCGTTTTATATCGATTGAGCCTAATTAATCCATCATTAGCGAATGGTTACTGTATCACCACATTGTCAAATTATGGACTAATTAGGCTTAATAGATTCGTCTCGCGATTTAGCCTAGGGGTTGTGTAATTAGTTTTATAATTAGTCTAGGTTTAATACCTCTAATTAGTATCTAAACATTCGATGTGACACGTGCTAAAAATAAGCAAAGGGAACCAAACGCCACCTAAATTTTAGCCCCCGTCACATCAAATGTTTGGACACTAATTAGGAGTATTAAACCTAGACTAATTATAAAACTAATTACACAACCCCTAGGCTAAATCGCGAGACGAATCTATTAAGCCTAATTAGTCCATAATTTGACAATGTGGTGATACAGTAACCATTCGCTAATGATGGATTAATTAGGCTCAATAGATTCGTCTCGTGATTTAGCCTAGGGGTTCTGCTATTAGTTTTGTAATTAGCTCATATTTAGTCCTCCTAATTAGCATCCGAACATCCGATGTGACAGGGCTAAAGTTTAGCCCTTATCTCCCAAACACCGCCTCAGTCCTCCCCTCCTCTTTGTGATGTCGTCAAAAGTTCGGGTAGATGTCAATATCAACATTTCATATCATGGGTGCTCCGAGCACCAACTCAGTGGCCCCATCGACGAAATGCGCAAGAAAAATGTGGAAAGAGGGGAAAATAATAATTTAAAGAAGGATTGACATATTGATATTTTTGCTTCACAATATTCTTTTTTTTGAAATAATTGCTTCACAATATTCTCATGTATTCCAGAAGTGGACCCCAAGATACGTTGACCAAGTTCTTTTTTTGAACTAACACGTTGACCAAGTTCTCACAGAACACATATAGCTTAATCCAGCACAGATTTTTGGTAACCGTCGTTTTGATATTGGCAATGCACAATGGCTTATTTTTGACTTATTTTTGGAGCGATCAATCAATGTCAGATGGGCTCTCATTGCAACACCCACCGGAGGACGGACACTGACTGCCATCTAGGCAGTCCGTCGCATACCGACCATGGATAGCCAGGTCGTCCGTTCATGGCTCCATGTATCAACCTTGTTCACAAGCTCACAGCAGCGCCCTGATCCGGTCGCCCTCGGTCAGGACGTGCCGCCTGGTGACCTCCCCGACGCTCCGGCAGCCGCAGAGCGCCATGGCCAGCTCCAGCTCCCGGTTCAGCATCTCGATGACGTGCCTCGCCCCGGCCTCCCCTCGCGCCGCCAGCCCGTAGAACACCGGCCTCCCCACCTGCATGCAATTCCTCGTCAGAATTTGACACGGTGAAAGCAGGCAGTGGCTACGAGTCATTGCTCGGCGTGGGCGCGTACCATGACTGCCTTGGCGCCGAGCGCTAGCGCCTTGAACACGTCGGTGCCCCGCCGGATCCCGCCGTCCACCAGCACCGGCACGGCGCCCGCCACCGCCTTAACCACCTCTTCGAGCGCGGAGATGGTGGCCGGCGCGTAGTCCAGCTGCCGCGCGCCGTGGTTGGACACGATCACGCCGGCCGCACCAACCTCCACGGCCTTCCTGGCTGTGCAACCGCCGCCGCAGAGCCAGAGAGCTTTTTTTTCAGTGACCATACCAAATTACCAGTGCTCGGATTCAGCACTGCGTCAACAATCCAAAACTGAAATTGTGGTTGTTCATTACCGTCCTCGGCGGTGACGATGCCCTTGAGCAGGATCGGCAGGCTGGTAATGGATTTGAGCCACTCCACGTCCTGCAAACCACAATTCAGCGAACAAAGTACAAACACACAGCATCAACCACTCGCCACTCAATTGCCTGCGTGCAGGACTACTACGTCTGGCCCATCACGCCATTATCACCGGTACAGGAGATTCAAGGCCGCTGTAGCCAAGTACTGATGCATGCAATTCTAAGGGCAGTACGTGTCCATGGGGCAGGAGCAGGACCCCGGTAGGCCACTGCCATTTCTATACCAGCATGCCATATTAAGAGCCATGCACTGTTCTTGGAGCAGGTTTTCAGTATCCCACGTACAGCCAGCCCTGATGCCTGATGCGGATCCGTCCTTTGCATCCCATAACTGTTCTATATGCCGGGCAAGTATTGTGGATGCCGTGGCACATGCTATGGAATCCAAGATTTAAGGAATTTATGGCACGGCTGCCGATTGAGCTGTGTTCTTTGTACCTACCTTCCATGACAATGATGGATCTAGCGTCTCATGTGCGAATCGTTCCAGCTTGGAGCCGCCTTCCTGATGATCGTAAGACGATAATGGTTCAGTCTTCCAGAAGGAAAAGTATTTCATCTACAAGACTACAATCAACAGATTCCTGTACTGTTCTTTTTGTACAGCAATTTGCAAAAGCTAACATTTCACTTACGGTGTCAAGATCATCATCAAATGACATCAGACCCTCAAGGTTTTCCAACCGTGGAGCAATCATCCTGCATCAACAATCAGCTCGGTTACAGAACAACACAATAAAGGGAAAATTTTGTAATACTCTCATCTTCAAGCTGTTAAACTGCTCTACATAAATATATTGATGATCTAAGATACGGCATGGGAAGGCAGTAGCTTATCAAAATTTAACCTTCTGTAGTGATAGGCTACCACAATGAAACTGTGATTTTTAAAAGAGCATATTTCGAATGAATGTTCAGGAAAATTCAGTAAGATAACCAGCATTGTGTACTTGTTTCTGATGTCAGCTTCACGCCTTCCGAGCACAGGCGTGTCAACTGTCAAAACAATTGCCTTAGGGGGTGTTTTCTTCCCGTGTCTTATTTTTAGCACGTGTCACATCGAATGTTTAGATACTAATTAGGAGTAGTAAACGTAGACTATTTACAAAACCAATTACATAAGTGGAATCTAAACGGCGAGACGAATCTATTAAGCCTAATTAAGCCTAATTAATCCATCATTAGCAAATATTTACTGTAGCAACACATTGTCAAATCATGGACTAATTAGGCTTAAT
>NC_028451.1:45581004-45641425 GCF_000263155.2 Setaria italica | reverse complement strand
TTTTGTAAATAGTCTACATTTAATACTCCTAATTAGTATCTAAACATTCGATGTGACAGGTGCTAAAGTTTAGCAAGCGGAAGAAAACAGGCCCTTAAATCCTAAACTCTCAGCCCGCCGCACCAATGTTGCTGAAACATCCCTTCTCTTGTACACCTGATGTACACAAAAAAGTTTCAGAAACCAGATAGCTGCAGAAAGAGGAATTTACTCAAAGAATATCAACGTCAAGATATCATACATATAACTGATAAAAGCGAATGGCGTCACAACTGGAGGCAACCTCCTCGATTTTGCAGCTGGATGAAAAGGAAAGCACCTGTTTCACATATATGAAATTTTTTAACAATCCACGGAGGACATAAAGATGAGAAGTACATCATAATCAGTAGTTACCATTATGGTGTTACATGCTGCTGCTGCTCTCGATGTGGCCACCTCCCCTGAAATGAACATTTAACCAAGAGTTATGGAGATAGCACCAGTCCTTAGACAATATAACTTATGATTTAAAACTTGGTTTGACTTAAGTTTTTGTACCTTCTGGATTTGCTAATTTGTGTGATCCTGTTGGAGCGACCATTATTGGCGATGGCATATTATATCCTAATAAGGTTGTAGACATGTCTATCTTGCTGACATCTATAAGAACCCTTGGCCGTAACCTGTGGGATCCACACCAAAAGGTCAGGTCCTACTTCTTAATGGGCTTTAAAATTATTGGTGTGGTGAATAGTACAGAATTCTTCCATATGCCGCAATATTCTCCCTCAGTGTGTACTCATCCTCTGCTCCCCCATTAATATAATCATAGTGCATCTTTGGTAGTGCTTTCTTGGCGAGCTCTTGATACTCCCGGACATTGACTGGTAGATTATCCTCCATTTCTGCTACATTAAATTGTTAAAAGGCCATTGAGGAATCAGGATGCTGCAAATATCTCTGTTACGCTTATACAGAAAATTTAGAAACATAATCCACAAGTTGTTCCTTTTTCAGTACAGGCCCCCAACATTTCATTTTGGTTGCATATCAAAAGTTTGGCATACTTGTATCAAACTATAGTAGTATAGGCATTTTAGATCTTGCCTTTTTCTTGGAATCAACAGTTAGCATTTTGTGTTGTTCCTCAATGTAAAATTTGTTCCAAACCAGTACATATCCTAGAGTTAAGCGAAGTAGACTAGTCTGAAATCTACAATATTGCTTTTCTCTAAGGGTACATAATAGGTCAAGGGCAAACCCTACATGGGCATACGATAAAGATTTAAGACAACCAAATAAGTGTGGCCAAACAACTATACTTGAAGAAAATGCAAGATTCCCACTTCCTTATCTTATCAACTTTACTAGTACCCAAAAAAACCCTTTAAGAGACACTAGGACATTTTCATTTAACTGAAACATTTGAACCCTCCTGGAAATGCAAATTCAAGACAATAACAAACTGACAGGCATATACAAAACACCTCAACAAGTACCATTTTCAGCCATCAGATGTAGAAAGACATACTACCGATTGATATATACGTGGTTTCAATGAAGACAGTACATTCTAATTTGCAGTTTTAAGAGTAGTATCCAACTAGTGTTTTTTACCGCAAAAAATAACTACTGCAACTCATACCTTTTGTCGCGACTCTGGCTAGAGCTAGACGCAACCAAGCACAGACAACAAAAGGCAGCAAAATGGATATCCACTCTTGAGTAGTTGAGCTGTAACCAACAGTGGGCAATAAAAGGGAAACAAGCAAAATGACTCTGAAATCACTGTTCAGATCTAGTTCCGGTGCTACTCATCTCAACTGAAAGAGAATCGCATCTCTTCAGTTCTTCATCATACTTCACAGACATGGGCACTGGCATGCTAAATACAGTCTTTGATATTTTGATATATACAATATATGTACATACTTAGCAAGGGAATAGTCCCATTTTCATAAGAGCTTTCCCCCAGTCCCCACGTAAATAATAAGATGGATAACATGTGTTAAGCTTGCTGAGAAGTAGTGGTACCGGGAACACAAAATTCCAGTTTTATTTTTCATCATTCAAGCGTCGACATGAACAGAAGGATTTTAGCTGAATAAATTCTGGAACCTACTCTTTCTGAACTTTGAATATTCTCCTCTCAATCTTGAAGGCCCAATTACACAGTTAGAGTAAGCTAATTCAGACCTAGTTGAAATTCATGTGATTACTACAGTTTCACACGACATCTGTTCTTCGAAAAATACTAAAGCTTTCAGACATCTCATATATCCAAGTTAGGATCAAACATACTGCTATATATCCTGCTGCAAAGGCTAAAACACTGATATAATTAGAAACGACTTCTCATCTTTTTTTGAGACCGAAACGACTTAGCATCTGCAGGACTGCAAAGGCTAAATAAGTTGATACAGTTAGAAAGGAGTAAGGGACTAAGCGTCTGCAGGATCAGATCGTCCCATTTGATCACTCATCCTAATAGTAGTCAGGTGACTCAGGTCATCTGCAGGACTGCAAAGGCTAAATAAGTTGATACAGTTAGAAAGGAGTAAGGGACTAAGCGTCTGCAGGATCAGATCGTCCCATTTGATCACTCATCCTAATAGTAGTCAGGTGACTCAGGTCCGAAGTGGTAAATTGAAGCGGCGCTTATTAGAAGACCAAGAAGGTCAGTAGAAGTCCACAACACACCTGAAAGATATTTTTTCTGACGAAACACAACTGAACGGTGCCCCACTTAATTCAAGATAAGTCCCGAATCGGGGGAACGGCGGATAGAGATGCAGACTGTATAAAATCGGCAGGCCCTCTAGTATGGCAATCCCTTTTATTGCTTACAGTTGGGGAGCATTCAAGATTTGCAGCAGCATCTAACATGGCCATCCCCTCCACCTAGGGTTCCACAAAAATCAAGAAGATGCACGCAGGGATTCTCCACATGGTTGAAACAGGAATTCGAGAGCGAAAAACCTCATACATGAGTGAATTGAAGAAGCAACAGTGACTCGGTGAACCGCGGCACCATACCTCTTGGGACTTGGAGGAGGAGGTCGGCAGGAAGGACTGCTATCAAGGATGGCGGAAAGATGAGTGGAAGGCAGCTGCTTCAGAGGCTAGTCCTCTGTCCTTGCCTTCTGGCTTTTCGTGTGATCTGTGATGTCAGAAGCTCCGGTAGAGGACAAGGCCAGTGCTGGCCACATCGTGATCCTGCACTCTGAATCAAATTGACAGTCATTTTTCAGCTACCGGTCAAATATTTTAAGTGCAGTGCTTGGAAATTGGCGACATCACTCTCCAAGAATGCCAAGCCTTATGTGACAAGGATGGTTTTGCAAGGTCCAAGTTGCCTGATTTTTGTCAAATCTGAATCAATTCTAGCTGAATAACCAGCATTCTCAATGGGCTAGATTGCAGATATTAAGTAGATCATGTGTCTGTCACTAATTGACAAATTTCTTGCGAAATTGGTAATGCTGATTTCGTATGCCTGCCATTCATTACACTGAACTTTAAGAAACATCTGTCCTTTGAACGTGAAAGCAATAGGGATTGCGTATAATGCGTGGGATAATAGATTGATTAGGGTATACAATATGTACAAACATATAGACAGCCCTTGGTGAGGTTTATAGAAACACAACCGATCCAGGGATAAGACTGACCATCCTAATCCATCTAGGACACAACAGGGAGCTGGCCTGAGCCTGGTGCACAGCCAGGGCCCATGTACACGCATAGCACATACAACACATACACATCTTCTAACACGCCCCCGCAGTCTGATCGTCGGCAGCTTGAACGTTCAGACTGGACCTGAACTCCGTGAACACCAAAGAAGGCAGGCCTTTGGTGGGAATGTCAGCGTACTGAGAGCTCGTCGAAACATGAAGAATGCGAACATCACCAGCAGCAACGCACTTACAAACAAAGTGGAGATCAATCTCCACGTGTTTTGTGCGCTGATGCTGAACGGGGTTCGAAGACATGTAGACAGTGCTGATGTTATCGCAATAAACCAAGATGGTGCGACGTAGAGGAACATGCAGCTCAACTAGAAGTTGGC
Organism: Setaria italica; assembly: GCF_000263155.2. NCBI lineage: Eukaryota > Viridiplantae > Streptophyta > Magnoliopsida > Poales > Poaceae > Setaria > Setaria italica. The sequence goes on along the minus strand of NC_028451.1, from coordinate 45,637,371 downwards.
GCAACCAGAAGACCTCAGCAACGGCATTGGCAACCGCCCGATACTCAGCCTCGGTACTCGAGCAAGAAACTGCAGTATGTCGCTTTGAAGATTAGGAGACCAAGTTGTCGCCCAAAAAAATGCATACCCAGAAGTGGACTTCCGGGTGTCTAAGCAACCAGCCCAATCATCGTCGGAGTAAACTAGCAAATCCGACTGTGCAGAGGGCCGAAGATGCAAACCCAAGTGAAGAGTGCCACGAATATACCGTAGAATGCACTTTAAGGCGGCAAGATGTGGCTCACGAGGATCATGCATGTGTAGACAAATATGCTAAACCGCATAAGCAATGTCGGGACGAGTAAAGGTGAGATACTGTAGAGCACCAGCGAGGCTCCGAAAATCAATCCCATTGACAAGAGGGGCACCATCAGTAGCAGACAGCTTCGAATTTGTATCAACTGGTGTGGAACAAGACTTGCAATCAGTCATACCAGCACGCTCCAGAATCTCCAACATAAACTGGCGTTAAGAGAGAAGAAGGCCATTACCAGACCGCTAAACATGCATACCCAGAAAATGATGAAGTTCACCAAGATCCATCATCAAAAACTCCCGCTGTAAGGCACCAATAATGCGATGAAGAAGAGGTGTCGAAGACGCCGTGAGGACTATATCATCCACATAAAGGAGAAGATAGACCATGTCGTCGTCGCGGTGGTACACAAACAGGGAAGTGTCGGTCTTAGCTTCCACAAAGCTGAGCTGCAGTAGGTGAGAGGCAAAGCAACTGTACCAAGCACGAGGAGCTTGCTTAAGTCCATATAGAGAGCGATTTAGCCGACCAACATGATCAGGACAGGTGGTATCCTCAAAGCCAACAGGCTGAGCACATTAGACTGTCTCTGAAAGCGTCCCGTGAAGAAAAGCATTCTTCACATCCAACTGATGAATTGGCCAATGACGAGAGAGAGCTAGGGACAACACTATGCGGACGTTGGCTGGTTTGACGACAGGACTGAAAGTCTCAGAAAAATAATCTCAGGTCGCTGAGTGAACCCGCGAAGCACCCACCGTGCTTTGTAGCTTTCCAGAGAACCGTCGGCATGAAAGTTGTGCTTAAAAATGTACTTGCCAGTAACAACATTGGCCCTAGCATGACGTGATACAAGATCCCACGTGTGATTGGCCAGCAGCGCGTTGAACTCCTCCTACATGGCTCGGCGCCAATTGGGATCAGCGAGAGCGCCCCGGTAAGTGCCAGGCACTGGTGACAGCTGGGAGGAATGAAAAAGGTTTGGCAAATGGAATCCAAGCTTCCCACGCGTTGTCACGGGGTGCTGATTGGTGACGGGACGCACGAGAACCGCACCACAAGGAAGAACGACCAGAGCAGGAGGCTGCACGGGGGGAGAACCGTGGGTGCACGCCCGACCGGTCGGAGCACTCGCCCGACCAATCAGAGAGCTCGCTGGTGCGGTCGGGGCACTCACCTGACCGAGCGGAGCGGTCGCCGGTGCGGTCGGAGCGGTTGCACGACCGAGCGGAGCAGTCGTTGGGGCGCTAAGCCAACCAAGCGGAGAGCTCATCGGTGCGGTTGGGACAGTCGCCCGACCGACTGTAGTGGTCGCCGGTGTGGTCGGGGCGCTCAGCCGACCGATCGGATAGCTCGCCGGAGCGGTCGGGGCGCTCGCCCAACCGATCCGGGAGGTCGAAGGTGTGCCGGGTGAGTGTCCTGCAGGATGGTGCCGAGCCAATAGGGGGTGGCACCACATCAGAAGTTCCAACAAAAAATCAAAATCCTCGTTAGCTGGGAGCGGTTGCTGCTGAGAAAACGGAAAGGTAGTCTCGTCAAACACAACATGGTGAGAGATGAAGACCTAATTGGACGAGAGATCAAGGCAGCGGTATCCCTTGTGATGAGCAGAATAGCTAAGGAAAACACACAAGGTGAAGCGAGGAGCGAGTTTGTGTGGCGTAGTAGCGGAAAGATTCGGATAGCAAGTGCAACCAAAAACCCAGAGATGGTCATAAGACGGCGAGATGCAAAACAGACCCATGTGCAGCGTGGAGAACCTAAGGGTTTTTGTGGGTAGAATGTTCAGTAAATGTGTAGCAGTATGCAGAGACTCAACCCAAAAGGAGGGAGGCATACTAGCCTGAAAGAGAAGGGAGCGAACAACATTGTTGACAGTCCGAATCATGTACTCGGCCCGGCCGTTCTGAGGCGATGTATAGGGGCAGGACATGCGAAGACAATCCCCGTGCGTGAGAAAGAAGGTGCGTGTGCTGGAGTTATAGAACTCGCGGCCGTTGTCACATTGAACGGCCTTCACAGTGGCGCCAAACTGAGTACGCACAGAGGAGAAGAAGTTAGCCAGAGCCGCAAAAGTGTCAAATTTGAGACGTAAAGGGAACGTCCACAAATAATGAGAACAGTCATCAAGAATGAGCAAATAGTATACTATTTATAACCAGACACATTGAGAATAGGAGACGTCCACAAATCGCAGTGAATAAGATCGAAAGTACTAGACACTCAGAGGACTGAAAAGGGAGGCGAGTGTGCTGCCCTAACTGACACACATGACAGCTGTTGAGCGTACAATGCCTGCTGCTGGGCAAGGAGGGCCTACTGCGTCTGCTGCTGAAACACCGGTGTGGGTGCGACAGGATGGGGAGGAACGGTGGCCTGCTACCGAGGGCCCGGGTACATCTGAATTGTATTAGACCAAGGGTTCCAGAAGGAGGGCCCGGGACTGCCGGATTCCTGGGTGGTGCTGGGAGCAGGGGCCTGGGCGCCGGCAGCAAGGGTCTTACTGCCGTTGCCACTGCCATGCCGTTGCTGACCACCACGCCAGCCCCTGTCCTGCTTCTGCTTGGAGGAGGGCCCCCTTGCTGCCCCCTTTGCCACCCCTAGAGCCAGAACGCCTGGCAGACTGGTAGGGAGACGCAGAGGGGCGAGAGGAGAATCCAATGTTGACGCCGGTGAGCAGCGCCGTGGACGGAGTCGGGAAGGAGGCGCCATCGTGAGCTCCTTGAGAAGCAGATCGTCGCAGGCCTCTAGAAAGGAGCGAAGAGGATGAGAGCGCCGGATGTCGCGGCCGACAACGGCGAACTTCTCGTTGAGCCTGCGGATGATGTTGAGGATGAGGGTGCGATCGGAGACTTGCTCGCTGAGATCACCAAGGGCGTCCGCCGTACTCTTGAAGCGGCGGCAATAGTCCATAATGGACAAGTCACCTTGGACGAAGGTCCGGAACTTGGTGTCGAGGTAGAGGGCCTGCGTCTCCCGGTTGTCGAGAAACTACATCTCAATGGCGAGCCAGATGGTGCGGGCGGTGGCGCCGCGCTCGCCGCGATCCATGACGACGTTGATGAGGTTGGTGGCAATGGTGCCGTAGAGCCAAGACCGGATGACGCAGTCCATCCGGCCCAATCAGGAGAGGCTAGGGCGGGAACGTCACGGAGAATATGATCCTGCAGCGAATACTTGCCGACGGTGAGGAGAAACTGCTCACGCCACTGTGAGTAGTTGTCAGCGGCGGTGTCAAGGACGACGGGGATGAAGCTCCGAATGTTCTGCACGACGACGGCCTGGGCATGTAGGTTGAGGATGGCGGCGGCCTCGTGGAGCATCATGGCCTAGTGAGCATCGGACGCCTGGTCGGAGAGGTCGGCGCTAGCGTCCTCCTCGTCAGAGTCAGGCGGGGCGCCCTTGCCTTCCTGGGTGGCGCGCGCCACAGCCTCACGAAAGCGGGCATCGGCAGCGTAGTGCTCTTGCGCGGCAGCGGCGGCCTCAGCCTCAGCCGTGACGGCGCGGGCTTCCTTGTGGGCGGCGCGATGCTGAGCGGCGGCGGCGGTGCTAGCATCAGCCGCGCGCTTAGCAGCCTCGGCAGCGACAGCGTGGCTCACGACGGCGGAGGACTTGGGCGGCAGGGTGATGGCCATGGAGGGCAGCGACGGTGGAGAGCCGGTGCGGGAGCAGTGCCGTGGTCAAGCGCACTGAGTGCAGCACCGGCGGTCGGGCGCGCTGGGAGCAGCGTCGGCGACGTGCTAGGATGCGGAAGGTAAGGAAACGGGGATAACCCGGACTCGTGGTACCATGAAAGCAATAGGGATTGTGTATAATGCGTGGGATAATAGATTGATTAGGGTATACAACATCAATCCTTGGTGAGGTTTATAGAAACATAACCGACCAAGAGATAAGACTGCTCATCCTAATCCATCTAGGGTACGGTAGGGAGCCGGCCTGAGCCTACACGCACAGCACATACAACACGTACACATCTTCTAACAGAAAAGATGAATTTAAAACACCGTGGTCCCTTCCAATTCAGATTGAAGTACTCCTGCCAGCCAGAAGAATATCATTGACAAATCATCAGCCTTTTCTGGGACTGCAAAGTACAGCCCCCCGTTCATCTACGGTCCAGTAAGATATGACATGCAAAGGAAACTACTGCTACCTCGACATTTAGGATAATCTAGCTGAACTTGTACAAATCTGAAAAGTGTCCGAAAAAAATATTCTGGTAAAGCTGCCACTTGCAATTGGATGATGTTTTGAACCACGTCATGTCTTAGAACGCGAGATTCGCATGCTACCATGCTTCATCAGGCTCTCTTGCTTTGCAGCATCATCTCTAGAACTCCGTATCAACAGTTAGTAATCTATCAAACAATCAGCGCTCTGCTACACTGCCTCCACTCTCCGCTTGATCTCCTTGATTCTACCATGTTCAAGGCTTAGCATCAGGCACTTTGATCCGAATGCAAATTAAAATCAATTCCGCGACAGAAAGGGAGCAATAATCCAATCCAACGACCTACGGATACAGCGTTACAGTGCACCACCACAGATACCCTCCTCCATCGATCGATCGACAAAGCTTCTGAGCTCGCATTGACGACGCAACTCCAATTATATGGGCGCACATCAATGGAGACGGCACCGTGGCATGGCAGGAGCATGTGAGCTGCTGAGGATCATCATGCGTTCATGCTTAGAGCGCAGTTACTGTGGCGCACAGGCATCCATGTACGCTTCTCTCGGAAAGGGGCACAGCCTTGTGCCCTCAGTGCAGGCCCTATTATTGATGCTGCTACGGTCTTCACTACGAGTGCTTGGTCCATGAGCGGATGACCACACTGAATGCTGCTTGAAAACATGATTCGTTAGGTTTCCATGATCAATACAGGCTGAACAGTAGTGCTGCACTTTCCGGGGTTTTTTTTTTTTGAAATGCAATACTGTTGGCCTGTTGCTAACTGATCGATCGTGCTTGGCCACCCCATGTGAGTTGTGAGGACATATTGATACTCACTGGCCACTAGCAAAAACAAATTACCAACTAAGTTTGGTACCCTGTGCTTTCACTTGTCATGGGATTTACTTGGTTTTCTCGTATGGTTTTCATTTGCCGTCCTGTCCATGTGGTTGTGGTACTGTAACCTAAGGTGCATGGAGAAAACCTGCCCATGATTAGGTTTATGATTTTCTTGCCTTCCTGTAATAATTTAGGAATGCTGGTTGACGTACACCGGTTGTAAGGCTTTTTGGGTACTTTGTTGGACTCTTGGTAGGAGTTTTGGCTTTTTTTCTGCAGTGCGCCGAGCTTAAGCAAGACTAGCTATATTGCAATTGACAACATTTAAGATTGAGCAAATCTCTTAGATGTGGGGAAAGTCCTTGACCTTAGGTTAGTGGCACCATATAACATATCACTCCCTCTATTTATTTTAACAAGGCGTATTTTGGTTTGGAAAATATTTATAAGCATATACCTTTAGTTAATTATCTTACAATGTATATTATAAATCAAAAGTACTTTGAATCATCAACCTAGCGATATAACTTAGGAACGCTAAATGAACTTGCTTATAATTTGATTAGAGTAGAATACACCTTGCAGAGCAGCATGTTAACATTATATGCTGAACAAATTCAGCATTCGCTGCTTCTTCCCCTCATCAATAACTGCTCCTTGGCGTTGTGCACCTGTGTAGTACCTCATCAGTAAGACAGTGTAACTGCTCCTTTCACTGTTGGGATGAGGAGGAAATTAGGGGGGAAAAGTTCCATATACAATTGGGAGCCTAACTTATTTACCAAGGTGTACTAAAAGTCTCAGCAATATAATACATCTAAATATCTTTGATATGTACCTTGGTCCTTGGTTCATGCACATGATCTAGTAGACACTTCACGTGGAAGGTGTCAAAACATTGCACCTTTTATGCATCGAACTCTCATTAAGACGTCTTCATTGATCTTATTCCTCGTAGAAAACATTGCAATCACAAGACGAGAAATCTCATAACTCCGAGGAATAAGAACCATTCGTTTCCGAACAGGACTCCTATCAAACATGGCATGCATATGTGAAGCACTCATGAAGAACATTTCGCATGGTCACCAAGAGAAAAAAAAATCGGTCGGTCCGTGGCTATACCACCGAGAGACGAAGCTTGAGCGGGCATGCATGTAGGTCTAGATTCTAGAACCTGGCCGGCCGGCTCTCTCACCACAGCCTCGAACCGGCGGCGGTTCACTTCACCCGGGACCGTGCGATTGGACCGACGTGAACGCGGGGCGGCGGGCGCCGGGAGCGCACGGCACGTACGATGCCACACGTTTCCGGCTGGAGACCGACGAGACCTGGGCACCTGGCCCGTCTGGGCCGGTCTGGGCTGATGGCACCGCGCGGCCCGCGTCTGATGGACGGTTCGTTAGAAAACCTGGCAAATCAAACGTTCCATATGACACCAGATGGTCCAGATTGACAGGCGCACTTTGGCTATTCAAGACAGCAGACGACTTTAAAACAAGTCACCAGCCCACCAGCAAAGCGAGCAGGCCGTAGCAGCCCATGCGTTGAGCATGTGCGTGTATTACCTGGATGCTGCGAGAGAGACGTGTTGATAAACCTTTCAGATTTGAAGTCCAAACTCAAAATGTTACAGAGTAGATAATATTATAATTTTTTTTGAATAGCAACATCCTTTCGTTTCCCATTTATCACTTCTCACAAGTTTCTCACCTTACTCTTTTTTTTTAAAAAAAAAAGTTTCTCACCTTGTTGCTCTCAGTTCATGCTGAATATGAACTTCAAGCTTTATACGCGGCCATATAAGTTTTAGAAGTAAATTCTCCAAAGCTTTCACACAAATTTATCTCAAACTATAATTTCATGCGTAGATGAGTCAAACGGGTTTTGTGCACCAAAATCTCCATACGGTAAAAACAATATTATTTATTATTTTAGCCTGTCCAAGGATCCAGCAAATTGGCACCTCTACCCTTTACTTACCCATGAGTCCAGTGTCACTGTCGCCCCAAATCTCATCTCTCTTGTGTGAGGCTAGAGCTGTGCCAAAATGCTTGGCATCAAATTCCAAAATAACTGTCTTCACCCTCCCTCCAAAATAACTTAAGTACTTAATAATATAAAGAAGAATATTGTTTTGCTTTCAAAAAAAATAATATAAAGAAGAAAACAAAACTTTCCCTCTCTCTCCTACACATGCACACCCACGGTCTCTCTCTAGTCTCACCAACCAAACCCAAAACCAAAACTTAAAATAAAAGAAATCACTCAGGAGGAAACAAATCCCCAAGCTCCTTCCCTCTTAAAACCACATTATTCTATTTTATGATCCCATCCCCACCGGACTTAAGTGACTAGTCTCTCTAAACATCTCAGTATCAAATCAAATGGGGCCCACCTAAGGAATAAAAATAATAATAAATCACAAGGGGGCTCAAACAGGACAAAAGTGCTGAGAGAAATAGTGGAAAAGAATTATAGAATTTTTTTAAAAAAATTCACCCAAAAATCTCCCATTTTTCTCCTCCTCCTATATTACTCCCCAACCCCCTCCTCCTCCAGTCGTCCCCGTCCCTCCACTCCTCCCGACGAACAGTTGGCACTGCCAATGGCGGCTCCCGCCCACGCCCTTCCGATGCGCGCCAGCCTCCTCCTCTCCTCGTGAGATCGACGCGCCTCCTCCGCTTGCTCCATTCTCCCGCCTCGTTCGTTTTCTTCGCCCCCGAGACATCGCCCGGTCGCCCCCCGCATCTCGTCGTGCTCCGGGTTCTTGCCCTCCGCCGTTCTTGGACTGGCGCGCGCCCCGGTTGCCCGCGCCGCTGAATCCGAGTGACCCGTGCGGCCGCTCTTTGTGGGCGGGATCCAGCAGGCGGTGAGCGGGAGCCACACACACACCAGGGGACGGGCAATGGCGGCCGTGACGGGCCCACTCTGCACGTGGCTCGTCGCCGCGTGCTTGTCCGCGGCATGCGACGCCGACGAGCACAAGCAGAAGCATTGCTGCCCTGGCGGAAGCGGCGCTGGGGGCGGCGTCATGTTCGGTCAGGGCCGTGAGCGCCGCCGCCTCGGCGCGCGGCGGCGTGGCGCGGCGCGCTCCGGTAAGATGAGACACTCTGACACTCAGCATTTGGTTGCCGCATGTCCTTTGTTCGCTTTGCTGGATCCTTGCATGACCGTACGTTCGTATCCTGGTGTAATCTCAGAGCATCGGTTGTATCGCCCGGGGTAAATGTGCCATTTTTATCCTGTTCCGGGTGTTACATTATGCGTTTGCGATGCGTAATGCGTGTGGAGTAGGATTATTCCTTGGATTGTTCTGAGGATATTTGATTCTTATATCTTGGTGTAGTGAGTTGTACTAGGTTAGTCTGCTCCGGGTTTTGGCCTCGCTGTCAGGTTCCCCTGCTTCTGCTTGGGATGCATTTGCTTGTGGCTACTGCTGAACTGGTGATTTCAACATTATTTTCTTTCAGCTTGTCTGGCTCTGCTTGTTTGCATTTCCTTTGTTAGTAGCACAGAGTTTTGACTTGAAAATTGAGATACAATGGGCGTTGCTCATTCCTGTATAAAATAGAAAGGGTGGGTGTGGAAGACTCCAAAATGCTAAAAATACATCTTACAAGAAGAGTCACATTTATTATGCCCTATTTTGCATCAAGCAAACATATTCTTTAGTTTTTTCCCCCTGCGTGCATGTTTGTTCAGACATCTTCAGGCTGCTATTTGTTTGTCACTCAAGCAGATAAGGTCCTCAACAAAATTGGTTGTGGTTTGCAGGAATGGCCATGTCTGTTGCCTTGCAAGCTGAAAGAAATGTTATCGAAAAGAAGAAACCTGATATCAAACAAAGGAGGGTGGTCGTCACTGGCATGGGTGTAGTGACACCATTGGGCCATGATCCCGACGTGTTTTACAACAACCTTCTTGATGGTGTTAGTGGAATCAGTGAGATAGAGAGGTTCGACTGCTCCAACTTCCCCACGGTAATACAGAGCACATGATTTTCTTCAATTTTTGGGGTGTGGTGTTGGGACTGGTTTTGCAATTTGGTCAATATTATCATGCAATGGTTGATAGTTGGACCACAATACAGAGAATTGCAGGAGAGATAAAATCCTTTTCTACTGATGGTTGGGTCGCACCTAAGCTTGCCAAGCGGATGGACAAGTTTATGTTATATTTGATAACTGCTGGAAAAAAGGCATTAGAAAATGGTGGACTCACTGAAGAACTCAGGAATGAGTTGGACAAAACCAGATGTGGTGTTCTCATTGGTTCTGCAATGGGTGGCATGAAGGTTTGTATTCTCAATGAATTCTAATTATCCACGGATACCTATTTCCAATTATCTCATACAAGATGATGGACTGTCATGCAGGTTTTTAATGATGCGATTGAAGCACTGAGGGTCTCTTACAAGAAAATGAACCCGTTTTGTGTTCCTTTTGCAACTACAAACATGGGCTCTGCAATCCTTGCAATGGATCTGGTGCAACATGATCTCTCCTTTCATTCTTTTGTATAATTTTATATGTGGATAACAGCGATTACCACAGCTCATACTTTCTGTGATTTACAGGGATGGATGGGACCAAACTATTCTATTTCCACTGCCTGTGCTACCAGTAACTTCTGTATCCTCAATGCAGCAAACCACATCAGAAGAGGGGAAGCTGTAAGTAACTTCAACCTTCCATGTTATCTTCGACAAGTAACTTCTTGTTTGTGACCTTATTCACGTTTTTCTAGGATGTTATGCTCTGTGGTGGTTCTGATGCACCTCTTATCCCAATTGGTTCGTGGCCACAATTCCTCGTTCTTCAGACTCATTTCTGTAGTTTATCTTGATCTTTGTAGACACAATTATTTTAACCACATGCCATGCAGGATTGGGAGGTTTTGTGGCCTGCAGGGCTCTTTCACAGAGAAACAGTGATCCAACAAAAGCTTCCCGGCCCTGGGACATGGTTTGTATATTTTGTTGTGTACCTTAGATTATCATAGATTCATAGTAGTTAAATGATTTACTTCATGTGCATTCTCTCTACCGATTTTTTTCAAGTGGCCCGTTTCTTGACAAATGTTGCTGGCTGGCAATAATTACCATAATTCTGTACAAGCACATCAGCACCATGTTGGTTTAAATAACTTTCTGGCTTGGTACATTTGTTGTGCTAGTGTGAGGTGATTTATCTTTCATGGTGCAGGACCGTGATGGTTTTGTTATGGGGGAAGGGGCTGGTGTTCTCGTTCTGGAGGAACTTGAGCATGCTAAGGTTTTAAACATACAATTTCTGCTGTCCCTATATCCTTCTGTTGTTTGTTTCCAGCTTGATGATGTGATTATTTTCAAATGTATCCTGAGATCAGTGCATGTTCTTTCAGGAAAGAGGTGCAAAAATATATGCTGAATTTCTTGGTGGAAGCTTTACATGTGATGCTTACCACATGACTGAGCCACATCCTGAAGGTGAAGAGTATATCTTGACCACCATGCTCTTTCCTGTTCTTTTCCTACCTAAATCTAATGGGACCATCTAATTCTAGCATTTTCATTAATTCAATATCAGGAAGAGGGATTACTCTCTGCATCGAAAAGGCACTAGCTGATGCTGGGGTAGCAAGTGAAGAAATCAACTATGTGAATGCTCATGCAACGTCTACACAATCGGGTGACTTGAAGGAGTACGAGGCTATCGTACGTTGTTTCGGCCAGAATCCTCAAGTATGCCACCTGATGCGAGCAATTTTATAACAGTTTTATAGAGTAAATTATGTTAATCTTTTTTTTTGATGGATGCAGCTAAGGGTGAACTCAACAAAATCAATGACTGGCCATCTTATAGGAGCAGCCGGTGGAATTGAAGCAGTTGCTTCTATACAAGTAAGGAATTCTTAGTACTCTTGTGGGGGCCATATTTACTTTGTATTATTGTATTATACTAATGCAAATTTTACTTCACTGAGTATGAACTATGCATTTATGGTGTTGAATTCTCCATTTACATTGTATCTTTCTGTATATCCAGTGTACCGGTTTCCAGTGCGCTTGGTAATTTGTTGGAAGACAAAAACTCTGTAACTGAAAATTGGCACATACCTGTTACAATTTTTTTCCCTTGGAAAATAAGCACATCACTTAATATTAAACTTCAATTGAAATATTTGCTTTATGTAATGGCACTGAAGCTAAGTTATTCTAAAATGATCGTCAACTACATCTGCTTGTTTGTAAGTTGCATTGTGGCAGTCTGGATGAAATTATTTACACACATATATCCTTTTCTTACTCCTATTTATTTATCTTTAAGCAGCAGCTTTTGTTTGATCCAGTTTCCTCGTACTTTTCTACAAGATTCAGGCATTGGCCATTTGAATATTACTCCAGTTATACTAAACCAAGTGTAGTAAATATTATATCACGGGCACAATGGTGCTTTTGCAATGAACATGAGGCGTTCGGGTTTATTCTCATAGCCATGAACACTTCGTTACCATTTACCACAACTGCTGTTTCGGTGTTTTTGGCTTTCAATGCAAGCATGGTGGGCTCATCATGGGGAATTCCTCTTCGTTGTTCATTGCAGGCTATAAGAACTGGTTGGGTCCATCCAAATCTGAATTTAGAAAATCCAGAGGACGTTGTGGTAAGCTCCTTTAGTGATGCAGGATTTAATGTCATCTTATCTGCTTTCTACTTCTACTAAAGAAGTTATATATGAAAGATTTACAGTAAATCTATAAGTTGAGCAAAATCTACAGGAAATCTATAAGTTGAATGGTGCCCAGATAATTATCAACTCAATATGGAGCTAATATTAATGTTTTAATGTTGATCTTGATACAGGATGTGGGTGTTTTGGTAGGACCGAAGAAGGAGAGATGTGAAGTGAATGTGGCCCTATCCAACTCATTCGGATTTGGTGGGCACAACTCATCAATTCTCTTCGCACCCTTTAAGTGAACATGGCCAACAAACTGCCATCTTCCTCGTCGTCCAACAGCTTCATACATCTAGACCTGCATATAGAAGACTAGTGGACTCTGTGACTTCCTCTACACCACACATACTAATGATGGAGGTCCAAGCTGAGGGGAGAACGCTGTGCCATACAAGGTTAAACTACGTGAAAACTCGAGGGCCCTGCAAGGTTAAACTATATCAAAATTGCAAATATATCCATCCAACGACTTACTGTATCTGGGCCAGTGTTTTCGCCTTCACCGTGAATGCCCATTGTCAGTACTATTTCCTAGATTTCGGTTAGTCCCGGAGCTGATCCTCACCCTTGCGGAGGTGCTGGGATTTTATGTTGTATTGATGTTGTGAACAATGTCGTTATTAGCCATGAAATGCTAGTTTCACTGTAAGCATTCGCTGGGCATTATCACTTTCGTTGATTTTCTGCTGTTCCTGAGTTAAAAGATTTGTGATTGGTGCCACCGTTCGGCCATTCCTCTGTACTACGAGTGGTTGAGCTTGCTTGCCTCCAGGCAGTGTAACTTATCACTGAAGAAGATAATGTATGATCAATATTTGCAAATAAATGGCAAGATAATTCTGAATTTACCATCACAATTCACACGAGACAATACAACAATACGTAGAAAACATGGAATGCAGGGAGACCGTCATGTCAAATCCTAAAACTAGAAAAGATGCCGAGTTGTCACCCTCATCAGAGTCCCAAATTCCTTTAAACTCTGCATGATGGACAACCATTCCTCTGTACTACGAGTGGTTGAACTTGCTTGCCTCCAGGCAGTGTAACTTATCACTGAAGAAGACAATGTATGATCAATATTTGCAAATAAATGGCAAGATAATTCTGAATATACCACCACAATTCACACGAGACAATACAGCAATACGTAGAAAACATAGAATGCAGGGAGACCTTCATGTAAAATCCTAAAACTAGAAAAGATGCCGAGTTGTCACCCTCATCAGAGTCCCAAATTCCTTTAAACTCTGCATGATGGACAACCATTCCTCTGTACTACGAGTGGTTGAACTTGCTTGCCTCCAGGCAGTGTAACTTATCACTGAAGAAGACAATGTATGATCAATATTTGCAAATAAATGGCAAGATAATTCTGAATCTACCATCACAATTCACACGAGACAATACAACAATACGTAGAAAATATAGAATGCAGGGAGACCTTCATGTCAAATCCAAAAACTAGAAAAGATGCCGAGTTGTCACCCTCATCAGAGTCCCAAATTCCTTTAAACTCTGCATGATGGACAAAACAAGGAGTCTTGAAAAGCAAAGCCTCAAAAGTTTTCAGAACAATGCCTCTATGCTAGCGCCATTGACACGTCTTGATTTGTGAGGGATCACTCCGAGTTCCACTTTCCCATCGCCGCCATTGCCATCGACATCTTTGACACGCGGTCGTACCAGATGATCCATCGCCAAGGCCGTCCGCTGTCGTAGTTGGGAAGAACCTTGCGATGCAGAACCTGCCTGAGCCCAGGTTGACAAGTTGAGGGTCCTTGCACTCCTTCCATTGCTCTGGCAGGCAAAGCTCCTTCCAAGCGCCCACCAGCTATGGCTGCGAGTCCATGGTGGAGAGGTCGGCCGCAGCCATTTGCCGGGTCTCGGCGGAGAGGCCAAACCAGAGCTTGAGCTCGGGCACATACTCAACCCTGCCGTGGAATGGCAGTGTCCACTCGCCGACTTCACTCCACGTGTGGCTTGCCGTGTCGAGGCAGTAGGTGCCGACGCCGTCGACGGATATGCAGACGTGGGTGCCGCCGCCGACCACAGCGTAGGAGCCGATCTCCGGAGGGTTGCGGCCACCGTGCCAGTACCTGGGCTCACGGACGAACGGCGGCGGCGGGAGGAGGTGGCAGTGCTAGGCCTTGAGGTAGGCTGCCGATCTGGGCTTGCGGTAGACGATCGAAGGCTTCGAATTGGTCGCTGTGCGGCGCGCCGCGCCGCAGCCAAGCTCTGGCTTGGGGATCTTCTCCATGACGAAAAGGCTGCTGCCCAGGGGGTTGCGGTTAAGTTTGAAGTCGGCGTCGGCGCCGGCGTTGGGGACGAAGAGGGACAAGGGCGTGGATTTGGGCCTGTGGAGGCTGTGCATGGTCGCCGCCAGGCGCGTCCGCGCGTCGAAGCGGAAGGCGTGCCCCAGCTGGTCCACGCAGATCACCGCGCAACCCGCAAGCGGGAAGCAGTCGATCTTCCACCGTTCGTCATCGTCGCTGAGAGATGGAGCTGGAGCTCGGAAGGTGAAGCTCGGGTCGGGAAGCGGAAAGCTGTCCGTCATTAAGCCGGCAGCCGCCGCCGCCGCCTGTATATTCTTCAGATGATCAGCTGCGCCGGCCGCCGGTGACTCAGGGGTAGCGTCCGGCGGACCTTGTGATTCTGATCCGGCGCCATTCGGTGGCTGCGGAGGTGTTGTAGGATGGAAGAATTGCTGGATCGTCAGGTCGACGCAGCAGAGTGATCTGACGCCAGGGAAGCCGTGGTCCACGACCAGATTCAGGAACTGCCGCGAGACGCTTATCCTCGATTCGATCGTGAACTCACACGTTCAACTCTCCAAGAAGATTGCGCGTCCCGTCCTGCCACCGATCGATCTTCCTTGAAGCGTTGAGCCGCAGCGATCGGTGACTTCAAAGCCGAGATGGCGTCAAACGCACGCCTAATTAACAAGCACCAGTGTACCACGGTGGAGAAAAGGTAAGCAAAAGGTGGACTGGCTATGGATCAAAGAGGAGAGGATGAAGATGAAGGCGAAGCAGATGGGCAAGCGGCGCTCCACTGCGCCGGAGCAGGATGGCGGGCGGCGGCGGGGGCTGAGGAGAGGAGCGTGGAGGAACAACCGAACGCCCACAACATTGCGCGGCACCCTTCTCTCCGTGGGCTGTTTTGAATGGACCTGGGCCACTCGTAAGAAAGCAACTCGATGAGCCGCAGTTGGGTGCTAGCCGGCCCAATATGGCCATATACCAACGCCGACGCAAACTTTCAACTCTGCGGCACATGTCATCAGCTATTCAGCTGTGACGATGCTCAAAAAAAGAAAAAGCTATTCAGCTGTGACATTGACAAAATTTGCAAAGAAGTGGGGCGTTGAGAAAGAAAATCGTCATTTACTAGCTAGTTCTCTCTCTGTCTTCTCCTAATCGTCGATCATGCAATTTTCTTTTAGTTTTATTATTATACAAAGATGCATATAATATAGAAAACTTTACACATTTCCCACATTTAAACTATGGAGGTACGCCACAAAAAGTGATTCGAGAACATTATATATTTTTCGAAGAGGTGCGCTTTTGTCACACTTATGTTTTAACTAGCAAATAAGCCTGTGCGCCGCAACGGGAGAAAAATATAAAATATAAAATAATTATTCAAATAACTCTATATTTGTATAAATATTGTTATTGCATAACTTTGTGTACCATTTATCTAGTGCTAGATTTTAATTTATATGACAAGAGAATGACATATAAATACTGTGTGTTGCAGGCTTGCACAACACTACAACAATACTGAGAAAGCTAGGATCTTTTTCAAGATTTTTCTATACAATAGGTGCCGTAGTTCATTTACATGAACTATGAGTGCTTTCATATAAACTGCCAAGCCTTTCCTTTCTGATTGTATCGGATGGACCACACGATTCATCTTCTACAAGCTTCCAGGGCTCCAGGCCACCACCATCATGACCGGCGGCAGCGAGCAAGGTGCCGGTACCAGCGAAGGCCAAACTGCTGGTGCTGCTTGCGGGATGGCTAGTGCTACATCTACAAGGTGCCACCCACCTCACCTCCCTTCCGTCACACTGCCGGCACATGCCACCTCCGTGGCTACGCCGGGCTCACACAGCGCCACGGCTGCGTTGTGGTAGGTGAGGGCAGAAGGGGAGCGCCGTGCGGGCGAGGCGGAGCAGGTTGAGGGCCTCTGTGTGGCGGCCGGTGATGGCATGCCGGATGGAGCGCAGAAGGCAGGGAGGCAGAGCCGTTTAGGGGCGGGGCACGAGCTGCAGGTCCATGGCGGCTACTGGAGTTCTGTTCGTGGCGGTGGCTGCAGCTTTATTCTTATTCACGTAGAGGTGACAGCAAAGTCAGCACCTTTATTCCCTTCTTCAGGTAGCGGCAACACACAAGCACCATCAAAATACCCATCGAGAAATCGGATCAGGCAAGCAAAATCTTTCTTCCCTCTGATAGTCTGATACTTCACTTCGTTGTATTTGCCATCGAGCAACCAAATCAGCCAAGTCGCAATCAACTGCAGATTGACAACCATACACAGGCAGCTCCAAATTCTTCTCGCCGCCGCATTGTGCTCCAGTGCTCGTCGGCCTGGTAGTAGGCAACGGAAGCATGGCAGTCCGACAGTTGAGCGCCTCGTGCGGCAGAGCGGAGGCGTGGTGCTGTCATTGGCACACCCGTGGTCTGCGCCGAGGCGTGTAGAGGCACCTCGCCGCCTCGGGGCCATGGCCCGGTGCGGTGGACGGGCAGACGCTCGCGCTGCGATGGCGAGCAGCCCCACGAGCGAACTCGTTTCGGCGCATTGACCTCCCTGCCTTGTTCTCTTTCATGGTGCGCGGATTCGCTCAACCTATTCTTGATGATGGTTCCCTGTCGATTTTATATCTTGAATCCTCTCTGCCTTTTCTGCTTCGTGTTCGGATCGATTTCTTGCCATGTCCGGAGCCGCGTAGGAAGTTGAGCGTGTGCGTGTAGACGGGATCCCATCGACCTCCTGTTTTCTTTTTCCATATACAAGGATTGCGGATTGATTATGAAAAAGTTAAGAGTTTTTTTTCAAAACAACCACGACGGTTGGAAGAAATAACCGCACTTACTTCAATACTAGCAAATATGCCCGTATGTTGCAACGGGAACAAACACCAAGTCAGTAGTAGGTTAAACAAATTGTGGAGGTGTAAAGTACGAGTACTCCTTTCATTTCAAATTGTAGGTCGTTTTAATTTTTCTAAGTACATAGGGCTCGTTTGACAGTACTATGACTGTGGTTGAAATGGCTCTGGCTGCGGCTTCTCTAGTGGAGCGCAGTACATCATTCCTACATATATAACCAGTTAACACCAAATTTGTTACCTTGGGAACCACCTATCCCGTAGCAACTGTTTGTGACACATGAACTCACTATTGGCAGCATCACACCGCAAGTAAAAATAAAGATCTAGGAGGGAAACATGAAAAAACATAGCAACTTGATTGGTAGAAAATACAGTAACAAACTAGATACGACAGCAGCCTGAAATCTAAATGACAGATAGTATAGAATGCATGTTAGAAACATCACCAGGCAACTTAATTGGCAGCACAGCATTGCCTTCTGTTCATTGAAAGCAGCAGTTGTTCTATCTAATCTGAAAAGTGGAAATAAGTTATTCCAAAGATAGTTCCTCTATTAAAGCATGTTACTTCTTACTGATCTCTTTAACATTTAGTATTTTTGCTTATGTTCTTTTTTCTCAACTATAACTTTCTCTCATAGTTATGCTTCAAAATTGTAGTAGGAAATATGCTACACCTTATTGTGGAAGCCTGTATAGCCAGGAACTTATTTTTCTCTGGTTCATATATCACTTTCACCTTGTCATAGCTGGAAACAACTTTGTTTCTGTCTATAGAAGACAATGCAGGGGATATTGATCTTGCAACAGTTGCAATTGTGTCTCCACAGGTCACCACTTTGCACACCGCTGATCTAGATGCAGTCACTTGTTCTACCTTACATTGCTGCTCTTATGCATCAGGCATAGATAAATTGCTGAACTCAAGTGAACTTTGCAAATGCAGAAAATATCGGTACCGGAATTTGCTTAACACAAAAAAAGCAGTTAAAACAAGAAATAGGTAGTCAATCTTTTGTCCAGGCAATACAACAAGCAACTGGTGTGCATCAGAGCTGAAGTAGAAGGAAGGGCATGGACCTATGAGCTTTCTCCATGGTAGGCTCATCCTGATACCCTTAGTTCACCTGATAAATCTTATTGTCCCAGGATAAACTTGACGAATCAGCTTTCTCATCACCAAATCAAGCACCTACAATGACCAAATCGAAACAAAACAAACCAAAACGGAATACATATTCACAAAATCGAACTGCAGATCAACCAAATGAATCTATGGATGCATCAAATTGAGGGCTCTGCGATAACCTGAAAGGGAGGGCTCTACGATAACCTAAAAGGGAGGGCTCTGGGAGGTGAGGGGCCCATGGATGTGAGGAGATGCTGCAGTCGTGCTGCATCTCGCCCTTGCGCTGCCATCTCCCTAACTGGGAGCACTGAGAAGAGCATCGTAGAGGACGCACGCGAGGGAGAGACGGTAGGGCGGCGCTACGAAGGGAGGAGAGGAGGCAGTCCACCGCTAGCGTCTCTGCTCCACCGCCACCTCCGGAGCTTCCTCCCTCCACCAGCCCCAACTGCTTCCGCTCCAGGCGTCGTAGTTCGCTGGCCCCACCACCGCCTCCCTCCGCCTCACGTCCCACGGCCCCAACACCCCCTCCCTCCGCCTCACGCCCCAGCGCCGCCAGCCCGCTGGCCCCCACTACTAGCCGCTGCCCACTCCTCTGCTCCGCACGGCGGATCACACCTCCGTCGCGCCCCATCGTCGCCATACGCCCCAGGCCGGCCGGCCTCGTCCATGCCGTCGGTCCCCTCGAGTCTGCTCCTCAGCGCACGCCGTCGGCCCGTGCCCCAGCGTCGCCGCCCGCAAGCCTTGTATTCATTCTCCACCCCCTCCTTCCTGCCCCCGCCGGCCCGCACCACCAAGCGCCCGGCCAACCTCGCCGTCGAGGCTACGCGCAGGGGCAGCTCGGGGCAGCGGCAGGGCACCCCGCTCCAGCCGCCACCCGCGCGTAATCCGCCTCTCTGTTTTGAAGGAAGGAGAAGATTTTTTGTGTTAGAGCAACTCTAAAAGACTGCTAATTTTATCCTCAATACCTCCTTTAGGAAAAAAAGAACTCCAACAGTCTACCTAAAACTCCCAAAATATTAGCAACGCGAAAAAAAACACCGCCCGCCCCGCATATATTCGCGTCGGCCGCTCTTCCCCAATCCGCCTCCCTCCCCTTCCCCGCGCGCGTTTTTTCCCGTCGTGCTGTGCCCGGACTGCGGCGACTCCGTCGAGCGGGCGGCACTAGGGCAGGCTGACATCCTGGACGCACACGTGCAGTTGGGCAGCTGCAACCCGGCGAGGGAAGCGCAAGCCGCAGTGCCCCGCGCCGCGGTGCAAGGAGGCGCTCACCTTCTGCAACACGATGCAGTGCAAGGGGTGCGGCCTCAAGGTATGCCTCAAGCATCGGTTCCCGGCGGACCACAGCTGCGCGGCGGCGAGAGTGGCGGCCGCGAGGAGGGTAGCCGATGGGAAGAGCGGCCACGACGCACGGAAGAAGGATGGCGGCTGACGGCTGCTAGTGGTGTCCATCCGGAGCTTCAAGATCTGCTGAGCTTCAAGATCTACTGAGCTTTGATGTAGCTGTAGCTTCAAGATCCGATAGGGCGAGCAGCGGGGCGGCAGCGCCGGCGGCGGGCGGCGGCGATGCGCGCCTCGCGCACTACGGCGGGCGCCTGCACTACGTGGCTAGCGACGGCGTGCAACTCAAGGTCTGAGTGCTCGACGACGACGACGGCTCCTCACCTGCTGCGCTCCGGTGGCGCCTGAAGCACGCGGTCAATTTTTCAGACAGATTTTAGCCTTACACCGCTGTTCAATTTTTCTTTCTTTTTTCTGCATAAGTTCTTAATTTCTCAGTTCAACTTTAGAAACTTCCCATTCTTACAGTTGCATAATACTCACCTCATATTTGTATTCACTTCAGGTTCGAGGAGATAGAGTAGAAGCACAAAGCTCCAGAATGCCCATGGAGCTTGTATTCAGGCACTGCGACAAAGACACACTGAAGATAGCTATGGTGAAGTATGAAGAGACTTTCGGACAAGTAAAGCTGAAAGGCTTCGATCTCTACAGCATTCCAATTTTAGTGTTTGGAGAGTTGGAGAGACATTCTTTCTAGCAACAGAAATTCTTGAATTAGTATAAAAACACTGTAGTGGTGAATGGGTGTTTACAGGGACTCAGCTACTGAACTATTCCTGCTCCCATATTACATGTTGTAGTGCTCATAATTCTTGAAGATTGTTGGTAATTATAGTGCTATAAGAGTTTGGATTCTACGTACCTTGAACTTCACTAATATCAACTCGGCTATACTGCTAACAGATAATCCAAGTACAAACGTTGTTCTGCATTTTGTTTCCTTTTCTATGTAGATCCCTTGAAAGCTCAAACAACACTACTCAAAACAGAAGGGGTTGAGGAGGTCCGGTGCATGGCGCTGCACCCGGAGAAGGACTCCGGACGCCCGGTGTCATGGGTCGAAAGGTGGGCAGGCCAAGTATATTGGCCAAATTATGATGATGTGGCCTTTTTTTAAATTATTGAGGGATAGTTTTTAGCGTTCTGCTGTGGTCTAATATATTTTTGGGGGAAAATTTTTTTAGCATAGCTCCCAATACCTCGTTTTGGGGAAGAAGTTTTTGGGGAACTCTTAAAATTGCTCTTACCCCCCTCCCTTCCCTCCTTTTTCCACCCGATCTCCCCTCTCTTTAAAATTTGGACCGCGGATTGAGGATTTTTTGCAAAATAATCATGACGGTTGAAAAAGAATGACGGCCGGAAGAAACATCCGCTATTTAATATTAGGTATAGATTGTACACATATATACAAAGTCATTTTAGGGCCTATGCATGTTTGAAAGGAAAAAAAAAGGCGATGCATGGAGTATACGGTTCCCTTCTTGAATTAAGAAAATAGACGCGCGGTGCATGCATAAATAAATTAATAAATGCATGAATGAATTTTAACATATGCAGCCCGTGTTTGTTTAGCAGTTCCTTCTCCAAAATCAGAAAGGGGAGAAAGCGACGACCCACCCCACCACCGCCTTGAATTCAACAGCAGCAAAAAGAGAAGATACACTAGATTTGATGAGTAAATTTCCTCTCCGTGAGACACAGCAAAGTGAATACTCTCCCTATCCTATACTATAGCAACGTTTAGATCTGTTAAATCGAACACTCTTAACTCTGACCAACAATATTTCTTAGATCCTGAGAAAGCTGCTAGGCTCAGGCAACAATCTCACACGTTGGATTTTGACAGCATGGGGTTGGATGGTGCTGCGTGGTCGCTAGCAGAGGCTAGCAGCTGACTGGCAGGGAGCAACCTAACGAGTCCTTAACGTGTGATAACGCTGTTGAAAAATAGGAATAAATCAAATCACATATAGTTAGGAACGGCTAGCAGATCAGTGCGAACAATTAAAGCTAAGACGACTTTGGGTAATTAATCACGAGGATCAGATGAGAAAGACGATGTGCGATACATGCAGCTTCCCCCGGAGACTAATGCCAATCTGCTGAGTATATGCTTGCCTGGCGCGTCGTAAGTGCAGCAAGCATCTACAATATAATCGTGGCGCGCGTCTAGGGAATATTCGAGTGGTGAAAGACCTCCACGCACGCAAATGTTTTAGCCATTAGATTGAAAATGGAGGGTCCAGATGAATCCTAGCTTTCCTCTCATCTTCTTCCCTAACGAGCAACGAGTCAGTCCCGTGCGCGTGTGGCCATCTCGCCCCGCTGCCCTAGGCTCCGGCGGCGCCCCTGCCGCCTGCGTGGCCACCGCCGATGCTAACCAGTTGAAAATTGACGCCCCCACCGCCTCCACCTCCCAACCGGGGCTTCCACGCTGCTCGGCTCTGACAGCATCCCCCTTCCCCCCGCCACCATCTCTGTTCCCCTGCCATCTCGACCGCCACCACTGCCGACCGGTTAGCTGCCCCAAAAGCTCCTAATCCCCAATCCCTGATCCCCAACCCCAAACCCCGAAACCCTAACACTAAAGGGCTCGCTGGCGCCATTGCTAGAGTAGGAGGAGAAGAAGAGCTATCGTTCGTCGATTGGTGCACAAACATAGGAGTGCGAGAGTTTCTCAAAACACTCAAGTGTGATGTAGCTTTCCCTACTATAATCATACAGCGAGCTGCGCTAAACCTCCAAATGTGCGTCCATCAATTAGCAATGTAGACGCTAAAACACTTGTTTTTAAGCGAGGAGGAACACGCACGTATAAGCTATAACCATACATGAAAAAGCTAATAACACTGGTAGAGAGGAGACCTTCCATTCAACGTTTTTAGTCCCGGTTGCTTTTATACCCGGGACTAAAGGTCCTTTAATCCCAGGTCAAACGTCCACCACCGACGGCCACCGATGACGGGAGCTTTAGTCCCGGTTGGTAATATCAACCGGGACTAAATGGGGGACTTTAGTCCTGGTTGGTGGCTCCAACTGGGACTAAAAAGCCCCTTTCCACGCACCCCCCTCTCTCTCCACCTTATCTTCTCATCCTCTCCCTTCCTCCCTTATCTCGCGCAGGCAGCGCTCTTCTTTCTTATCTTCTCTTCTCCTCCTCTCTCTTTCTTCCAGGTGGGCGGGCCTCTGGCACAGGCGGCCGGCCGGTGCGGGCAGCCGGCGTGGGTGGGTGGGCCTCCAGCACGGGCGGGCGGGCGCGCGGGGCTGGCGCGAAGGGAGGGACCTTTAGTCCCAAACAATTAGTCCCAGTTAGTTTTTCAGGAGCTATGAGATTTAACCGAGACTAAAAGCACCAGTGTAAAAAAGATAGCCACCAGCGCCCTGATGGTTTTGGAACCTTACCTTTTTGGACCGAAAATAGGCGTAGACGATTTCGGCCTGGGGGTGGATTTGACCGCTTTGGCTAATGGCTAGCTTGCTTCCGGTAGGGGATCCCGAGCCACGTCCTCCGACCTCCCCTGCCTATATAAAGGGACCCCAGCGATCATCGTCTCAAACAACACAAAAACCACATTGCCAGTGTTGCTAGCAATAGCATTCCTCGCGAGCGCAGATAGGGTTTAGTAGTTGTTCGATCGCTCGCTTCGAACAACTACCAACAATTCACTCGATACACCTTTCTACTCCTCGCCACAGCTTGCCCATCATCTGGTCTTGCATTAATTCCTTGAGAGAATTCATATGGATGTCGTAGGGGGCGCCGCCGGCAGTCCGGCATGCGCCGGCGCCATGACCGCGCTCGCCCTCCTGCTCTGCGCCTTCATCTACGCTGCCTGGCTCTCGCCGGCGGCCACCAGGCGCCGCCTCCGCCAGGCCGGATTCGATGGGCCCAGGCCGTGCTTCCCCTTGGGCAACCTGCCCGAGATCACGGCCGCCACCACCACCACCACCGGCAGCAGCAAAAGTAGCATGGCACTACAGCTGCTGCCCTCCTCCGGCGAGCCAGCGAGCGACATCCACGCCGCCGTGTTCCCCTACTTCGCGCGCTGGCGCCAGGCCTTCGGCAAGGTCTTCGTCTACTGGCTGGGCACGGAGCCCTTCCTGTACGTGGCCGACCCGGAGTTCCTCAAGGCGGCCACCGCCGGCGCGCTTGGCCGGCGCTGGGGCAAGCCCGACGTGTTCCGCCGCGACCGAATGCCCATGTTCGGCAGGGGGCTCATCATGTCCGAGGGAGAAGAGTGGGCGCTCCACCGCAACATCATTGCGCCAGCCTTCTCCGCCACAAACCTCAACGTACGTACCCTTCAAGTGCAAGCATCATGGTTAATATCGCATGCATAATAATGGATTTGCATTGCAGGGCATGATCGGGCTGATGCAGGAGACCACCGCCAAGATGCTCGCGCGGTGGAACGACGCGGTGGCGGCCGGGCAGAGCGTCGTCGACGTGGAGAGTGGCGTGGTCCGAAACGCGGCGGAGATCATCGCCAAGGCGAGCTTCGGCATCACCGACGCCGCCGCCGGCGCGCGGGTGTTCGACAAGCTGCAGGCCATGCACGCGACGCTGTTCCAGTCGAGCCGCCCGGTGGCGGTGGGCGTGCCGCTGGCGCGGCTTCTGCACGCGCGCAGGACGTACGGGGCGTGGAGGCTGGGGCGGGAGATCGACGCGCTACTCATGGAGATCATCGACGCGCGCCGCCGCCAGCAGCAGCAAGGGGGCAAGGACCTGCTGTCGCTGCTGCTGGCCGGGGCCGAGGCCGAGCCGGGCGCCGCCGGCGCGGAGCGGAGGAAGAAGCTGACGGCGCGGGAGCTTGTGGACGAGTGCAAGACCTTCTTCTTCGGCGGGTTCGAGACGACGGCGCTGGCGCTGTCGTGGACGCTGCTGATGCTGGCGGCGCACCCGGAGTGGCAGGCGGCGCTGCGGGAGGAGGTGACCCGGGAGGTGGGCGAAAGCGGCGAGGAGGCGCTGGACGCCGCCGCTCTCGGGCGGCTGACGAAGATGGGGTGGGTGATGAGCGAGGTGCTGCGGCTGTACCCGCCGGCGCCCAACGTGCAGCGGCAGGCGCTGGAGGACGTCACGGTGGCGGCGGAGGGCAACAACAATGTCGTCGTCGTCCCGCGGGGCACCAACATGTGGGTGGACGTAGTGGCGATGCACCGCGACGCGGCGCTGTGGGGCGGCGACGCGCAGGAGTTCCGGCCGGAGCGGTTCGAGCGGGACCCCGTGCAGGGTGGGTGCCGGCACCGCATGGGGTTCCTGCCCTTCGGCTTCGGCGGCCGCATCTGCGTGGGGCGCAACCTCACCGCCATGGAGTACCGCATCGTGCTGGCCATGCTGCTGCGCCGCTTCCAGGTGTCGGTGGCCCCAGAGTACCGCCACGCGCCCAGGTTTATGCTCTCGCTCAGGCCCTCCGCCGGCATCCAGCTCCGCCTCACGCCGCTCTAGCCTATTCATCGGTCAGCTGTCAGCATGCATGGAGCCTGGATTAATTAACTAATTAATAATAATCCTGATCCAGATCGAGTTCAATTCTGCAGCTATAGATTTTAGTTCACAATGTCATTCTAAAGACTGAAATTTCATCAGGCACAAATCTTTTAGCCCTGCGCAGTCCGGCACTACACCAATTCCACCGCAAAAATTCGTTTTCCTCTGACAGAAAATTTTAACCGTCCAAATGTCAATAATAATGATAAAAATAAATAAATAACAATTTTAATAAAATAAATAATGATGAAATTTTAATAAATAAATAATAATATAATAAATAATAATATAAATAATAAATAAATAAATAAAAATTTTAAATTATATAATGTTGGGGCCCTCCCTAAACGAGAAAGCACCCTCCAAAAATAAGCGTATGCTGCTATTTGTGGCGTGCACACGGTATTCTTTAGTAAAAGGCGAAAGAATAGTTCGCTCTGTGCTCACCACGCAGCTGCGTATTTTCTCTGAGCAGCCACCCGCTCCCTTATGTAGCCGGCGCTCAGCCTCGTCCCTGCCTCGCCTGGCGAGGTGGTACTAACACCACAGCAAGCCAGCAACGCTTCTGTTGGTCTCTTCCCTTTGGGCCTGCAAGCGCTACAAGCCCGCGCGCCTCACCAGGAAAGCCAACCTAGCCCAGCACGGTTCTCGGTTTAAGCCCACTCGCGCTTGGCGAGCGCGATGTAGCCCACAGTCGCCGACGCAGACCGCCGCGCCGTGGGCTCGTAGCCCGCGAGCACCAATACGCACACAGACAAACCCGAACCGGCATTCGACGTGCGTGTTCGCCTGTGGGGTGTTGTAGCCGAATCCCACATCTTGTGCGGGTGGCCGCATCTTATCTTGATCTTGTACCTAGCTAGCAGCAGCCGTAACCGCAAGGACTCTGCTTTGGGATCCATGGAGGGCGAGCAGCTCGCGGCTGCAGCGCGGGACATCGCCGAATTCTCCATGCTGCTCGTCCGCCACCTCGGCGGCCACCACCAAGAAAACAAGCTCCAAGGGCCCACGAACCTGGCCTTGTCGCCCGCGTCCCTCCACACCATCCTCTCCCTCCTCGCGGCCGGTGCCACGGGCGCCGTGCGCAATCAGATCGTCTCGTTCCTCGGCCCCGCCGGCGGGGACGCGCATGTGGCCCTCGCCGCCCACGAAAACGTCGACGAGGTCCAGGACGACGATGATGACGACGAGGCGCCTACGCCACCGCCTGAGGTCCGGTGCGCCATGGGCGTCTGGGTGGACTCCTCCTCCCTTGTCCTCAAGCACGCTTTTGCGGCCATGGCCGCCTCCAGGTACAAGGCAGACGCGCAAGCCATCTCCTTCAGAAACATGTTACGTGCCGCATTACGATCCGTGGGATGGGATCCTCCATCTGCTGCATGCTAATGAAGTATATTTCGATCAGCCTGCGCAGGCCAGAGCAGACTAGCAGAGATCAACAAGTGGCTCGAGAGCAAGACCGGCGGCCACGTCCAAGGCCTCCTCCCGGGGAGCTCCATCAGCGCGTCCACGCTGCTAATCCTCGCCAACGCCATCTACTTCCGAGGCTACTGGTACGACCACTTCCTGCCGGATATGACGCGGGACGCCACGTTCCACGTCTCACCCGGTCACGAGGTCACCGTGCCCTTCATGGAGGGCAAGGACCTCCACGCCAGGATGCAGGTCATCGGCCACCCCGGCTTCAAGGTCCTGCGGATGCCCTACGCCGCCGGCATGTGCCAGCAGCAGCAGAGTTTCTCCATGTACATCTACCTCCCCGACGACCGCGACGGCCTGCCGCGCCTGGTGCGCGAGCTCAACTCCGAACCCGCGGCTCTCCTCCACG
The DNA here is from genome assembly GCF_000263155.2 of Setaria italica. Classification (NCBI taxonomy): domain Eukaryota; kingdom Viridiplantae; phylum Streptophyta; class Magnoliopsida; order Poales; family Poaceae; genus Setaria; species Setaria italica. The sequence continues at coordinate 45,610,423 of NC_028451.1, read as the reverse complement.
GGAGACCCGTGCCCGACCGGCGGGTAGCTGCGGATCCCGAAGTTCGACGTCTCGCTCAGAGCCGACGTCTCCCGTCTCCTTGAAGACCTTGGCCTGGACCTGACGATGTTCCGTCCCGCCGGCGACTCCTTCTCGGAGATGGTGGCGCTGCTGGCCGGAGCCGACGATGAGGATACGCTGCCACCCATGGCTGTCCCCTCCATCGTGCAGCAGTGCTCCGCGCACGTTAATGAGAGAGGCACCGTTGCTGCGGCGGCCACCGCGCTGGAGATTCTAGGCTTTGTCATGGACGACTCTCCCGAACCTGTTGTCGACTTTGTTGCTGATCATCCTTTTCTTTTCTTTATCAAGGAGGACCATAGCCGTGTGGTTGTTTTCGCCGACCAGGTCGTGGACCCTTCAGATCACCACGTTATTACTTATTAGTTAATGGGCAATACCCTTCAGAGTACCATTTAGCAGTCATTAGACAAGTTTGTCACGTCCTCAAATTACCAACACATAGTAGATGGGCAATACAACGAGACTTCCTAGTGAAAGCACCTAAAATTACTGGAAGATGATAAGTTGTCACTTAAAGTCTGAATAAGATGATGCAAGTTTCTTTGAAGGCAAAGCACCGAAAATATTCACAACACGGCCTCAGTGAAATGGCTTTGAGTCCTTGATGTGCGTCTCGACTTGTGCTTGATCATTCGGAGTTTAACTTTCGCATCACGGCCAGTGGTGGATGCAGGCCAGCAGCCAAGGGGGCCTCATCCACCCATCCTTCTTATTCCTCCTCATCTTCTCCCTCTTTCTCTTCTTCTTCCTCCTCTCCTTCATCCATGATCAAAAATTGTAGGTGGAGCTTGGGGGCTCCATAGGGTGCACAGCTTGGGGGGGGGGGGGGGGGGAAACCCCCCAAGGCCCCTTACATCCGCCCCTGATCACAACACAACCATTGCCATTGGCATTGGTATTGTCGTCATAACGGCAACTACCACTGACACCGTGGACCACAGCCGATGCGACCTCCACTCCTATGAGCACAACAAAATATCGAGAAATCGGTTCATGGTCATAGTAGTCTTTGTCAGTCCCTTTGGAAGAATCTTGCCATGTAGAACCTGCTAGAGCCGAGGTTGACAAGTTGAGGATGATCATATTCCAGCTATTCCTCATGCGGGTCAAATTCCTTCCCAAAGCCAACAAATTGTGTATGTGGCTGTGAGCCTGTGAGTCCATGGCGGAGAGGTCAACGCTCAGCGGCAACCAAGTGCGAGTGCCCATACTTAATCTTTCCAAAAAGAGGTAGCACCCATTGCCGGCTTTATCCCATGTGTTGCTCATCGTGTCCAGGCAATAGGTACCTCCGTGTAGGGTTGAAAACGGATGGGATAAATCTCATCCCATCCATTTTTCACATTTGACCAGTCCGTTTTTCATATTTATGGATAAATCCGAAAACGGGACGGGAAGTGGGAGAGGATCTACCCCGTCCATTTTTACGGGATCCCGTTTTTAGCCGGGATGAACCGTATTTATCCCATATTTAATAAATTTGGGATAGACTTAATATGCGTTATTACCTAGCTTTAATTCAATATCCTTATGGTCCAAGAGGCCATACTAGCCATATGTTTCCTGAAAGATCATTATCCTAAGAGTCCTAAGAGGTACCAAAACATGGTTGGCAACTAGCAAGCAACAAAAAATAATATTGTCGTGTGCATGCGTACCCAAGTATGAGTTCCTGTTTAAGTGCATGGTTCCCGCCTATTTTCGTAGTCTCATTCATCCTGCTCCTGTTCCCGACTATTCTGGACCCCGATCCTGTTTTTGATGATAAAATGTGGGAATGAAAACGGGAAGGGTTTTCCCGTCCATTTCCATCCGTTTTCATCCCTACCTCCGTGCAGTGCCTAGCCTTGCGCAGGGTGGATAAGAAAGATGTTGGAGCCCACCACTGAATAGAAATGGCGGCACGAGCAGCTGGCAGTGAATTTCTTGCTTGGCTCCATGCTGCTAGCCTTCTCTGGTTCGGGAATCACCTCCATGACGTAAAGGCTGCTACCACCGTGATGATCGCCGGCATCGGCACCGGGGACAAAGAGGGAGATGGGATGCAATTTCGCCTTGTGGAGGTTCAGCATGGTCACCACACGTGAAAGCATCTAGGCCCCTAATTTGTGTTTTGGTAATTAATGACAACATTTGTGGACTAGCAATTTCATTGGAGTTATGAGTATTGGTTAGTCCTAGATTCGAATTGAGCTTCAATGGATGCTACGGTGATAGCTTGGATAAGTTTACATTGGAGAGCTCAAGGCAAAGGTATATGGTTGGGCTTTTTTATTTTACCGTCAAGAGGTGCTTAGTAGATGATAATTGACCAGATTAAGAAGCTAGATAGCCGTACTATCAAGAGGGGTCAATTTCATTTGCTTGACGGTTCTATAGTGCCACTTTGCTTAAATAATTGTATTGCATGCATATAGGTTAATCTCGTTTGGAAAGTGGATAGAGCGATGGTAAAATGGGCTTTGGAAAATGGCTCAGGCGCCGTGTATGGCGGACGGTCTCCCTTGTTGAGGTGGACCGTTCTTTGACTTAGCTATTTTTCGAGGTTGTTTCTGTTGTGTTGAAAAGTTGAACCGCGGACGGTCTGGCCCTGTGTGGCGAATGGTCCGCCACTTATTCAAGTTTTTAGACTAAACAAGTTTTGGTTCTGGAGAAATCTTGCGGATGAACGGTGTATGGTTCGACCCTTTGGAGCGGACAATCCGTTGGCTAATTTGAGAAGATGGACATAATAAGTTTTGTTCTAGTGGGATCTTGTTGGTCAATGGCGGACGGTCCGCCAGCTACCTTCAAATGTTTGACAAAACTGTTTCGGTTCTGGAGGTTGGGCGAAAATGAATGGCAGATGATTCGCCGGTTTTGGGCGAACGGTCCACCTTACTAATTTTGAAAGTTGATGTATTCTGGGCATGTCTAGCAGCTCCCCGCGTGCTTAGGAGTTTGAACCACGAACAGTCTGCACCTGTAAGGGTGGACGGTTCGTATGGTCATTTCTAACACGTATTTAATGCAGATGTAGCCCTTGGATGAACTACGGATGGTCCGCGCTCATAAAGGCGGACGGTCCGCCAATCCCCTATTTTCATGAGTTTTGAACATAACGGCTGAGGGAATGGCTCTATATATACCTCATGCCCGGCCATGGGTGAGGTCTCTTGGTGCTTTGGAAAGCATTCTTGAGCCTTCTTCCTCCTCTCTCTCACACTCACTTTACTTAGAGGTTGCATTCTTGTGAGATTGAGAGCATCCAAATGCATTACATCAAAGAGTTTGAGCTTTATAGCACTATGGAGTCTTCAAGCAAGCATCATTAGCTTGTTACTCTTGGAGGTTGCCGCCTCCTAGATGGCTAAACGGCTTGGAGATTGTGGAGCCGTTAAGCCCTTCGAGAAGATTGTGAAGGAGCCCCGTCTATTCTTGTGAGAGGTTCTCACGCCGTCATCGCATGGCACCAACACGTCACACACACGAACGAAGGGGATAAAATTTCGGCATCACGTTGTCAAAATCGATTCGAATCACATGCATAAACGCACTGAATTTGGTGTACAGAAATGCGCGGCAGGCTTCGTAAACGGGATCGATGGAGCAGGTGTTGCGATCATGAGCATGAGAACCACTCCCCGTCCGATCCTTCAATGTCGCCGATGCCATCCATGCTGAACGAAACAAAGCAAAGCAATCGATTTGAGATCATCAGTTCAAGCAATAACCAGAGGATCAAGCTCATGTCACACACCTAAAAACTAAAAATGATTGAGCTCCGATCCTCTGCAGGTCTTACCACGGCAAGGTGATGCCATCGCAGCCGTCGCTGCGGCAACGCCCATCGTCGTAGCAGCAGGCGTAGTAGTCGCCGTCGGCAAGCATCTCGATGAAGTCCGGCGGTTTATCATCGGTCCCCGTGACCGTGCCTTGCTCGCCGACGCTGTCGTCGCACAGCCACCGCCACTCCGCCGCCGGCAAACCGGCCGCCGCCGCCGCCACGTCCTCCGGCGTGCAGCCAACTGCGCCACCCTCCGCGACCTCGCCGCCGATCTCCATGCTCTCGAGGAGGGCCTTGCTCCACCACGCGGTCGTCGCCTCGCCCCACCACTCCACCCCCTGCGTCTCGCCGGCCGACTGCGTGCCCCCGTCATCCAGCACCGGGGCGATCAACGCCGCCGGTGCATCGACCGACGACGAGTACTTCTCCGCGGTGCTGATGAGCACTGGTGATCCATACGTGCCGCTCGCCATCTCCGTCGCCGGAGACGAGTAAGAGGAGGCAGCTGGTGATGTGGACTGGATCACCGGAACGCCAAAGAGACCTTCACAGTCCCTGGAACCATCGACGACGGAGCCACCAAAACCTTGGAAGCTAAGGTTCAGCCCTAGTGGCTGTGCAGGGAGGCTGCGAGCCAACTGCTCCAAGTCACCCATGGCGGTCCGCATCGGCGCTTCAAGTGGCGTGTCGTAATAAGGAAGAATGGGTGACGAGTAGCAGCTACCAGCAGGAGCGGCGGAAGAAATCCAATGCGCAAGTGGGTTGCGCAGCTGATGGTCGGAGTAGGAGGCGTAGCTCGCCGGCGCCAGAAGAGCTCCTCCTTCTTCAACCGCTTGGCTTCGATCCTGAAACACCACTTGAACTTCCTGCCGCTGCTGTTCTTGCTGTTGCAGCTGCTGCAACGGTGACTGACGAAGCGGGGGCAGCGTATCGGCCTGATGCTGGTACGTGCAGGGTTGGTGCCTCATGTTGGCCCGGTGGATCTTGAGGGCGTTGACGATCTCCCGGCGGGCCTCCGCCATGTTGAGCAGCCTCTCCTGGTACGGCCTGCTCGCGTGCGTCCTCCTCCGTGCCTGCTTCTTCACCAGTGGCTTCATCGCAACCGGTGGTTGCTCGGCTTGCTCCTGCTGCGTCTGCGGCCGGTGATGATCGTGTGGTATGGTGGTGTTGGCCATGGTGTTGAGGTGATGGTCCTCGTGCAGGGATCTTGCCGGGGATGACGAGGAGCTCATCAGATGCTTCTTCACAAGGCTCCTGATGTAATAAGCCCCTGAGAGTTCTTCTTGGTTTGTGCTGCTGCTGTTGCTAAAAGAGGAGGAGAAAAGAGGTGAAGATGTTGAAGAAGCTAGTCTGGATGTGGATGGGTGGCCGCCTGTTGCCATCTTGGACGGTCAAGCAAGCTGCGAGGCTCTTCTTCTCTTCTCAGCTAGTCAGCTATATGGCCTATGTTGGTGAGGGTGTGAAGCAAGTGGGACATGCGTATAGTAGGGGTGGTCCTAGGAAGTGTGTGGTTTGTTGAGGAGATGGCATGCACGCTGCTATCCTTTGAGCACATAGCATTGGCATAGCCATTCATGTAGTGGGCAGCTAGGTCCTTAGACATTGTAATGTCACTGGCTGACTGCACAACGTCGCCTCCTGAGTCATCTCCTTGGTACTTGAGTGACATTGACCTTACCTCGGATATCAATCACCATTCACCCACACATACTGAGACCCCGTATTCGGCGAGATCCAGCGGATTTCTAAAGAAAAGAATCCTAACAGAGGATGTGTACAACTGATGGGATAACCTCAATTCAGCATACAAAGAGGCTAGCTAGGCATGCATTTCTTGATGTTCCATTTCATTCCACATACAGGAAGAGAACGCTAAGTAGATGATGGTGGTACCAACTACCAAGTGCCATGCTGGTGAGGCGCAGCGGCAATCCTTTCCATCCCTGGTGGTTACGGTAGAGACGTAGAGTAGGCTAGGGCGATGGCCGTTTGCAATGCATCCAGAATTTACACACAGTGAAAAACAAAGGTCACGCCAACCAGTTCAGGTTTAAGCTGGTGACGAGGAAAGGCGATGAATTTTTATCGATACTCTTCATCCTTGATACGAGGCTTCAATAACGACGACGACCTCATCCATGATAAGAGGCTTCATCAATAACACGACGATGACGACGACGACGACAATGACATACACATGAGAGCAGCAATAGGGTGGACGGCGCTTAGTCAACCAGTGATGATGCAAGCCATTGACAGCAAGAGATTGAAGGTTGCCAATCCAGTGACAATACAAGGACGAGAGCAAATGGCGCCGTCCTCTACCCCCGGCCACAAATTCATTTGAAAGCTCCTCTCCTCTCTTGACCCTTGGCTTCAATGCAAAGGCCAAATGGAGAGAGTCAGAGAGAGATGATTGGTTCGCATGGACGGCGGCAAAGGTGCAGCATCATCTACAGAGCCTGCGATGAGCCCTAGCCCTGCACCCACTGGGTTGGGGTTGGGGCTCACCCTAGGCCCTACGTGGATCAGAGAGGATGGCAGGGCACAGGGCAGCCATTGTTCACAGTAGCCGCCACTGTTGCTACAGCATGTAACACCATATTTATATCTCGCAGAAGCTATGTTTGCTTTTCCCGGTTCAGTGCACATGTTTTCCCATGGATTTCAGATGAAGGTTTCGATGAAGTTTTAGGATTCAACGGAAGTGCAAAACAATCAACCAGAAGCAATCTCGCGAGCCGTTTCCAGAACTCTGAAGGCATTTTGCTCATCTAGAAGTTCAGGAACGCCCATTGCATGCACCAAAATGGCAGATGAAACTCGTTTTCTTGTGTTTTCAAACCCAAGAGCTACCCTTGCACAAGTACAACCATCTTGAAGAAAAGTACAGAGAACAAGTACAGGAGCAGGGTATATGATTTGTATTTAAAGTCATCAATAAAATCAAGTACATGAGCCTGAGCTCTAGTTGCATGAAATTCTCCACAAATCAGTAGGAACATATGTACATCAAAGATGTTATGTGGTCTGGTCACTAGTCACCCGGTAAATAAGGTGAAGTTTGAGAACAAACTCAATGAAGTTTGCTAACAAGTAAAGGTACGAATAGAAACAGATAAGAGATAACAATCACACTCGATAAGTGACCTGCATGTGCCTTGTAGAAGCCCAATTTCCATTCTCTAATTGGCAAAATTACCATATATCGTGAACTTGTGATATATGTGAATGAAGAAACAAGTTGAGAGGGAGATACAGATATATCACCAAAACAATGAAAAAATACAGTAGTTCTGGGCCAGTTTCAAAAAAAAAAAAGATTGCAAATGATCTTGAAGTCCAACTCTACATAGGGGGTAAAAGAATATTAAGAAAAAAGAATAATCAAACAGCAACAATGCAAAGCTCAACTGCCAGCTTATATGAATTGCCATAGATACACAATATATATATATATATATATATTTATAAATCACAAGATAGCAGCATCGCGTACCACCCATGAAAATTTGATACTCGTACCTAATTCTGGAAGATATTTTATACACTCCAACCCTGGTGCCTTTTGAGGATCACCTGAGTCTGGCATCACCTCCCTTGCTTCGGAATGTTGAGAGGGAGAAGAAAGAACGTGGCGCTGCATTTCAGGGATAAGATATTTTAGAGAAGTTTGCGGTCCCCAGAATAAGTAATACTTAACTTATGGTGAAGATGATGAGAATTAGTATGAAGAACCAAAATCTTCACATCCTAACGCATTAAATGAGCAACTTAACATATACATGTTTTGAAGTTCTATACCTTTGAGAGAACTTCCACTGAGTTGATCCTCCCTCAGTCTGAAATTTGCAGGGGGGTTTGGAATGGAGCTGCGTAGTGATTGTTCTGCAAATTTTTTTAAAAAAAGATCTTAATCAAGTCTTTTTTTCGGATAGATCTTAATCAAGCTTGTGTGCTAGAGTAAAGAAAATGTGTGGCAAGAGCTAAAATTAGACAATAGCCAAAGGATATACATATATCTTAACATTCAGAAGGCCTTGAGCTGTGTGAGTGCATCATTCCCATACCCAGCAAACCTTTACTAAATGCATGGCTTTCATGATCTAGGGAAGTTACTACTTTTGAGAGGATTGCAACTTTGACCTTTCAGCCTGGTTGTTAGGGTCAGTAGTTTTCAGAAGTTAAATCTTTCTCCTCCCGACTTACTGCCAGGTGGATCCTTGAGCCATGACTCACAAAAATAAGTTATCAGATTCTTTCTGATGGGCATTGCACGGGAATTCCATAGCAAACAGTACAACTATAGCATCCTTTTTTTCAGGCAAAATCCACGCATTCAAAATGCATCCACTAACATGAACTAGGGAGCTAGATGAGCATGTGCAATATTAATGCAATCAAGAGCATCAACAGAGGAACATCCAGTTGGTCATTCTCAACAAATTTCAGATAAACACATATTCAAGTCATAAGGCAGAACCGATGCACCCAGGTTAATGTATATAACATGAGCCAAGAATAATCCTTGGTGTATCTCAGCAAGAGTATGAGTAACACATCTAAAGTTCTCAGACAAACACATGATAAATTGCTTGCCAACTTGTGGGTAAATTATTGGAACCTACAGGAACTTTTTTCTTCCAAGTTTTTAGGACTACGATCATCATATTGGAAAGTCCCCCTTTCCTTCAACTTTATCCAGTGCCCGTACAATGTGGGAATAGTATTTTGAGAAGCATACTAACCAATTTAAAAACAATGACTGGAGCTTTTGTAGAGAAGTAGAAAGCAAAGTACCTTGTTCAGCAAAAACCTCGTTCTCCACAAAACCATCATATGAAGCAAGATAACCCATTCGAGACTTTCTGAAATCATCAGAAGATCCTACTACTAGATCGCGTCCATCTTCCATGTCATCATCACATTCTGAGGCAGTGGAAGCAGATACCCAATCATTTACTAAGCCATCACCGCCTCTATTCTTCCTTCCAAATTTCCACAGTTTCTTCAATCCTTTGGAAACATCTTTGCGTGGCTGTTGAGATGCATTGACACCGGCAAAAGGCATCTGTGCGCTGCCCCACTTTTTCCGCATCCGCGAAACATCAGCATCTGTTATTTCATCAAGTGAATGAGAATTCCATGGTGATGGACTTCCAGATGGAGAATCAGCAAAAGCATCACCATCCGAATTATCATTTGCATAAGGGAATAGCTGCGGAAGGCGAGAGCTCCAGGGTGCTGGAAGATCACCAGTAGGATTGTGCACATTTCCTGTAAAAGCAGTGAACTTAGTACCACCAAGGCCAGTTACTTCACTTGGAAAGTGAACATCACCATTTTCTGATCCTGGGTCATCTGAATTTCCAAATTCATGACTCACTCTTGGGTTCTCACTGTCAGAATCAGCAGGAAAGTCACTTTCCCTAAGGTTCTCTTCAATGCTTTCATATTCTTCCTCTTCTTTGGCGTCATCAGGGGAATCCTCTTGCTGATCTTCAAAGTCACCACTACTCTCATTGTGCTGGAGGGCATTCGCCATCATGGCTGCCGCAGCCTGAAATCCAGCTATACCTACAACAGGGTGAGTCCCATTGCCTTTCCTAAGAAAAGCCTTTGGTGGACCCGTTCTACGGGTACTGTAAGCAAAAGCTCCCTCTGATTCATTATTGGAAATTCTTGAGGGAGCCCAATTGTAAACATCCTCATTCACTGATGGACTGTCCTTTAGCTCATCAGGAATTTGGCTCTTCCTCATAGACTGTGACCTCCTTGATTGATCTTCTTTCAAGATACTCTTTGACTCTTCAATAATGCTCTTGCTACGGGCAAATGATTTTTGCTGAACCCTGGTGGTTGCTCTTCTGAGTCCAGGTGAAGGCCTTGTATTTTCTTTTCTTAAGTCAGAGAAGTTGGGGACAGACTGTGCAAGAGGATTTTCTGGTGGATTCCTGCGGTTTGCATAACTGGAGCTGACAGTCCTTGACGAACGCTTATGGATAGGAGCAACAGATGTCTTTTGGTTTTGGGTGGAAGCAACTTTATTTGAAAAATGCTTCCTGGAATCAGCACTCCTGGAAGAACCGTCACCAGATAGGTAGTCACTATTCAGTTCCTCTTCAACCAAGAATGAGTCTACCCCCTGGAAATGGCAAAAAAAAGAAAGAAACTTATTGCAAGAAAGTAAACTCAGGGTGTTCCAAAGAAACTTCACGAATAGCTATTCCAGTATTCCACAGCATTGCATGCAACTACACAGGATTCCAAGATATGCATATGACAATGGATAGTGAATGATTTGCACGAACACTTTGTACGGCATTAATTTTCTGTACCAAAGAAACTTCAAAACAATGTTTCAAGTAAAGTGGAAATCCTAGAAATTATGCGCTCAGGGTGTTCGTTAAGCATTCTACCCAAAATTCTAAAGTTTCTTTTTAACTATAACTCTATAACAAAGAGAACTACTTTTCTGTCATCAAATAGCTATTTAAATACAAATATATACCTGATCCTTATTTTTTCTAGCTGATTGCAAAGGAGGAATCTTCTGAGAATAATGAGAAACATAAGTTGAGTCAGGGACATCTGCAGACCGAGAGAATTTGGCTATCATCTCAGCCTTGCTCCGTTCTAGGCTCTCATGCATTGCCTTTAACATTGCTTCCTTCTCCTCTCTCTGCAGTTTCCAGTCTTCCTTCAGTTTTGCATCCCTCTTCTGCATGTACTGCTCATAGAACTTCCCTCTCGATTCTTCTAAACTGAGGATGCCAAGTTTTTGTGGTGTGCTAATGTTATACCCTGGATTGTTCACCATCTTCAGAAGCTCGTTGGCATCACAATCATTTGTTGTTATACTCTCCTTCACAACTTGTTTCGTATAAATTGTATCGGGAAGAGCCGCTATAGGCTTTACCTCACTCACCATAGGTGTGCTATCAACCTGCACATCTGTAGGCTTGACTCTTCGAGAGGATGTTAGCTTATGTGCAGCATATAGTTTCTCTAACTCATTGGCCTTCATTTGTAGTTCACCATGTCGATCTTGGTTCCCTTTTCCTGGTCTTATCCTAGCCTGCATATTAAGCTCTTGATCAGTAATGGATGATTGCCTGCTCAAATTTGTTCCCTGGCGACCAGAACAATCTGAATCAGAACCAGCAGTAACCTTTCTCCCTACATCCTCAGCCTTCCGTGCTGGACGATTACGTTGCACTCTGACATCATGGACCTCAGTTTCTGTAGAGGTAACCTCATCCCTACCAGATGAGCCTCTAACATTAGCTCGGGAATTAGATGAGGCTTTTGATTTAACACCACCAGATATCTTTTCAAATGTTCGGGATGGTTGATCTTTCCTTCCGATCACTTCTGCTTCAGTGCGAATATCTTTTGTACGGAGGCGAGGACCTCTAATATCATTTTGTGGAATCTGCTCACTTGAAGCTGGTACTTCATGAGCAACACCTTCAATTTCCTTATCTATCATGCGGAAATGCTCCTCTGATGATGGGCTAGTTAAAATATCCTTATCTTTCATCAAGGTTTCCTCAACTGGCTTTGCAGAAGTTTTTAAACGGCTTCTAGTGGAAACGTTTGAATCAGCCTTATTTGACATCCTTGTGTGTCCTTGAATGAATCCTGGTTCTTTCCCAAAGGATGACTCACTCTCAATGCTAGAGTTTATAACCATGTCATCTTCTGCACTATATGTACTCTCATTATGAGGAGCAGGCGTATTGCTCAAATTTGGGGCTGGGCACAAATTTTTAGTGGTCGAATCCATTGATACATTATCCTTTTGACATGGACAAGACTGTGATGTGACCGAATCCTTCAGCTCATTAGAACCCTCGTCTACTCCTGCTTTTGAGTTGGCTTCCAAATCTGCAGATGTCGGAGTCGCAACTGGAGTTCCATTCTCCTTTCTGTCATTTAAGTTGCCACTGTCATTGTTGCTTAGATCAATACTCATGTCGCTAACACTGCTCCACCTTCTAACCAATTTCTCCATGGAGGCACCAGAAGGAACCCTGCGGTGCTCACCTTTCCCTGGAACCACCCTACCAGTACCTGCTGAGGTGCTGTTACCAGAACTTGGAGTCTGCTCCTTTTTCTGGCTCTCAAACATGCTTATCCTGTCCTTCACACTCAGCCGCCTTGAAACACCTATAGCAGTTGCAGGAGACGCGTCTGTTTCTGTTTCTTGTTTATCTGCTGCCTGTTGGATGGTTGACTTGGTTTGCTGTTCTGCAACTGGTTCAGATGAAACATGTACTGAACCTTGGCTGTTGCTTAGTCTGTGGATCTGAGAGTCACTTCCGCCAACTGTAGATTTGTTGTTGGATTCGCCAAGATCAACTTGTGGCTCATCTATAGACATGTCTGAACTGGAAGAACCACGGACATTCCCATCATCAAAGCCCTTCCAGTGTGATGAAACTGCTGGCGGTGCATTCTGAGGACTGATGTCGGGATGCCGCTGACAAAGTGACATGAATTTGGTGCATGCTTCGCTGAACAAAACAAGTGTAAGTTGTCATACATGTCCAGCCATTATTCAGCAGGAAAGGCAATAAAGGGAAAAAAATAAAGCAAAGAGTGCAAAGCAAGAATAATCAGAGCTGCCATTGCAACTGGCAGGGTAACAGTGACTTGAGGGCCCATAGAGATTGAACAGATTCCACTACAGCTTGATACTCCCAAGTCCCAACTAAAAGAACCTCCTCTCCATGTAAACTTCACCACTTTCCCAAAATTCAATTATAAAGTTTCTAAGTTGACACCATACATATTCACAAATCTACTAATCATAAATCATGTACATTTTAACCGTGCAAATGTAATGTAATGGCATTTCAAATTTCATAAATACAAAGAATCTGTAAAATTAGATTATAATTAACTGTGCAACTAGCGGTTGTTCATATCCTAAATGAGACTTCCCTGCTTCGCATCGCCTAGAAAATGTGTAACTTAATAAACAGTACTACTGCTCAAATTATGCAAAATCTGCAGCTGCTGTACCATTCCATCAACTCCTAGAGAAACCAAAAGAATATAGTGCGGTGACTAGTCGACTGATGATTGCATTACAGAATTTGCTTTGTATGTGATTATTAATCTTATTCAAGTACAGAAAAACTTATGAGCAACAATCTTAAACAGTATCTATAGTTACATACAGAATTATGAAACTGACAGATTTTAAGCATTACCTTAGCCGGTTGGCACCAAAATGGTTTGCAAAAAGAAGAAGCTCAGATACACTGTTAGGGTTGAACCCAGCAGATGATGCTCGGGAACAAGCTGCGGCCAAATCTTGTTTAAGGGCACTTAGACGCACATCAATCGCTCTAAGTAGTTCTTTCCTGCACAAGAATTGAACTCGTACATTAGTAATTAGTAAATTACAATACACTAGAGGTAACAACCATAAGTAGGTAGCAGAGGTAACAACCATAAGTAGGTAGCAGACCTAACAAGAACTGCACATTACATGTCTTGTGGATTTAAAAACAAACTAACTAATTTGATAGGTCATGTTCAACTCAGACAAATCAAGTTTCACTGGAAAAGAAGAATTAAAGGAATAACAACAGACATGACAAAGGAGCTTACTTTGTATTATCTGCTGCTGCTGCTGCTGCTGCTGAGGTTGTAACATTTTCGGCTGCCAATAAGCACGACCAGAGCATAAATTTGATTCAGAAGCAGCACATATACAATATCATACTAATAATGCAACATTATATGAATTGAATATTCATTAACCCTACAAACACTTGCAGCGATTAATTACAGCATTTATGCCTTTCCTGAATTAGAAATATGTTGATTCTGATGCGAAGTTCATGCTATCCGATGTATTCTTTCATTAGCTCTTAAAATTACATGGGGATCAATTGGACCAGTTGTGTTCTCATCCGAATATAATCAATTATCTTCCTTCTTTGCTTCGGATTTTACCATCAACTAGAAATTTTCGCGTCACTCACGTTAACATGGAAAAAAGTCCCCACAATAAAAAAGCGCAGCTAAACATTATCAGGTACGAACATAGATGGACTAATCTAAAAAGGTCCAGACACCAATGGATAACAGAAGGGCAATCCAAACACTAAGCATAATCATACGACATACCAGCTGCACCCGAGGTAGCATCTCCAGTACCCTGAACAAGGTGCACAAATTTTAGGCAACAGCTAAACCGAGAAAGAAACAGCTACACACTCCAGGAACTGAAAATTTTGCTTGGCACTTACTCCCTGCGCATAAATCTTCCTGGCCCCTTCAAGCTGCGACATCTCCAAATCATAGGTATTCGCCAACTCCAGCACCTCTGGCGTGCTCACGAAGCGCACGAACCTGCAGGCACAGGTTAGCGAAACATCCATCAAAATCCAACCTTTTCGGCACCGCCAACCCAATAACCGCCGGGTAAGCCACAATCAGCAGACCTCTCGAGGGTGCCCTTGCTGAACCATGGGGCGCGCCGCTCCAGCTGCAGCCGGATGGCCGGCGGCGGTGGCTGCGCCGACGCCTGCTCCTCCGCAGCCCGCAGGTGCGCCACGAACGGCTTCACCGACCCCGACGCGATCTTCTCCGTCCGCCCATTGCCGGACACCACCAGCTCGCACCTGCGCAGGGACCCAAAGGCGCCGCATTTAGCGCACAAGAAGCGCACGAACGCATCAAAAGGGTGGAATTTTCTTTCCTAGCCCCGCGCTTCCTCACCGCTGACGCCGAGGGGAAAGCTGGAAGAGTGCGAAGTCGAGCGGCGCGTCGGCCTCCATGGCGTCCCCCGCCACTGCCGCCGCCGCTGGCGAGCTCGGATCTGGCGGATCCCAGACACGAGCTCCTCCCCCCGCCGCAACCTCCCAAGAAACGCTGGAACGGCCGCGTGGGGCGCCAATGCAGCTCCCGCGGCGACAAGATCGCCGCTTGCGGCGGCGGCGGCGGCGTCCGCCGGACCGTGCTGCAGCGGCCCGGATCTCGCCGGCGCCCAGCCGAATCCGACGAGCGCTCGTGCGTGCCGCGTGCGACGGGGGGAGAGCGGAGTGGAAGAAGAGAGGACTAGAGAGAGCTGCGTGTTTGGTGGTGGTGGACTGACTACTCCCTAGTCCCTTCACTGGTGGCCTGACCTGCTGCTGAGGAATGGGGAAGCTAAAATCAATAATTTTTGGGGGGTATTTGGGAGAGATTAGTGGCTTAATTTTGGAGCTCTGATTAAGCTAGGTGTGTGATTATGGGAGCCAGTTGTCTTCTGAGAATGGAATTATGGACAAAACAATGTAGCTGAAGGGCAGCTACTTTTGGTTCTGAATGGTTTTCTTCTCCATTTGGCTTTTCTGCCCCGAACTTTTGAGGATAACAGCAACGGCTTTGAGAGGACTGTGGCGCTGGGTTTTACGATTTTGCCCCTCTAGGAGAAGATGTGAGGCTTCGCTTTGAAATTTAGAGGAGGGATTTCTGTTTGACAAGGACCGTTCGATACTATAAAAATTCAGAAGAATCATTTGGTCTGCATACGGTGTTAGCTAGGGCCCGTGGTTGAACAAGTATCAAAGTTTTATTTGGAGCTTTAGGTGTATAAATTTGTGTTTAATTGTTGAACAATTGTTATGTCACCAAATCTTAGAGTGGCTCTTTTTTTTTTTTGCACCTCTATCGAACATGATGCATCCATAATGAAGTGTATCGTGCAGCGAGTGAACTGAAAGCCTTGGTGGTTTGTGTTGCATTAATTATGCTTTGCCCATAGTAAGCTTTTAGCATTAGGTAATTACTTACAGTTCTCTTAAATAGCACGGCCTGTTGCATTGATTTGATGCCGTCGATAACTTTTCCTTGAGCCTATGGAAAATGCCAGCCTCAACAATGAGCTCGTAATTCCTGTTGTTTTCCCTTTCTACGGTGCTTGCTTTGAATTCTATTCACTGCATTCCAAAAGGATAGTTTTGTAAAATGAACAGTGGTTCAAAAATATTTTTTTTGCGAAGGTGCAGAAAGAATTAAACAGCTTTCTTTTCTTAAAAAATTTTCGTTTCCTTTTGTTTGCGATTGCACGTAAAACAATAGGTCATCTAACGTGAAGTTAGCATCATGCAGTGATTGTTCTAGAACAGACTGGGGCCCCAAGAGCTCAACAGTGACACACCTTACTTGCATGTACTTAACTACTTATGTTGCTTGCACCTTCTCCCCACCTCCAAATATCGCCTAGACTAGCCTAATCATGCTTAACCGATAGCATAAATAGTTGAAGAACAATTTCTTTTCCAAATTCTTTTTATATCTTCTCCCATAGTCCTTTATATTTTTCTTTATAAACAAATTCCCAAAATTCTAGATCTTGCTGTTGACCGACTGTTGTAGAGAAAACGAGTGGACCAAGGCGAGGGAAGAACGTAGCATAGAATTGCATGTAGAAGTAGTACGGAGACTTTAAAAAACAGTATGAGGAAACCAGTGAATATCAAATCATGATCCCATCTCTCTTGTCGGTGAAAACAACTTAAACAATTGTGAAATCCAAGCAGTGTTGTCTGACGTGCTCATGTCACCCCAAGGAAAGAAAAACAGCACAAATCCAAAACTCTAGTCCACTTAATACCTCTTAAGTCTTAACCTTACATCCATTAGCATATGCGCTCAGTAACAATTCTTCATTCGGGAAAAAAATCTAAAATACCATTTTTTTTTACGTTTGTACCGTTTGAAATCATATGAACAAGTTGGAAAACGGAAAAGGTGAGACAGGGTAATAGTGGTACTAGCTGAAGAAGAAGACGGGGTAGTTGTTGGCACATTAAGCTCACAGATCACCCGACGCAGTCCCTTTCTCCTGAGCTCACTAGATTCTACCTCAAGATTTCTAACAAACTCTGATTATCCATTACTTTAGCTTTGTTTAATGATTTCTCCGATGCAATTATCACATCATTTTTCCAATCCATCGAACGTCTACAGAAAGATTCAGTTCAAGTGTAATTCCACCCCTACAATTCATGTGATTTTAATTCATAAATTTTTAAGTGTCACCGTTGCAGGAATAGATGCTCTAGACAAGTGATGTGCTGAATAGACAGGTTCTGGAAATTGAAATCATTAAAAAAATTTAATCTCATAAATTATGGTGCTACAATTATTTGTACCGATGCGATGCAATAAAAGCTGCAGTACTGCGTACTGACAGCACCAGAATTCCATAAGCAGTGATAATGCATGCTTGAGTTTAGGTGTTAATTGTGCTTATGAGATTGCAATGTTTCACCACCTTTTTAGCTTTTTTGCGCGGAGTAGGTGAACTCCAGGATTTGGGTTGATCACGGGCCTTGTACTAGCATTGCTGATGCTGACTAGCCATTTTTTCCTCCAGAACTGAGGGCACGCGTTTGTTGGTAGCATTTGTTGAACTGCAATCATGAACTCATGGTACGGATCAACAAAAACGAATCGAACAAACTGCAATTATGAACTCATAATGGTGCAAATTAGCAAACCCAAATTGAACAAACTGTAACTTTAAAGCCATGGTACGAATTGCTAGCCAAACAGGTCATCTATCGATAATGTAGTTATTGTATTATCTGTAAATCTAGACATAATCGGAGTTCGACGCCTAAAACCCTTCTGTGCTAATATAAAGATCATTCAAAGTTTGTTCCATAATGGAGGTTGAACATGTGTCCTCTTTTCACACGGATGACTTAATTCCAATTTTTCTAACCTAGTGGAGGACCAGTATTTTACCCCTTTCCATGATTACAATAGGGATTACAGGTGACCTGTGACAGGCCTTCACAAAGGTTCAGTTTCTCAAGAACAAAGGACTGAGGCAGCACATCTCTCAAAGTTTAAAATGAGGTGGCACATCTCACCACATAACGTTGGCAGATGATTCCAAGCAATCAAATAAATAACCCTATAAACAAATAAATACACACCACTTGTTGGAGCTAATGAGCACACCACAGCCCACAGTAAGAGGTCAACAGGACAAGCAGCAGATGTACTTTCAACATGCATCACTGCTAATGATACAATATTAAGGGCTAAGACATTCTTTAGTACAGCTGAGCAGTCTGCTTCCACTGCATCCATTCATCCCTCTGCCAAGTCAGGTCTGGCCTTCTGATTGGCACTTTCTCAACTAGTTTAATCACCACTCCTGTCTCATAACCCTGCTGCATAATATACTGCTGTCACTGTGCAGCTCTGGTATTTGACTTTTGTAAACTAAAAGAATACGTGCATGTTTTCAACTAGGTGCCTGAATTCTGATGTATTTGCAGACAGCCATTATCTTTTGCAACTGTAATTATTCCTTTCTCTAACCTGAAAGGTTGCCAGCCGACACTTGGACAAGATGGAAGGTGACCAAAGTGCTCGGTTTTTAAACGATTTTTAATTGGGGAGTTGCTGGTGGTCAGGTTTTCGCAAGTGTCTTGCTTTGCACTCCTGCAATGCAAAAGCATGTTTTGGAGAGGACAAATCATTCGCTCATTTGTCTGGTCTCCCCGCCTTTTCCCTCCTGAGATTTGATTGATCGATTGATTAATATAGTTTTATTTTTTTAAAAGAAGAAGAAGGAGAAGAATTGATTGATTAACTCGCGCGGGTGGAGCCTCGAGATTCGTGCCCGTCAGAGGATCAGTTAACTGTCACTCAGCTGTGGTTTTCACCTCTCTGTCAGAGATGACAGTGGAGGTATACGTGTTGCTCGACAGGCAGTTTGGGGCCATCTGGTGCATAATGGCATCTTCTTTTTGGATAATCTCGAGCTAGTGGCTACAAATGAGCTCATCTTTTCCTTAAAACGATCTCATCAGTTTTGTAGATGCTGACAATAAAGTGCAATGACTAATGATAGAGCAACAGTTTTGAACATTCGTGCGAAATTGGCCAAGAACTAGTAAAATTTAGGTAATCCGTCGCCACATCGCTGTGGGGGAATGCTACGCTGAGAAATGCTTCCTTACATGTAGAGATCATTGCAAGGAGAGGCATGCTTATCTCAAGACGCAGACACGAAATAATCACGTATTAGACGTCGTCGACCCCGGGAGGTTGCTTTGCAGCCAAGTCCTAGTTTAATGGCGCGCCTGACTTTAAGCAGCTGCATCCTTCCTCCATCAGAGAATGCAGACAAGGCCAGCAACAGCAGCAACCACACCGCTTTGTTCTCTTGGCTTCTTCGCACGAAAGAGACGCTTCAGAAAACGAAGCGAGATTTGGAGGCCCAACAGCTGATTACGCAGATCGCTGATATTTTTCTTATTGCAAAAAAGAAGAACATGGCAATTAGGTCAGGAGCCACTGAATCAGAATATCAAATGGCATCAGGTATCAGGCTTCTTTTTCTGAATGGAGCAGGATGGCCGAAAAAAGGCAGAGCCCATTCGCGAGGAGGGGAATTTTTTGTGCGCCGGTGAGGAGACCCGGGGCTTGTTTTCAATCCCCGGTGATGAGGATTGAGCAACGACCGGAGCGATTTTAACAACTTTTTTTGTGTACGTAAGCTATGCTAGGTTAGTACTGACAGTGGAAAATAATTGGCGCCAGAAATAGATGTACGAGTAAAGTTGCCCGGCTGATTTAATATTTGTTGGTGTAGATGAGGTGATAAAAGAAACAAGGAAAGGTTTCAGCATATATCTTTTTCCCCTCACGTTGAGCGTAGCTTTGGCCCAATTTTTGGACACTTGGTACACAGTGAAATGGCATCTCACTGTCAGTGTTTCTAGGCGTGGAGTGCATCAAGTAGCATGGGCTACCTACAAAGCATTCGAGTGTTCCAGCAGCAGGATACCCTTTGCCCCCGGCGCAGCCACACTGATCGCTGGCGCTCGATCCAGCGAGACCATTGAACCCGTTGAGAGAATGAACCATTCAATCTTCTCCAATCTCCGTCACCAAAACGGATTTTAAAGCCATTATTAGTGTGTACAGACTCATCGATAACAACATTTTGCTGGAGAAGGACCAAACAGAGCGAGAGGGGATCATGGCATGGGTCTTTGGAGGCTTTCGGGGCACGCCGGCCGCCGCAAAGGGAGCATCAGGACCTGCAGAACGAGAGAGCCGGCTGGCTGCTGCATGTGCACGGGTCCACGGCGCCGTGCTCGCTCCAGCACCAGCACTCTCCCCCGCAGCGGCAGCGGTGTGGAAAAGCTGAGACCTGCCGCAGGCCGGCGTCACATGCGCCGTGTCCGGTGCGTGGCGTGGGCGCAGGGCAATGACGCGATCAAAACGCGTGCGGCGCACGAGTCGGCTCGCCTCACCGGGCACCGGCTCATCCTGTGCTCTGTGGATGTGGTGGTCTCCGGCGCACGCGCCGCGCTGTCGGTGGCTCGCAACACTGCACGAGGGCGTTCCGGAGCGCACCCACGGGCCATCATTTCTACAACGAAAAAACCATCAACCTGCAAACCTATATCGACGCATCTCGTGTCCGCGACACCGTTTCGATCGGCGGCGATCAGGCGCTGGGCATCATCAGTTCATCACCCCGATCGTCTGGCCAGCGATCTTCCAAGGGTGCCCTGGTTTCGATACGTTGGATAGGGTAGGAAGGATAGGACCTGAGACGAAGACGAGCCAGTCAGCCAGCGAGCGAGGAGGCGAGAGCGACATGCCCTTGCCATTGTCACCCGCTCTCGGCGGCGAGCCAGAAGGGAGATCGAATTGGGCGGGAAGAAGCATCAGAGGCATGGACCACCAGCCCACCCAGCCGTTCCTCGCTTCTGATTGGACAAGCCCGACGTCACGCTTGCCTGCATCACATCGCAGCAACGTTTGGGTCGGTTGCGGCGTCCCTGTCGCCGCTGCGTTGCATACGATGCCCAAACGGGGGCCGGGCCTGGCGCGGCGTGGATCGTCGAAGCTGTCGCAGGTTACCCGCGCCACTTGGTCAGGTGGTATCCTTAAGATGCAGCAACCTGGGAGATTATTGTCGAATCATATCTGGAAGATCCTCACCAACTAGCTAAAACAAAGACAATGGCGCTGTATCATTGGGCCAGCTGCCCACCTGGCAACTTGCCACAGGCTGTGGTGCCATGGATCACATGCTCAAAGATTTCATGGGCGTTGGACGCTGGTGTCTTACGTACAGAATAGAGGAAGGATAAGCTGCCCAGCTCAGAGTTCTTTTTAAGAAGCAACAGGGGAAGAGGATTAGAGCACGAAACCTCCTGGATTATGGAACCAAAGATAATGATCCGAGTTTCGCAAAAAAAGAGATGAAAGATAATGATCCAAAAATGTGGTGTACACTATACACAGACATGAACCATTGGTCAAGCACACATCAGTACATCACCTCTGAACCAGAGAGATTGCAAGCATACCAGGCGGCAGGCGCTAAGCTAGGAGCATCGCTGGACGCTGGAGCACCTAGCCCTCCAGCCCGGTCGGACCAGCCGAGATCCACAGCCAAAGCCGACGCAAGCTGCTCTGGCTTGCCCCCAACGCTTCAATGCATGAGCCGTCCAGCTCAGCTGCGGGCAGAAATGAAACCACAGATCTGAATCTAACTGAATCGTACAGGACTTGGTATCATGAGGGGTCTACTTGCTCTCCACACAATATGGTCCAGTCAGGCTGCCTGCACAAGTTTTCAGACGCATCATCTCCTCCAGCATACAGTCGGTTCAACTGCTTGAATGACATTTCTACCTAGGCATGCCTTCTACCTAATAAATGGGCTACCATCAAAAGGGAGAGCTTGCGGTACGCACAAAATTTCCTGAATTATTTCCAGCGCAATACAAGCATTTTCAATCATAATCTACTCTACACTAAGGATCGGTGCCTTAGCAACTGAAATTTCCTACGGCTGAATAATATACAGTCTGGCAACTTATTCAGGGGCACTTCACGGCAGCCCATCCTCTGCTTCAGTGGCCCTGAAACAGGAAAATGTGGAATCATCGTTAGAGTTCAATCCTGCATGACAACTGAAGCAAGTCGATGCATTAGACAAGAGAATCAAAGGCACATAGAACTGTTTGATCAAAATGCAGCCACCTTTTTTTAAAAAAAAAGACCAAGATCTCTCATAAGGGCAATGCTACAACAGACAATCCAACAGACGCAAGCCCACACTGCACTCAAGCCCTTCAGCACGAATTTAGACAGTCCAAATGGATGAACAAAGATGATTTCTTGTCAGCACGGATGGAAATTTGAGTTTGTTAGAATAACATCTTTGTTTTGGACTCATCGAGTATCCATGTTGGTGAGCCGATAAAACCGGATGGGCTAGAACTAAACTAGATAAAATAAATTAACAAGAGGTACTGGGTATATGAAAATTCATCGGAAGCACAAAATGAGGAAATTACTAAAACAAATTCTAGTACCTGGATCAGGAGCTCCTGTGAAATGAATTCTAATGCATACTAGAAACAGATGCATCCTGCATTCATATAAAGATGTCATCAGCCACAATAAATACAGGGCAATCCACTTTGTATGGACAAGTATCAGGAGCTACTTACTTGAATCATTGCACTGAAGCTTTGAAGCCCATGGTGATTTGCAGCCGGAGCAGGAACATTCAATGATGATCCATTAGCATTTGTTGCATTGCCTTCGTTGTCTTCATTTGTAGATTTGGCAGTCCTCCTCCATCGCTTCAGCAGATATTTTTGAGGTAGCTCTTTGATATTTCTGTAGTCCAGCACCTTCAGCATGTGACAACATGGGATGCCCATAAACTCAAACTTCCTACAAGTGCACACACAGGAGCAATCACTTGAATCAAATCGAACAAAGTGTTCCTTGGGTTTCTCAGATGAAGCAACCTTGTACTCAGATGTTGTCCCAGCCTCCCCACAACTGAATAACACAGAGTCCATGAATAGCTCAAACTCTTTACGAAAGATCTCAAACACCACTGGTGTATATGTATGAGCAGCTTGCTTTAGCATCTTGGCTGGGGGTATTCTTGGATAGCTCTGACTAGCTTGGAAGTCAGCTTGCAGCTCAGCATAGCGATGTTCATCCACTGCTCTTTCATAGTGCTTGAAGAAGGACAGTAGTTCCAGTTGAGGACTCAAGAACTTCTTCAAAATACTACTGAAACTCTCGACTTGAAGTGCACTTATGATGTCCGCACAAAATATATGCCTATCATATGCCAAGGCCCATTGTTCCTTCTCATCAAACACTTTAGACAGCCATTCGTTATGTCTAAGATCATACTTTTCTAGCATACTTCTCCATGCAAACAAGAATTCATCTCCATCCTCATAGCCAAAGACACATTTGCTAAAGTCCTTTGCAAATGTCTTTGAACCTTGGAAGACATGATTGAGATGCTTAAGAGAATTCTGATATATATGCCAAGCACAAATTCGTTG
This sequence comes from Setaria italica, assembly GCF_000263155.2. NCBI lineage: Eukaryota > Viridiplantae > Streptophyta > Magnoliopsida > Poales > Poaceae > Setaria > Setaria italica. The sequence goes on along the minus strand of NC_028451.1, from coordinate 45,587,221 downwards.
TGTGGTATTTGGCCAGGCTGCTGCCATTGCACTACTCAATGGAATAGATTGATCTATTAAAGCTACAGTAGGCTGTTTTCCATGCATAGCAATCTTAAAACTCTCAAAAAGCCACTTGTATGATTCAAATGATTCATCATAAAGCATAGCTGCACCAAAAATAATTGTTTGTTTATGATGATTCACACCAAGGAACAATGCAAGTGGCCTACCATATCCATTTATTTTGTATGTTGTGTCTAAGCAGAGTACATCACCGAAGTAGTTGAAGTCATCTCTTGATTTTGGGTCTGCCCAAAAAAAGTTAGTCAGCCTGTCATCCTCATCAATCTGCGTAGTGTAAAAGAACGAGGGGTTATCCATTTGCATTGTCTGCAGATATTTCAATATTGCTCCACCATCACCAGGTTGCATAGCCTTCATACGCTTCGAACGGAGATAATTCTTGTAATCAGCTGGAAGGAGAGAGATGTTCCGAAGGAAACTGACTTGTCTCACAACAAGATCACCAGTTGCTTTTGTTGTTGGTGTCACTACAGAATCATCTGATAGTTCTGCTTCTCCAGACTGAAGTTCTGTCAATATCCTCTGCGACCTTAACATATGCATTGTAGAAGGAGGGGCCAGCTGATGATTGTGTTCTGCTTTGAAATCGGTCACTCTATACTTGCACTCCGGTGTGACTTTAATAATCAATCTCGCTGGGCAACCAATTCGTGTATCCAATCTTGGCTTCTTTGCTTCCAGTGATTTTTTATCCCTGTTGTAGCCTTCTCTTGAGCACACAAAAGTCCTTACTTTGGTAATATTTTCAGAAGATTTATGTGATGTACTTTTTCTAACACTAAAGCCAATATGGCCAGCATATTTGTTGTAGAATTCGTATGCCTTTTCCTCACTCTCAAATTCCATGCCTACTTCTGGAACTAGCTTTGCGAGTGCAGCCTCATCTATGGGCGGTTCAGCTTCTATCATTCTTCTCATTTTACCCTGAATAACCAATCGTGAAATGTTTGAGTAGAAGGTAAAGAGTCATAATGAGGAATATTTTGTTGCATCAGATTTTCCTCACTATGCCAAAATGGGAGGAACATGACCGATAGAGCAGCAATCTTAGCCATAATGGAAAAATAAATAAATATATGAAAGAGACGTCTCTTATTTTTGCTGTAAGTAGCATGTGCCGTATGGTCTTCAATCCTAACATGCTAGATCAAAGTTATTCCGAGACAGCAAAAAATGATTTTCTCTGCTCCTTTCCCTGAAAGAGTTGAGGTCTCTCTGGACTTCTCTTTCCAAGGGAAAGGAGATATTATTCTGAAGGAAAATAGGAAGTGTGACTAAATACAATGCATCATGCAGATCAAGGAGGTGAACAATCAGAACATTTGATAAGTAATCCAATTATTTCATGATAGTCAAAGATAACGGATCAATAATTCACTTTTAAAAGAAGTTGTGCCACTGCAGACAATATGTACAACCTGGCACCCTGTGTGAGGAGTGCTATGGTTGCTTGCAGGTTGCAACCTGTGATCTCAAGAAAAATCACAATGCATAACCTCTAAACAGACAAGGAGAAAATTACCCTTACAGTTACAGTGCATGAAACCTAGTCCAAATTAAAGCAGCACAATGAGTACCTTTGAAAAGATAGTACTTGTGAACCAGAAAGTTAACCCTATGCCTAGCTATAACATCTCAAAGAAGTTGATAAAGGGAGCTCCTCAACATTCAAATTGCTGATTGCAAAGCGACTGCCAAGAGTAAGCAACATAAGAAAAGTTGAAAATAACTCTTTCATGGCTACTCCACCGTCCGCAAATAAGTTCTTTTAGCATTCAAATTTTGTTCCACAAAGTGGTGCGCCCTTAGCTTCTAGTAAGGCTCATCTAATTGAAGCATAAGAGTACTTCAGAACATAAGAGCATGGTTTTACCTTCCTGTAAGCAATGCCACACGCATTACAAAGAGTTCTTGGGCCATCAGGGCCACGCCGCATATGGGGCGTCGCATTGCCAGATATCCCGCACCGCAGGCACCTGATGGAATCACAGTAAAGGGATGAGTGAATCAAACACCAGGCTTCAACCAAAACCATTTCTGAAAAGGAGAAGCATAAAAATAAATTCCGAAGTAGAGCAAGAGCACTGGGACTGCTCCACAGCAAGCAACCAACGCGCAGAGGCGAGACCGTTCCCTCTCCCAGCGGACCGACGGCGACTAAACACGAGTAATTTGCCACAAACACAGCAACAGGAAGAAGCTCTTGGGCGCGCCCACGTACCGCACGTGGCCCTCGAGGCCGTCGTCGGCGGTGTCGCGGAGGAGCTCCAGCTCCTGCTCCACCGGCGCCGGCGGCGCGCCGTACGGATGAAGCTCCCCTCCGCCCCCATCCGGGGCCACCAGCATGTGCATCATTGCATCACCGCCCTGCCATGGCAACATTCGCATGAAAAAAAATCCCCCAAAAAATGAAAAAATCGCAAAAATGGCGGAATCGAGTTGGGTTCGCACCAGGGGAGGGACCAGGGAGTAGTTTGGAGCGAAATTCTGCGCGATTTTCGCGATTTTTTTAGGCTGTTCCGGATTGGAGTTAGGGTTTGGAGCGGGGAGACGATGAGCGGACGCAGGGGAGTAGGAGGGGAGGGGTCAGCGGGATCCGGTGCGGCGGCAGGGTTAGTGGCCCTCGTGCGGCAGCGGCCATCGTGCGACACGTGTAACTGCACGCCTTCAGATGGGCCCAGGAATGGCACTATTTGCTCACTGACATGTGGGTTGTCTTGGGCCCACCTGCCAGAAACCGCAGAGTGAAAAGGAGCAGAAGAGAGAAGCCGAGAAGGGGACAAGAGGAGTTACGCAGCTGAAGGTGAGAAGAAGACAGAGGCGACGAGACCACCATGAGCGCTCTCAAGTTCTGCCGCGAATGGTAAAAGCCACGATTTTTTTTAGCATTCCTGTTTTCATCTCAAGATTCGCTCTTCGATCGAAGACTCTTGTGGTTTGATTCGTGTTCTAAAATTCTCCTTGTTTTGTTTTCACCGCAGCAACAACATGCTGTACCCGCGGGAGGACAAGGAGACCCGCACCCTCCTCTACGCTTGCCAGTCCTGCGAGCATCAGGTGGTTCCCGTGTTCCTCCCCATATTAATCCCCTTTTTTCCCTCAGATTTTGTTGTTGATTCGTGGAAGCCCTAGGTTCACCAGGGGAGCGGGGGTCAGGTAGGTTTAGGACGGGTTTAGTGATCTTCTGTGTAAGGATGGAGATGGATGCAAATATAGGTCTGGAGGTACATTGTTTCCTTTGTGATTTCTTTGTTCATGGTGGACGTTTTTAGGCTGGCATTCTTACTATTGCGTATTCTGCATCTAAATTTTGGTTTCATGATGGTACCTATTTTGGTTCTGTTGGAAACACTGATACTTCATGTTTCTTGAACGGAAAAGTTGGTTCTACAACACTGATAGAATGCCGTTTTAGAAACACGTACCATTGAATTCACTCAGTTAACTTTAGTACCATCGACAGACTGCTCAGTTTGGAAATTTACTACTCCGTTACCGGATGGATTTGGTCGCAATGTGATCTATCATCTGAGAGACGTCAAAGTTTTCGAGGTGTCTTGTCATTGGAAGCAGTGAACTTGTTAAAGAACAGCTCAATCCCTAGAGGAGGATCCCTTCATTAGGGCATTTTGATAGGACTAACCAGCTAATAGCATGACATTTACTGAACTTTCTGATTTCTTTCGCATCATTCCATTCATTTTTCTCTTTCCTTTCTGTTGTGGTACTAGTGTTAATGTTATAATATTTTTCTTATTCTTGATGAGCTTTTGAAATACTTCAGCTGTTCAAATCTAATTTCAGAAATCTTGAGCCCTCATAATGGTTATGTATGTGGAGTCCACTATTAATCTTTGTTAAAATTTGTGCAATGCTTAAATGGTGGAGCTCAGAAGCACCTCTCTTGACTTGGTACATATTTTAATAGGGGTAAGCATGGTCCAATTGCATTAACAATTACATATCTGTTGGGGCTCTGTGGCCAGGGCACATGTGTGGTTGAGTAACTATTGAAACAGTGGGAGTAATTACAGTCTAAACTTTTATTTTAAAAAATTACAGACTAAACTGTAGTCGCAGAAACCCACCGTAAAAATATTTTAGCAAGGGGAACCCAGCTTGAAACTGAATGCCTTTGAAAAGAAGCCATGTATGTTGCTTTCTAAGGTTTTCTTGTTTCCTTAGATGTACTTTCTTTTGTGTGCAGTGAAGCATGAGCTTTTCTCATTGCTGATTTGTACATACAGTTTTCACATGTGCTCAGAATATTTGGTTTTCAATTAACAAGCATGCTCATAGTTTGATTGATCATTCCACTATGTGAACAGGAGGTTGCTTCAGATACTTGTGTGTACAAAAGGGTTCTTCGTAAGCCTTCTGGTGAACCCAAAGATGTCCTGAAGGATGTAGCAGCTGATCCTAGCCTGCCTCGCACCAGAAGTGTTAGATGCTACAACTGCAACCATCCAGAAGCTGCTTTTTTCCAGGTTTGTACACTGGTGCTGTTTACATACCATAGTTGTCACCGGAGATGATGATCGTGTCGTTTCATCTATACAGCTAGAAGCTAATACAAAATCATGACGAAGTTTGTTAGTACACTGGCATTCATAATAATAGCGCGTACTGTTGCTTGATTTGTTGGGAATTCGTGGTTAGGGAGGGTTTACATCTTTAGCCAAGCCAAATTGGATCAGATAACCCCTGTAGTATCCACCTAGTGTGTACAATGAAGCTTGAACCAACCTGTCCATATGGAATCAAATTATCATCTACCATTTAACATTCCAATTTCCTGGGTATCGTAATCTGTCACATTGCTCAAGAAACTTGGTCCCAAATGCTCCAATGGTCCCAAACCAGTATTATTAGTAGAAGCTACTTGATTTCCCCTGACCTTTTGTGCATCAGAACGTGCATTGCATATTTTTGGAACTTGACTGCAATACCCGACACATTACTGCTAGTTGTGGAATCCTTCGTACTTCACAGACTGTCTAGTGCATCGAATCATTCTGTCATTGCTGGTAACAACTTAACATGTATTCTGACGCCTTGAACTTGCAGGCCCCAACTAAGGGAGAGAAAGCCATGACGCTGTACTTCATCTGCTGCAACCCGAGCTGTGGCCACAGGTGGAGGGACTGAGAAGGATCCGGGTCTGGGAAATCAGTCCCAGAATGATCACTATTCTCTCCACAAAACTTAGTAGTAGACTGGTAGTTGTTGGCACGAACCTTCACCTGCAGTCTGTGACTGGACCGGTACCGCTGGTTAAGAAGACTTTGATGCAAACCTGCCCTTTGTATGCGTGCTTGGTTTTCATTGTTAGCTTATCGCCAGGGTAATGTTGTGTGACAAGATCCGGTGTAACTATTCTCGCGTCTTCATTGGCGAGTGCTGGAAGCTTATATAAACGAAAGCTCGTGATCCGAACGGAAAATCTAATCTGTGGATTCCCAACAGATGCAGTGTAGTTTTTACCAAGTCTTCCATGCTGCTGAAGTATGCTACACGGACTTTCGATTCAATTATGTAGAAGCAATCGCGGTGCTGGAATCGAACTGACGAAGTTCAGTTACTGAACGAAGCGCCGGGCTTGTGTCAACATGTGAATTGTTGAAACCCCAAGTGGCCCGTTAACACCATTTCCTACTGAGATAAACATAAAACATGGTCGCATCTCTATCACGCCTTGCTCACATGTTTGGACCCTCGTACAAGAATTTTTTTATAAACAAAGTTTTGTTAAATTTTGAGGCCATTAGATTACATTGAAATCATGATGCACACAGCCTTATAAAAAAGAAAAGAAAAATCCGGACACTTGAGCAACTCTCAATCCGCATAACTAACTTTGCCGGACCCTTCCTGCTGCTGCAGTGAGTGCGTGCACAACATCACTACCATGTATGCAGGTTCTCAACCAAGCGATCGAGTTGCAGCCGTCTACATGCCTATCCATCTATATCCATGATCCTCCATCCATCTACTATGCCTATCTATCAACGGTCAACAGCACTTGTTACATCTCGAAAAGCATTCTAAAATGCGTTTGGTTCCTTGACCTAAAGTTTAGTCCGTATCCCATCGAATCTTTGAAGGCTAATTAGGAGGACTAAATATGAGTTAATTATAAAACTAATTGCAC
>NC_028451.1:45551808-45580904 GCF_000263155.2 Setaria italica | reverse complement strand
TTAATAGATTTGGTATCGCCGTTTAGCCCTCCAGTGCCATATATTTTATAAATAGTCTATGTTTAATATTTCTAATTAGTATCTAAATATTCGATGTGACAAGTGCTAAAGTTTAGGATGAAAACCAAACACCTCCTTAACCTTCGGAGCGAAAAATGGTTACGTTTAGACCTAAGACAAAAATCTGTTCCGATTGAGACAAAACTTTACAGCGAGATCTCTCACCACTGGTAACGGAACGTTACCAAAGCCCAAAAGCATGCTGAACTTTCACCCTCGATCTCCTCGCCAACACTCGGAGCAAAGGCATGTTCGCTTCAGCTTATTCAACCGGCTTATCAGCCACCAACAGTATTTTTCTCTCATAACAAATCAGCTGTTTCAGCTTTTCAGCCGACTTATAAGCTGAAGCGAACAGGCCCAAAGACACCCGACCATGAAACTGAAAACGGGCACCGCCAGCCTCCTAGCAGCCTCGCTTTTGAACCATAATATTGCTCATCGCCAACACACACTGCTGACATGCAATTTGCAAAAAATTAGACAAAGTTTGTTTGGCCTGAGACAAAATCCGTTCCATCTTTGCCAAAACTTTACAGCAAAAAAAAAAACTGAGACCGGCGCGTAAAACAAAACTGCCACGGCTCACTGAAGTTAGGGAAAAGAAGAGGGTTCCAAATAACGTATATGCGTTACACGTTCAAGCACATCATGATGCCTGAGGCTCTCGTATCATCTGAAAGTTGGCCGCGCTGAGGGAAAAGGCAGCTGCGCTAGACAAAACTGATGCTGGAAACCTTTTGCATGGCTTGCTGCAAGGCCCTTCACCCGGTTGGTAGCTTACGTTCTCACAGTTTGTTGCGGGGATCAGGTCCCTTTTCCCGGTTCCGCCAAAGATGAGTCACTGGCTCGGCGAAATCCACCTTGCCCTTTCCTGTTTTCAAGCTCAGGTACTTGGTAAGTGTACACCACTTAACCTACACATGTTAAAAAACAGGCCCTACGCGGTGGTACTGTGTGGGTATTATTTTGTAAATGTCGATAAATATAAGGGTCGGAATGAATATAAGGAAAGCGTAAAGTGAAGGGGTGTGACGCGGTGTTTACGCGGAGCGGCGTCTATAAAACGGAAGCATCGGTTCATGAAACCTCAGTCATCTGCATAGTCAAATTAGGTTAGCCACCGGAAGGCGCCTTCTCTACAGAGTAGTCCTCTAGCGCAAAATTGGTATACACATTTCAACAACAAGGTTCATATGGTGATGAAAGGAGCGGGTGTTCGGCGTCACGACTAGAGTACTCCGATCCATAAGAGGTATATAATTTCAAATTCCATTTGTGTTTACTCAAGAAGAATTGTAGATCCAGTCATCTCAATACAAACAAGAATGCTTTGAATCGAACTTGGATGTGAAAGATTATAGCATGATACATTGTTTTATCCTAATTTTTGTTGGATCTACAAGCGCCAACATGGTCTTCCATGTTGTGTTTCATGATTCATCCATGAAAGAACCTATATATATTCTCTTCATGTTTTTGTAGCAGGTACGCCAAGATGTCAGCAAAACAGATTTCTCTGGGACGAAAAAAGCAAAAAAGGTATAAGATAATCACGGGTGTGTGCGTATGGTGGTGTGTACATGCCTGCGTCATCCCTGTAATCGAAAAAAAGCAGAGAGGAATGGAGAACAAACTGCCCCTGCCAGCCCCTCGAGCCCTACATAAACCCCCTCCCTCCCTGCACGCTCGACGCACCAGCTCACTCCTCACTCTCGACCACGCCGCGCACAAGATAATGACTCGAGGGACGGGAATGCTGGGAGGCAGGGCGTCGACGATCCGCAACCTGCTAGCCCTGGCGGATCCCGGCTGGTCGTCGCCGCCATCCCCATCCGGCAGCGCCACCCGCGTCCCCGACGGCAGCCTCTTCGCCGCCAGCTACGACGTGCCGCCGCGGCGCCCGTGGCGGCCCGCCGCCCCCACGGTGAGGAAGCTCCCGGGGCTTCCCTCCTGCAACCCCGAGACCAGCGTCGGCCTCTTGGCCGCCGTCGCCGAGCCCGCCTCCCCACGCCTCCGCGTCGCCGGACAAGTCCGCGCCGGCGCGTCCGGCATCATGGCAGCGGTGATCGCGGACCTCAACGGTGACGGCACGAGCGACACCGAGGTCTTGATCGCCTGCAAGCGCTGCCACCGCCGTTTGAACGACAGGGCCGTCTACCTTTACATGTAAGCCTCGAGACGCCATTGTTTAGCTTGCTCTCCTCGTGCACGACGTTTTCAGTTTTCACTGCACCCATATGCTAGCTGCTGACTACTCTTTTTTTGGCTGGCAAGGACAAGGGATTCTGCATGCCGGAGTGCAGGTACGAGTACTTCCAACAAGAACTCTACGAGAAGAGGCGGAGGCTCACCGCCGAGACACGGGAGAGCAGGAGGGCCTCGAGGAATGGCAACGCGGACCTGCATACGGAGGCGGCAGATCGGAGCTCCAGGTCCATCTTCTTCGTCGCCGACGACTCCGTGGCATTCCCTTGAAACACAGCTGCATCGTTTTCGTCGTATATATGCAGTAAAAGCAGCAGTCTCGTGTTTCAATGTTGTAAAAAGAGAGTACCATCGATCTATGGTATATGTTTCCTTGTGTGGTGTTGTACATGTGTCTGCGTGAGAGAGTTCTAGCTAGGACAACGATGGAGATTGCTTTTGGAGGAGAACATGTGCCCAACCTTGAAATTACAGAGATGATGTTGCAGTTTTCCTTCTAAACTTTCCAACAGAAATGCCATATAAGTACATTATACATATGCCTATTTTACGATGAGTGCTGAACTGTCTTGTGAATTTTGCATTCTTCTTGTTTCTTTTCCCGCTTATTATTGTCGTTAATTCACAGTGATTGCGTGCATTGATCTCATCGGAGAGAATGTTACAACGCGCCAGAGAGGATGCATTTGGAACAAAGCTTCACATTGGAATAAAGCATCCAGCCTCCACCTAAAGAAATATGTCTTCATATCATATTGCCATGCAATTTTGCTCATGTATATATGGATCCCGGATGTAACAGTTCTTATCCGTTCAAGAAATGCATTTTCAGATCTAACCCTGCATCAAAACAAAAGAGCATTTTTTATGGTGTCACTTGTCGACAACTCAAGAGACAAATCAACGCACAGCCACAATTCATCTGAGGCCTGCCGGCCCAAAACCGCCAGCAAACTAACCTGACCTAGCGAACAATTCAGGTACTGCAGGCCCATGTCAGCCTGCAGCGAACAATTCAGGTATCACTGGATCTCCCAGCAGCACAAGTACTAAATGATCTAGACGGCAGGTAATTCGATGGCCACTTCACAAGATCGTGGAATTTCTTTGATTATGATGTATATTTTGATTCCATAGAAAGGCCATGCATATTTTTGTTACATACTAGGAGTTCATTTCTTTGATTAGATGCGGTCCAACTAAATTACTGACCAAATGATGACCGACCCATTTACTATATGTTCATGTGCCCTAGTACTGTAACTCACCACTGCCCACCTTGGCCATGGACCATACTGTAAAACTAAGCTTCACCACATCAAGAGCCGTAGTAGTACGAACCAAAACGGCTGATTACGCAAAGATTCGATAAAAATTTACGTTGTTATATGTTACTTGTAGGGTAGTTCAACACACTTCATCAACAACAAAAAAAAAGAAAAGAAAAGAAAGCAGACAAACTTGTATAGTTCGGCAGCCCAGCCAAGGATCCAGGCCCACCGTCAGTCACTCAGCCCCTGGAAGTGTTGTGGGCTTATGGCCCGAGAAAATCAGAATCAGCCACCACGCGCAGATCGGCCGGAGTTCAAGCCAACATGTTACTTCCGGTTTTTGAGATTCGTGCGGGTACTCCTCCGTCCTTGGATGCTGATCCTTCTCTCTCAACCCTAGCCCGTGCACCGATGCTCCCCTGCCTGCTGTCGCTGTGCTTGAGCCCGACTCGAATAATAAACTGAATTAATTTTACACAAGAAAATGATGGGCGCCCGACTCGAGCCAGTCCAAACTGGGCCCGATTTTGTTTATCCCGGTGGAGTTAATGGACGGGCTTGGACGAAGATTTTGGACCCGAAAGAAACCAAATCTTGTCTCAATTTAATTTTTATTTACACCATTGCACCTCTTACAATGAAATCTCCAAAATAAGACTCCACTTGTGTATATTTGTTGAACAAACGCTTGCTCTCAGATATATTATTTGTAACAAATATGCATGCATGTTCATGGGGGAAAATGTACCGTAGAGGGAGCCGATTTTTAGATGCGCATAATGATGCTTAACTTGAACCGAAGAAAAATGAAAAAGGCCGGGTCAAAACGAGCCACGGTCGCTCTTTCACGGACTGAAGACGAAAGAAAACACGTCGAGAGGGGAGGAGTGGACGGGAGGCGGTCGAAGCGCCATTTCTCATCGCGTGGTCGGATCTCATCAGAACATTTTCGGCGAACAAGCTTCAAGCTCCGGCGAAGCGCACCGCCGCGCACGCGGGAGCGGTGGGAGAGGGGAGCGCGGTGCAGGGCGAGGCCGCAGCGCTCGCGATGCACGTCCCACGTGTCGTCCCCGGTAGCGTTAGGTTCGCACGGTTGGTTCGTTGGTTGGACCACGGCGATGGCATGGACGGATCCGTGCTGTGTAGTACACACCTTCCGTCTACAGGTGCACGGTGAAAGCTATAGCTCGTGCCGTCGTGCGCAAGTGTAAAAACGTAAAACCTTTTTTTTTTCTTTCCCCCGGTATTTCGGACGAAGCAATTCGGAGCTTATGTACTCCGGCGGGCATCTTCCGGCGGTTGACACGTAGTGGAGAGAGAAGAGGAGGATCAAGTTAGTGCGGTAGTTAATGTTTGTTGTTTTGATGCTAATGAGCAGAGGACCATGGAACATTGTTCTCACGACCAAGGTGCCGGCGGGACCAAAGGAACAATTATATCTTTTTTTTTATAAAATCAGCTTTTAACTAAACCTGCAAACAAAAGATGAATATTGAAGATTTTCTACATATTCTTGCACGCATCTTTCAAACAAAAGGAATTCAAAATATTCCTCCGCAAAACATTTTTTTCATTTTCAACATACATTTATCACGCAAGTGTTGCTGGAAACATGTACCTTCTTTTTTTTTAACAGCTGTTGCAACGAGAATTTCATAATAAATTGTCAAGAACTTGAAAAATCATGGAAATATTTATTGCGCTTGTACAGGACATTAGCAAGCTGACACTCACAACAAAAAAATTACATAAAAAATAAGATCCTTCAAAAAATCGAAAGCCAAATTTTAGATCTTATATTCTTCTCGATCAATGTCCAGGCACATAACTTTAAATCTCGCAAGAAACATCAAGCAATGCGATGCTCGTCAGCGTGTTACTTGCCGGATCTACTCCTCCACCCTTCTTCGGCGATGCCGAGCCGTGCAACGCCATGGGAGGGTAGAGGGTAGCACCTGTGGTGGGGGATTCGAGCGCCAACGGCGTTGCCCTCCATGGATCTTGTCAGACGAGGCTCTGAGCACGTGGTTCTTGCTGATGCTTGCCTTCTCATCCTCGTTGATGCTGGCCGCAGCCTCCTCCTCAACCTTGACCTCGAGCGCATTAATGCCGGAATTCTCATGGATCCTGAATTAGGCGAGCTTCACCATGGCGGTCGTGGAGCAAGGCGGCTGTGGCGTACAAGAGGAGAGTGTTGGGGATCGCCAAAATCTAAACACCCTTGAGCGCTGTAGGTGGGATAAAAACCCTTTAACCTCGCAAGTCTCGAACCAAGAAGCAAAACTTAGTTAACCTCGCACATTCCATGGTGACACCTCTAGTAGTAAAACTCGTACCCTCGCATCACCTCTGCTAGTGGAAGGGCTCAAGGCTGGTGGCTGACGACAATAATGGCTAGACTCCAACTGAGCTAACCTTCGAGTGTTCAAAGTCGGTTCCGGACACCGAATTTTTACCTTTTTACTCTTTACTCGGGAACATTACTCGGAGGAGAACTGCGCGAGGCTATGAGTTCTCAACGAAACTTAACGAAGTAGGCGCCTCAAGGCTGGACGTCCATCTCGGATCGTGGATGGAGCCTTGAGGCTAGAGGGTCAACTTGACGCGAAGACGAAGTCTCGAGGTTGGAAAGTGGGAGGCGTGAGAAACATGACCACGTTGAAGAGTTCAATTTGTACACGTTTCTTCCAATGACCTTTATGTACGGCATATCCTAGGAATGTAGTGGTTGAGAAAGAATATTTTTGAATGTAAAGTGGCTTAAAAGGGGAGCCCTACCTGTTTGTACAGGGAGATCAACTTTTTCCAATTCCAAGTGTTATTCTCTAAATTTGTTTGGTGTCGAGTTACTTTTGAGACCAACAGAGAGGATGAATCAAGAAGCCATCTGAAAACTGTGAGAAAGAGTGTGGATCTCACCTTTGCGTTGCCGAATCTCGCCGCCGTGTGGATTCCGACGAGATCTGCGTCCCCACCTCAGATCCACCCTCCTCTTGCATCGGATCCGGCCGCGGCCTCCTCGGTCATACCGACGGACAGAGACACCATGAGACGGGAAAAACTACAGAGAAGACAGAGAGGAGGAGATAGAACCGGTAGCCGCGGGGGTGACCGGGTGGGATAATGGGATGGGAAAAAGGCAAACACCGGCCATTAAGGTAGCGCTAATCTCCTTTCCAATTCCCGTTCTCTCGCCTTAATGCGCTGGCTGATTTGATTGCAATTTGTCCGCTAGATATCCATCCAAGGGCAGCCGAAGACCACCTCCCCGGTTGGCAACCTCCGGAAGGGATTTTCTAGGTATTTCCCATGCTTGAACACGTACACCTACTGGTAATGTATCTTTTACTGGATTCCATCCCCGGAACGAAACACAGCGACGCCGCGCCGTGCAGGCTTCGAAGTTTCGAGCCGCACGGCAAAGGGCATGAGCAGTGAGTAGCGACTGGCTCATCTCGCGTGGTAGTCCACGCGCGCCATGTGCCGCCGCGCCCGTTCCTGTCCGCACACACAGCACAGCGCACCTGCCGTGCCCACACGGCGACACTGTACGGCGCCTGCAGTGTCTACTGTACCCGCATTACGCGCCAAAGCAATCCCACGTTGCAGCACCGCTCCCTCCAACACACACACACACACACACACACAGATATATATATATATATATATATATATATATATATATATATATATATATATATATATATATATATATAAACAAACTACGCGACGGGATGTGCGTCTCGTCCAGTGGTGGGCTGCTGGTACAGGTCTAGCCGTCTAGGATTCATTGAAGCTGTGTCTCAGAAGGTCGTCAGGATAATGAACCATGGATATCGTATCATATATTCATATACGGTGCAGGCGGTTGACGGCGTTGCCCACAGGTACAGGAGCTCATTGCGCCTTGTTTATAAAAAAACAATCGGCATGCGGTGAAATAAACCTGAAGGATGAAGAAAACTAGAAGAGGGGGCCAGGGCCATGGCCAGGAAAACGAGAGATTTTTTTTAAAAAAAACATTAGGAGGAGCACTGTCTTGCATTTAAGAGAGAAAGCAGTTCATAGTTCATAGTATAAAAGATTGACAATTACATAGAAATAATTGAAACACATTGACTCTAGCATACTGGGGCTGCTAGATTGTCTACCGAAGCAGCTGTTCCTCACCCGAAAGCGGTGTCCCGCAGGCTTTCTGTCTTGTTAGAATGTCTGTCTTGATGAGCTTCAAAACCTGATCCGGTCACCTTGTAACATTGTCAAACGTCCACCGATTCCTTTCCTTCCGCATGTTCCAGGTGGCGTACGTTACCCATAGCCGCGACCGATCGCCTTTGTTTAAGGAAATCGAGAGATTCCTGCGTGCGTGATGCCCATGCGCGCATGTTGGGCCTTGTTTAGTTGTCAAAATTGGAAGTGTCAAAATTACTGTGCGGTACTATAGCACACTGTAGCGTTTCGTTTGTATTTGTGAATTATTGTCCAAATATTGACTAATTAGGCTCAAAAGATTCGTCTCGCAAAGTACAACAAAACTGTGCAATTAATTTTTAATTTTATCTACATTTCGTACTCCATGCATGTACCGCAAGTTTAATGTGATGAGGAATCTTCTTTTTGCATAGTGTCAAAGTTGGGAGTTGGAGGTGAAGTAAACAAGGGCTTGGTTTGCCCAGCTTGCATTCTTGCCTCTGGTGATCTGGTCTCAGCTAAAACACTCGAGATTTCTTTATCCATGTCCGACGACCACATGTCCATTGACCACGAGACACAAACTTCCCTTTTTTAAAAGAAAAAAAAACCCGGCGCGCCTCCCTCGGCCTCAAAACTCAAAAGCTCCATTCCCTGTCCCTGTTGCCGTGTCGCCCCTGCGCCGACGCACGGCTGCTTGTTCCCATTCCCAACGGCGTTTTTCAGGACCACCGTTACGGCTATACGGATCGATCTCCGGAAGATTTTGTATGGAATGAAACAGCAGTGAGCTAGCTACTGAGCTCGCTCGCCTCCAGCTCGGCGAGAACTTTTGTTGCGAGGCGTGTTTGGTAGCAAGCGCCAAGCGGTAGCTGCTCGATCGGTAGGCTTTCAGCAGGGACAGGGACCAGCAGAGCCAATAGATCGGATCGGATGGCTCACTCACAGTGCCGTGGTCCATGCAGTGAGGGCAACGGGCATCGGGCAGGCCCTTCCCGTGCCCTCTCGCGCCGTGAAATTGACCTCCTGGGCTGTTGTTAGCTTGTGATTGGGCGCGAGATGAGATCCGCCGCGCTCGGTCGGTACTGTACTGGCAAAGAACGTTCCTATCCTGAAAACCAGGGCATGCTTCCTGGACCAGCGGACGGTACACGGCTTTCATTTTCAGTTTCATTTTTTTGGTTTGTTCAAACTAAAAGAGAAGAAGATTTTCCATGTGAACAACTCGCACATGGCTAGCTCTTCCTTTTAGGTTGATCACACGCATCACGCAAAGAAACTGAGTAACACACAAGCCAAGCTCCAAACAAAAATTGCCGACAGGGTTGGTTTCTACGGCAGCAGCCTGAATCCCTGAACTATGCAAATGGTTAGTTCAGTCAAGGAACCAATGATCAAAGCCGCAGAAACTTCCACAAGAAACCATCAAAAGGTTGAGGAAAAGAGTTTGAAAAAAAAGAACAGCAACTAGCGAGGCCTCTGAAGTCTTATGTTAATACTATACTAGGAGCAAGTTGAAGGCTGCAACTGGGCTCGCGTGTCCCCGTCCGCCCCCCGCCCCCGGGGGGCTTTTTCGTCCCCACGCAGTTTCCAAACAGCTTCCTGTTGTTTTCTTCCGTGGAGCATTTGCTTTAGCTATCAGGAAGAGGAGAATCCCTCCGGTGCTCCCTATTTCTCACATGTGCTCCAGCCTTTTGATTAAAGAATCCGGCAGCAGCGACAAGTCCTGCCCGTGCTGCATCTTCCTCCTACTCAGCTCAGCAGACCCTATCTTCAACCGGACAACGCCATTGAACCAACCGGCTCTGACTCATGTGCAGCACTGTATCTATCCATCTGCATGATCGTTGGGTCAAGAGGAAGGTAAAATTGCTCCACAGTTTCATATGGGATTTACTACTAGTGTTTTTAGAGCATCAAATGTACCACTGATTGCGTAGTATTATGATATCATGTTTCATTATTTTATTATTATTATTATTATTATTATTTTTGCAGCAAGCCCTATAATTGGAGAAGCATATGTAATAGTTCAACAGAAACATAAAAAAACACCATGAATTACTTATATGTAGTTTTACATCACTAGATTGCTCCAGTTACCGGAAACTACCACAGATTTGCAACAGCAGTTGTAACAAGAATCCAAACAAGCTTGACAATCAAGCCATGTGATCAGAAAACAACAATATTAATCTTATGATACTCTGGATCCATTACAATCACTTGTTCTTCATACATCAAGGCTAGAGCCAAACAATCCAGGTTTCAGAAAAATACATAAAGGTCTATTTGCACTATCATTTTACTTAGCATGGCCAATTCAGAGTCGCCGTGTGTTAACAACCCAAAACTTCTCTCGGACTCTCGGTAATGGTCATGACTGGCTACTTTTTCTTTACATCCAGAAGACCAACAGAACTATGTGACAAGAGGGCGTAGAACAATGACCTAAAGAAAAAGCTAAAACAACACCATAACGAGAGAATATTTATGATTTCAGTACTCTAATGGCAAGCATATTCGGAACGTTATGCGAAGGTTTGGTGAGGTTGCCATGCCATCTTATTGGTCTGAGTTTTGCGCTAGCTCAGGTTGGACTTCGCGGCATTCGGCCCTAGTCCAAGCCATGGCTGGCTCTCAGGCTCCTTCTTGACTGGTGCTGCATCGGCAGGAGAAGTTTGGTATGGTGTCTTTGCGTTGAGGCTGAAGAACAATAAGAAAGATAAAAATTAGATTCAAATACAAGGCTGGTAAAAGAGATTGAACATATTATAAGAGGACAATCACAGCAAATTAGCTGCTTACCGATCCTTTCTCTTCTCAAGGAAGCGGTGAAGTGACGCCTTCCTAGCAATAGGCATGTCTACAAAAGAGAAGCAACGGTTTTGGTGAATAATCAACATGACAAAGTTCGGCAATCTGTATTTTGAAGCTTCAATGAGAATGAACCAACAGTAACAACAGGAAGAAAGGGTCAAGTACCAGAAGCATTTGTTCGAGCAGGCTTCTGGGCATCAGCAGCCTGAGCAACAGGCAAGCTGCTCACAGGAGCAGGCATGACCTTGTGGACCTTCGCGTTGTCGGTGACAGTTGCAGGTGCAGAGGGCTGAGGCAAACCAACGTTTTGAACCACTGGGCTGCCCTTGCTGGCCAGCTGCATCAGGTCCTTTGCCTTGTCGGCGGGGAAGTCGTTGAACACCAGCACCTTCCCTCCGTAGAAAATGGTGAGTTGCTGAGATTTGTCTTTCTTTTCTGGTTCCCTGAGAATAATTACACAGAGGAACACTAAGAATATGCATGTACTACATCGCTACTTCAGTTTTGCATCCATGGCCTAATATGTCTTCACTACCAAGTACACACCCCTTTTTTCCTGGTTAAAACACCTCATCTTTAACCCATGGATGGCTAAACTCCAGCTCAGATTAAACCTTTCTAAGTTTTTTCTATCAACAACGAACTCATGGTTCATTAGCTACAATTTAAATGAGCATGGTTGATTGCTTCGCCTGAAAAGGAAAATATCTTCCTGCTTCATCTTGCACAACATAGTGTTTCAACAAAAGTGTGCTAGATCTTCTTCCGACTACAAAGACACAGCTTTGACCAGACAATAGCAAACAAAATCAAACTACAAGGACGCTTAGCACCACATTACCCGACTCTTACAGAAACGAGATTGAGCATAGCGCTCAATGATAGACTTCAGACCACCTTGTTGCACGTGCATCACTGCTAAACACACAAAACTTAAACTCTGATTACTAGGCTTCTACAGTCAATACTAGGCTTTTTAGTCCATGAGACCACAAGTCCATCAGGTTCGTGTTATGCTACCGGTACCTAAGAATTGTTGCACACACCTAAAACGAAATGAAAAACCATGGTGCGATCCAGAAGTACTGTACGTACCTAGCAGCATCCTGCACGCCGAACCCGGCGCTCTGCGGGAACAGCTCCATGGTCTCCTTCTTCCTCTCCGCCTCCTCGGCCTCCGCTGTAGGCAGCAAGCTCATCGTCGCCGGCGCCCTCTGCGGCTCGGCCTCACCTGAAACCAAACCAAATCCAACCCGGATCAGAGAGTAGGAAATTTCAAGGATAGAGCGTCAAGCTTAGCCCCGAGAACTGAAGCTCCGCTCAGATCTCGCACCAAACCCCCCAAAACAGAAACTTTCCGCAGGAATCGAGACTCAGACCCCAATTTCCCCCTAATCTTCCCTCAAAAGCAACCAGCTGTAACAGCTAAACCCTGAACCGGCGGTGCGGCGCTAACCTTTCATCCCGAGGCCGAGCTCGGCGGCCGCGGGGCCGTTCTGGCGGACGAAGCGGCTGAGGAGGCTGCACGCCATGGCGAAGCTTGTCGCCTTCTCCCCGGGCCTCGCGGACGCCGCCATCGCCGGCCTCTCTCCTCCTTCCTCCACCTCCCTCAAGCAAAATCTCCCCGCCGCAGCCTCCAACTCCGCGCCCAGCTCGTGCTTATTCTCCTCGGCGGTGGTTCACCTCTCCCTCTCCCTCTCTCTTCCCCTCGGTCTCGTGCGCGAGATGCAAGCGCGAGCTCGTGTGAGCACGCCGCGGCCGCACGCGCTTATAAAGAAGCCCCTCCGTTTTCCGGCCGTAATCAATCCAAATCCCCCGCGATTAAAAACCACGGGAATTGAATTATCATTTCGCTGGCGGGGGGAGGGGGAGTAATTATTTAATGGCGGAGGGAGGGAGGAGGGGGCGCCATTAAATGGCTGGAAAAGAATTCGCACGTGGTTCGTGTGGGGGAGGAGAGGAGGCGGTGGGTTTTCGTTTCTGTTTGGTTTCGGGAGGGAGGAAAAAAAGCTTTTCCTTTTGGGACGTTGCGTCCACCGAGCGCTCGCCTCGGAGTGGACGTCGTGGTGGTGGGGCCCGCGCTGCCCATGTGCGCGATTTTTGTGCGGCCTCGTGATCGGGCTGGTGGGCCGGGGGGGAGTGGACGGACGGACGGATTGGACTGTTCGGTAACACGAGTTGGCGCTGGGTCAGGGCTGGGTCAGGGTTTGTTTGGTTTGACTGGACCCTGTTGCTTTTGATAAGACGTGGGGTTAGGCTTGGTTTGGCTATAGCTAGTAGGGCAGCAGGCAGCGTATAGCGTAGGACCAACCATTGCCAATTAGCCACGTGGTTTATCTAATGGACATTTTCTTTTTTACAATTTATATATGTTTAGACAAATTGTCATGTTATGTGTTAACGATTTCAAAGTAAATAGAGTTAGCACGAGAGTAATATGTTTCATGCAGAAAACCTACAATTTATATATGTTTAGACAAATTGTCATGTTATGTGTTAACGATTTTAGTGTATGATGGAAGGTTGGACAATATCCAAAGCATAGGAAGCTTGCCAGCACCATATTCATTTTCTTCCTTTGTTGTCTTATACCTTACTCATATACCCTACTCAGATAAGGAGGTGCCTCTTCTCCTCGGGTTACCAGCTCTAGCTTCGGTTTCTTGAGGAGCTCTACCAAACGGACAAATAGAAAAGAGCTTCACATGTGAAGCATCCCCGGAGCCGCACCGCGGTTTGTACTAGGCAGCCGGAGTCAGAAATTGGAGTCAAAAATACTGGCTCCGTTTGGCTCCTACCCATCTCTCTGCATGCACTATTACTGAATCGCCCCTGACGTTCATAGAAATTACACCAAAAAAGCCACCGCAACCCGACCCCACTACCTCACCTGACCTTACCTGGTGCACTGTCGTTCTTCTCAAGCTGCAAACAAGAGGCGACACAAGGATTTCGGGAATCCTCAACGCAACCGAAGGGAGGAGGATGCCGGCAGCATCGCACGGCGTGGAGATGGAGCGCAGTCCATCCTCAGCGCGAGCACCTGACCCAGCGCTCGGCCTCGCCTGACAGCATCGGATCCCTCGCGTAGCTGGGGGAGCAACGACGGCCAGGTAGCAGCCAGCAGCACGCATGGCGAGGAACGGAGGATGCGATGCGCTGCGGGACAGGTCAAAGCGGCGCCGCGGAGCTAGGCGAGTGCACCACCATGAAGATAAGAAAGAGTTAAAATGAACGGATAAGGAAGAATAAAGTAGAGAGAAGTAAGATGAAAAAAAGGGAAAGGTAGAAAAAAAAGGAAAAAGGAATGGAGAAAAATATAAAAATTAAAAGAGAAATTATTGGTTAAATTCCTAATTATTTTGTTAATCCTTCTCATTTCATAAAATTTGTCTATACAACGAAATCAAATAGTTAGGGGTAATTTAGACATTTGACATCTCCTATACATTCATAAAAACACAGAAGGAGTCGTTTTACCAACATTTTCAAAATAGCTTCAGCTCCATTAGAGAAGCGACTCCACCAGAGGAAACGGAGCCGGAGCCATAGGTATTTTTGAAGGAGCCGGAGTCCTACCAAACAAGCCCTAATAATTCATATAAACTATTACCTATTTGAGTAAAAAGGTAATCATCTAATGCGTGTAAATTAAAGTACTTGTACTAAAAAAATACGTATTGAAGTAATACATAGTGCCACTTATATGTCATATTTTGGAGCCATTGAGCTTGAGTCTGGCTCCTCAAATAGAGCAAAATCTCAACATGCCCTGAGGATCAGGAGGTGATCGAAAGGGGCCTAACCCACCTTTTGGGGGACATAACTATGTTATCTTCATCACCACTCACCATGGTTCTCGATCTAGAGGGAAAAAAAAGTCTTTGTCACCATGAAACTTCCTGCTCTCTTCGTACCTTGTGACATGTGAATATTAATGCTACCATACCATCCTTTTCATATCCGATCTCTGTCTGGTGAAATTCTTTTGTACCCATCCCAGCATGGTTCTCACTCTTTCTTTATATGTTTTTTTCCTGTAAAAGTTTTTAAAAAAATATGCGAAAAAACAAAAAAACATGGTGCAGCTTGACTGTTGATTGATCGACCAAACGATCAGTTATAGTTTCCCACCATGGTTTAATTTGTTCCCACTTGACATTTGGGTCATTCCTTCTCGGTCATTGTTACTGGTTTGTGTTGCTTTCTTAGGGCTCCTTTCAGCTTTTCACTCGACCACGATTCTTCCACGAGTAGCTATCAGGTCTGTAGTATATGCATTGTGCTCAAAGGAAAGCGAAGCACGAGAGTGATGCTCCACTCCAATGTCTGGCCTCGTGGTTACACGAATTACCGAGGGCTAGCATTTCCCAGCAGCCGTTGTATAATGTTGTCGTGAGAACGTCGCATGCATGAGTGTATGGAAGTCATTGCGGATTAATCTAGCTAAGATTAGACTAAGGTGCTACATCTCGAATCGTCAACGGTTGCGACACACCTTTTTAAAAATGTTTTTTTTCATGGCTACATGATCATGATGTAATAGTTCCATGCATTAGGCTTGGAAGACTGAACTTATGATTTGATCAACGTACATCGCATACCGGACTACCGGGGCAATGCAAACCGCAGAAAATTAAACCAAAATTTGCGACAAGCAGTTACAAAGATGGTGCATCGTATTAACAACGAAGAACAGCTTCTTCAGTACTAGTACACGATAATGCTTCGTGTCCACCATTATAAAAAAAATGGGGTCGTGGTGCACGCATAGATGAACCAAGCCAAAAGCGCCGATAAGCAACCCTTTCCTTACGGCAAACCGCAGCATCTTTTGTAGAAATTTGCTGCACACTTCTCCCTCTTTGGCTTGGGTGAGGCGAATGAAGGCAGACAACTACTTTGACAAGATGCAATGCAATATCTTAAGATCGTACTGATCAAAAATTTATTAAGCCAAAGGAGGCACACTCGATTCCTTAAAAGGAGTAAACAACAGGTGGATTTGTTGGACCAAAGCTCCTCGTTTATCTCTATCTAATTGCTGATTAGTACGTGCATGCACCACGCAGAAGCATCATGTATATATGCACATTGATCTGATATATGTTTATCTTTCGTGATTAGTCATAAGCAGGTGGATTGTTGATAATGACCTGTATGTAACCCTGGTCTTTGTTGTCTGCGAGAAACCCCCACTAATTTGTTGATTATTACTTGTAGTGTGCTCCAGGCCGGCTCTCCTGGTCTCATCTGTACCAAGTGTCTCCTTCACATCCAACTGTGCTCTGAAGTCTGACCGTTCTCACCTGTTCCCGAATCAACCTGCCGTTGAGAGTTCAGACTCTGAAGAATACACACGCGGTGCTTCTAGCCTTCAAGAACAGTAATCATCGACTGGTCGTTAGAGTTTTTCTTTCATGTCGTTTCACAGAGAGAGAGAGAGAGAGAGAGAGAGAGAGAGAGAGAGAGAGAAGTTTGCTCATGTGGTGACTGGACTTTTCGTGCAAGACTCTGACTCCTTGTGAAATCACATCGCTCCAAGATGTGTTTCGGCACTGTCACTTTCCAAGATGGAAAGCTGGAGGGTAGTTTTCTTTAGGAGCGTGCAGTGGGTGCTACGACCAGGCCATGTTCAATTCAACCCCGAAGCACATGGTGCATTCAAAAATGCAGAACACAACAGAGCTACCACTACCAACTGCTATGACGGTGACCTAGGCGCCTATTCATGGTTGTATGCTGTTTATTTTGGAATCCTCACAGTCCATGATTGAGCTGGAATGCTGGTGGTACAAGATCTCCTCACCTCCGTAGTTGACTCGTTCTTGAAAACTGGCGGCAATCTATGTACATAGATGGATATATAGACCGGGACTTTTTGCACCCCAACCTACAATCAGTCATGGCCTTCTGCCACTCGGAACTTGACTGGTAATCTTTTACATCCCTCGTAAATTCAACTGTGGTTACGTAATCCTGGTTAGTCAGTTCAGTCCTGTTCATATCATACACGACATGGCTGCCTAAACCTAGAGATCAATTCTTCAGAAAGAATAGTAAAATTACTCAAGTGCGTAGAAAAACAAGTTAGGCGACCTCTAGAGAGTAGTCTAGCTTGCCACTGGAGAGTCTGGGGAAAAAAATAGAGGGGAGGGATGGAGCGAGACTTCTCGCAGCCGGGTCGTCGTCCACCTCGCGCTGCTGCCCACTAGCGAGTGTTTCCGCGTGCGCGAGGCCCCCGCCGGCGACTTTCGCAATGCTCGCGTCGCGGCCCGTGCACGACGGCCGCCGGCAAATCAAGACCACCATGTTTAGTTCACTCCAAAAATCTAATTTTGGCACTATATAAAATGAAGATTCCCCATCACATCAAACTTGCAGTACATGCATGGAGTACTGAATGTAGACGAAATCAAAAACTAATTGCACAGTTTTGTTGTACTTGCGAGACGAATCTTTTAAGCTTAATTAGTCAATATTTAGACAATAATTCACAAATACAAACGAAACATTACAGTATTACTATAGTAATTTTAGCACCATCTAAACAAGGCCCAAATCAACGCGGGCCGTGACGCCGCAGGTCGTACGCTCTCGGCGAGGAGATCCTGAAAAAAAATCTCTAATCAGCGTCGCAGCAGTTGATCCATGAATCGACCGTCAGTGTCAGGCAGGGCCAGTGCCGGTACGCTGTGGCCTGCGGCCGGAGCCGCGCCGCGCCGCGCCGCTGGTACGTGGGCCCGCGCGCTGGAGTTTCACACGGGCAGGCAGCAGCCTCTCTCCACTGCAGCGGCTGGTCAGGACGACTCGTTGTCAGCTGCCCGTTGGCCATTGGTTCATTGTATCGTGTGATCGGTGGTCGTACAGTACTTGACCTACTTGACTGCCATGGCCGCTGCTCACTCAGCAACTGCCAACTGGGGTCTGGACTCTGGAGAGCACGGCCACTCGTGGTACGGACACGTTGATGGTCCTGCCGTGCGAGGAGCCGTCGAGAGGAGTAGAGCGGATCAAACACGTGCGAGAACAGTACTGAGCGGCTGCTAAGCGTCTAGCCTGGTTCCACAATGTCCTGGAGACACGTGTGGCACAGAGATCCCTTTTTTTTCCCTCCCGAATTTCGGATATTTCTGGCAGGAGTAGTGTGAGTCGTCGTCCTGTTGAAATCAAATAAAGGACGGTGTTATTGTGGAGAAAGCGACGACAAAATGTGCAGCTGGGAGATACTGCAATGGTGCAGGGGAACAGCATGTGAAGGGAGAGAGACCAAGCTGCTCCTCGGATTTGCTAATCCTCTTCTTTATTTGTCAAGAAAAAGAAAGATAACCTGCAGTGGTAGTGTGACACCATAAGGGTTGGGTGGTAGTATGATCGCCATCAGATACAGGACGTCAGAAACCGTGTTGTACCTGGCGTCGCCCGGCTCCAAATCCAAATCATTACCAAAATCCCTGCGCAGAAGATGCATCCGGATATGGCATCGCCATGAATGATTGAATTTTATTTTTTTTTCGAAATGGATGAATGATTGATGAAGGGTGTTTCAGAACATGAACAGATCTGGTTCTTTTCTCGTGAAAGATAAATCTGAAAAATCTGTATATATGTACACGACCAAATGAGGAAAAGCTTCAGTTAGCCTGACGCTTCGCAGCCAAGAAAGGCTAGTGTTGAAAGCTAGAAGCAGGCTACGCACAAAAATCTCCATCGGTATCTGAACATTTTTTTCCAGTTGCGATCATGAGATACGTGTACCAGAGCACACACGACGCGCGAGCTCCTGTGCGTGCGGTCACTTGCAACCAATCTCATGATGGGAGCTGGAAAGCATGGGTGCAGGGGACAAAGAGAAATCTTGCCGATGGAGACGGCCACATGGAGCCTGGATACATCCCTGTACTCTCATCAGGCGTCCTCCAGCGAGCCGCGGAAAAAAAGTTCAGTCAATTGTGGCGTGCAACCCAAGCGTTTGGTTGCGGGAGACCTTCCGCTGCTCCCAGCTCTCGTCGTCGACACTGACCTCCGGCCTGCTGCGGCTCACAAGTCACAAGCTGGGCACGCGTGCTCATCGTGGTTCGAGGTTCGTGCCTAGCCCTGATAATTGGGCAATCCATTCTCACGAGGGGAGTAAACCCCACTCCGAACCTCCACCACCACACACTAGACCAGCCCAATCTTTTCAGCGTTAAGGGAAAAATACTATTGGCTAACTATGGTTTCAACCCATTAAGAATCCGTTAGCTAGCTAGTGACCAAACCAAGCTGGAGGATGATTCCCCGCTGACCATTGCATGCTGCTATAAGCAGATAGGCTGCTATAAGAAGACTAGGAAGAAAATAACATATAAAAAATCAGAATATGTAAAATAAAATAAAGAAGAAAATTGCAACATATTTAGCTACAAATATAGACCAAGTTATAAATCTTGAACTCTAGGTGATACAAATTATTACAAATTACACCATGTTATACAGAAGAGGTCAAATTGCTGAATTGCTGAAGCTATCGGAAAAGCCATCTCCTTCAGCTGCGTCAGGGTGTGCTCCATCGTGTACTCCCGTTGCCAGTTAGACAGCATCCGGAACTTCTTCCCTTCAACCTGCATGCATGCCCATCAGTTCAAACTTCAAATGCATACCACAAAAAAGGCAGCCTATCACAGAAAACTGTGGAGCTGCACTTATCACAGCAATAGGAAAGGCATTGAGCAGAAAGTCCCGTGTAACAAGATAAAATTGACTGATCTTGCAACTACAGTGTTTATTCTGCATGTTCACAGTTATAACAGTTAACAAATTTAAAGTATTTTAGTCAGAAAACAGGTAATTACAGTCATAGAAAAGGTTTCCAGGTCCAGATACTACAAGCAAAAATTATGATGAAGAACCAAACTGGACTTACTTAAACAGAACATAGAACACAGATAAAGAGTCACTATCTCATTCTACTCACAAAAAGACACCATTGATCTAAATATGATTAACCACAAAAGGTCGAAACCAATCACATTCATCAAGAGAGCCTTCATGATATGCAAAAGCGTAGAACAGCCTGTTGCCACCTTACAGATACCTTGTAACCACGTTTTTCATATTGAGTCCCCACGTATTAGGGCCAAAGGCAGTTCTTTTTATTAAATTTCAAAACAGCATGGACATGCTGAACCTTTCACCTTTAGCTTGTTCTGGAGCTCTCTTCATTAAGTTAAATTGTTGCCTGTTACTGGCATCCAAAATAACAGCAATTCAGATTCTCATGCTCATGTTAAGAAACTATGTACACAGCTAAACTTGTTCTGAGCATCAGTAAGCAAGTACTAGGTTAGTTTTATCTAATCCCTCTAGTGCCGAGCAAATGAAATCCCACATTATCTTTGTACCACTAATTTTTGATAAACCAAACACAGTTTGTATACAGCAGCTATATCAACAATTCGTTCCAGTGGATTCAGAATGTCCCAATCAAGCCCTGAATCATGTAGCCTCCAACAGACTCTGAAGCGATGCAGGGTATAGGTCTGCTGTTCAGGATTTCCAAAGTGATCCAACCCCAAAACATCACCTAAACCCAAAAGATCGGATCTAATCTAAACCTACCGATCAATCCGGATGTGGAAACAACATTGAAATCGTAGATTCGCACATCACATGGCGCGGAGGAGGAGATGATGCGCACCTGGACCGCCGGCAGCCGTGGAGAGCTCGTATCGCCGCTGGCTTCTTGGAGAACTCGACCGCCAGCTTCTTGGAGAGCTTGTCCGCTGGTTTCCTCTGCCCGAAGAATCTGCCGGCTTCCTCTGCCTGAAGAATCTGCCGGCTTCCCTGATGCAGCGGCGCAAGCGAGGCGGAGGTGGAGGCGTGAGGGAGTCCTGGCGGCGATGGCGGGACCGCGGGAGGGGAGGCGTGAGTCTCTGCTCCTTCGCTTGCAGCCTGGTGCAGTGGCGTGTGGACCTGCCCGACAGCCCGAGTGCCTAATTGGCCTGCAACCCCTGGTTTGGATCCTGATACCAACCCGATAAAATGAAACTACTTCAATGCCTAACCAACCCTCTCTAATCTGCAGCCCAAACTAAAACAACCCAAATAGCTTTTCAATCCATTACCCACCAAATTGACGCAGCTCCATTCTTAAACCAATCCACTAGGACCATTAACACCAATCCAATTAGCAGGGCTATGGATGATAATCTTCCAGGATAGAGATTCCTGCACTGCATGACTGCATCTGCATATAGTATGGAAAAAAAAAAGTTATCGTATGGAACTGGATTGTATGAATCGAAGCACCATGATACACTTATAAGACCAGAATGGAAAACAGTTATGCCTAATTTCCTGAAACCTTTGTCATCAAGGCAGGCATGATAAAGGGAATATAATAAGCAAAGTTGTGGCAGTCATGGAAAAGAAGAATGATTTTCTTAATGCGACAGATGAACTAGGCCAATGGGCCATCAATCTGGGGCGTAAAAGTATGATCACACCTCTAGAACGAAGATGCGATGCATTTGAAATACAAATGTGATGCTCACCTGGAAACAATCTGAAGAGTAACGCCCATGATGGGCAGATGGCTAGCCAATATGGATCCCAACCACTTCTTACAACGGTTGATTCATCACCATTTTTTTTATCAACATATCCTTTGCTCAATTTGAACTTTTGGTTTTGCTTGAAGATACCTGTAATCCTTGATACTTGTATTCCTAATCTGCAATCTGAATTTTGCTCTTCAAAATGAATTTGCTTGAATTTGCTTGATGTTTCCGAGAATAAAAATCAGTCACCCCCGTCATTGCCAACGCCCAATATACAACTCAGCTTGTCATCCGGATCAATGCTTGCCTCACACATACTTCTGTACATCTTATTAGCTTGTTTCTCATCCCCTGTTTTAAGGTATCCAACGATGAGAGCTGTATAGGTTACTACAGTAGGCTTAATATTCCTTTTTTCCATTTCTTCCATCATCAAAAGTGCACCATCCATTGCACGAACTTTACTGAAGCCACTAATTAGGCAAGTATATACAAAAGCATCTGGTGATAAACCGGAGCTTTCCATTTTTTTGTACATTTCCATGGCGGCCTTCATATTTGAACGTCTACAATAGTGCGCAATAATAGATGTGCACAAAATCTTGTCAAGTACCAGGTCCTCCCCAATCATATCCCTCATCAATTTCCTAAATCTAGGAAGTCCATCATCATGGCACAGCCCATTTAGGAGACTAGTACATGTAAAAATAGTAGGTTTTATCCCTTCATCCAACATTTTATGATACAGTCTGAAAGCCTCCTGCAACTCCAAAGCTTTCACAAAACCATCAATAATAATACTGTAGAGGATAGCATCAGGAACGTATCCCCTTTTTATCATGTCTGCAAAAAGTTCCCACACGTCATTCGATTTGTTGATCTTACAAAGGCCGTTGATAATAGCTTTGTATGTGTAAAGATTGGGGGCAATTGCCAATGACTGATGTACTTTATCCAGGAATAGGAAGGCCTCACCAATCAGCCCTTCTTTGCTAAAGCCGTCAACAAGGATGGTGCATGTCACAATGTTGGGAGTTATCCCATTCTCAAGCATGAATTCAAATACTTCCAATGCTTCTATAAGGCATCGATGTCTACATAATGCATAGATCCGATTGGTATAATCATAAACATCTAGAACAAAATCATGATGAATCATGTCATCCCAAAGGCCATTGACAATATCTAGATGTAAATGTTGGCAGCAGCCATGGAAAAGGATGCTGTACATTATCTGGTCATGCTTGAAACCTTGGTCTTTAAGCCTCTTGAAAATCTCAAACGCAAATTCAACATTTCCAGTCTTGCAAAGACCATGCAAAAGTGAACTATAACTTACATGGTTAGGACTGATTCCATTTCTTGCCATTTCATCAAGCATGTCATAACCTTTCAATAGTTCCCCTTGTTTGCATAACCCATCAACTAATATGCTATAGCTGTGGACATCTGGGAGAAACCCACATTTCTTCATCCCATTAAACACTTCTATGGCTTTGTGGACCTGACCCTCACTACAGAAACCATGAATCACTGCATTAAAACAATAAGTGTTGCAAGGGCACCCTCTCTGACAAAGATTTTGAAGAAAGTCCCATGCAGACGTTACCTGTCTGGAACGGCAAAGCCCATAGAGGTAAGTTCCATAGGTTGCAGCATTCGGTCTCACACCATTCATTTCCATTTCACGAAGAAGCTCAAAAGCTTCCTCTAAGCACAACCTCTCTCCATGTGTATACATACTCATCAAAACTGAATAAGAGTAGACATTTGGTGAAGGACCAGAGCTCTTCATGTCATCAAATAAACTCCTTGCATACACAATCTGATTCCCCTTGACTAAACACTTCAGCAAGAAGTTGCACAAACGCAGCTCAGCACCAACCTTCTTGGCCTCAATGTAAGTGAGAAGAGCGTCCTCAAACATTGACAACTCTACAAAAATCCGGATGACTGCAGCATAAACTTGCAACAACGTCATTGACCCACCCAATCTGCTGACCAAAATAGGAGCCAACTCAAACAACTCCTGGCCAGCATTTTCACAGTAATCAACAATGCTCTGAATCAAGCACTGGATCTCTCTGATTCTCCGCGGTAAGAATAGCTGCACAAGCAATGCAAACAAACCAATTGATTGAGATAGCCCGTATAACCTCACACACTCCCTGAAGCTTATATTTCTGGCAGCATCCCAGTTCGCAGTCCGCACTGCTAGCGTGATGGAGGGAAGGAGACACTGGCTTCTATAGTCAATGTAAGCAGAATTCCGTCCGGGCTCCTCATTATCCGAGCTATTCAAGCAACAAGCCTGAGAGGAAAGACGCAGCACTGGGGGGTAGCTCCTGATTGCATGGGCTCGCCGCAGGAACCCTGGGACTGCCCGGTGCATAGACGAGGGAAGCCGATCCCCTCCTTACATTGACAGTACCAGCAGAAGCAGGAATGATCTGTGCATAGACTACACTTCATGGGGAAATATTATTTGACAAGTTGATGGAAAGGACCACCTGAGAGATAATGGGTCACACCTTCCAGATTACATCAAACTCTCCTGCAGGAAATACAAAAAGAAACATAATCACTATAACTGCAAGTTGTAGGATGTACCAATGTCACTTCTGAAGAAACAGATGCAACTTTCTACTCCTATAAAACCATCTAGCTAGCATAGAAGTTTCTCAACAACAGTTCCTCTAGACTAAGACTAGTAGAACGAGCAACATATTCGCTAGGCCTACCAATGAATTCTGGGGCAAACACTGAAATAATTGCTGCAGGTAACCTAAGATAGCTACAACTAAGCACCCAACCTACATCGTCGGCATGATGTTGCAGCCCTTAACTGAGATGCGAACTGAGATGCGAAAGGCACCGTGTCGCTGAGTTAAGCTGCTGCATACTATATAGAACTACAAATACAGAACACTACTACATCCAGGTGATCCGACAGTTAGCACCTGTTGAGCAAAGCCCCCACAAACTCGATGAAGAGGTCAGAGAGGCAGGAGGCGAAGGACTCGACGGCGTCACGGATTGGCACGACGCCACGAAACGAGGTGGTGGTTGTGGCCCTAGTGGTATCCGTACAGCCGCCTCGCGCCCCGCGGCCTGCTCCGGCGCTCCGGTGCAGCCCCCGGGCTCCTGCTCCCCGCTCGCCGCTGCCTGCGAGAGATAGAGGCGACGAAGGGACGGGCTCTACTGAGGCCGACGCGGCGCGGGCGAACGGCCGCTCCGGATGCTCTCCACCCTCAACTTGCACGGCTGGAGCAAAGCGGCCTAGCGGAGGACGGCGAGGGACGGCGAGGGACAGAGGCGAACGTCTAGCGGCGGCGGCGGCGCGGGTGACAGCACCGCTGTGGCGGCGACGGCCGTTGGGGTGAGAGGAGAGTACCTGCGGCGCGCACAGGTCTGTGGAACCAGCTAATAACTGGGCCGTAACGCTCCACCAAATTGGCAGCCCAAACGGCCCAAGTGACCAAACAGAGCGTGCGTTGCGTTGCTTTGCTTTGCGCTGCGCCGCGCCCAGGCGTGGGCATTCGGTTAGACCGAACCGAACCGATCGGTTCCTCGGTCATTTGCGAAATTCGGTTACCAGAAAATGCGAACCCGATGGTTACTTCAAATTCTCGGAACCGACAACTTCGGTCTCGGTTAGTTCGGTTCGGTCTTCGGTTCCGACCGAACTAACCGAGCTCCAGTAAACGCAGAGTAAATGCAAGATGTTTCACCGCCTTTGATTTTCGCAGATATCAGGATCAAAATTGAGTTAAAAAAAAGCACAAAAGAGCATGCTGTCCCAGCGAGTAACAGAAGCAAAGAGATTCCCAATACATAAAAAAGAATCCATCAAATCATGGACTGTACAGATCAATTCAACGAAGCGAATAAAAGATGAATCTGCCTGTTGACCTACTCGTATTGGATTGATGCCTGGTAAGACAAAGATGCCAGGGCAGGAGCCTACCGCCGCCGTACTCCTCCTCGACGAGCAGGTGAAGGAATGCGCCCCGCTCCCCGAGTCCCCGTGGCCCCGCGCTGGAGCCGGCGCCGGCGGCCGGCCGGGATCCCGCAGGCGCAGGGGCAGCAGGGCAGGGCGGTTGGCATGGGCGCAGGGCCTCATGTTGGACGCCTTGAGGGCGCGCCGGGGCAGGCGCGCGCGGCGCGTGTGTCGGGTGGGGAGGCGGCCCGCGTGGGCGGGGAGGGCGGGAGGCGGCCGCGCGCCGGACTGGGGAGGCCGGGAGGTCCGAGGGGGGGCGCCGGGAGGGCGCGCCGGGGCAGGCGCGCGGGTGGGGAGGCCAGTGGCTAGCCAGGCTAGGATTACTGGGGGACTCGTGGTCAAGCACTCAAGCTGGGCCTTATTGCGCCTCCAAATATTCTCAGTATTTCGTATTTCGGTTAACCGATGTATGGATTAAAGTTCGGTTTGTAAGAACTGCGAACCGAACAGTAACCGAAATTTCGGTTCGGTTTCTAAGAACTGCGAACCGAACAGTAACTGAAATTTCGGTTCCGATTAGTCGGTTCGGTTCTCGATAAGTTCGGTTTGGTTCGGATTCTCAATAAAATTTGCCCATAGCTAGTTGCACCTTCGCGGTGGCGGTGCTTCCGCTTAGTCCCACCTCGGTGAGTCAGAGCAAGCGGAGGCGGAGGAGTGCTATAAAATGGCACCGTCCCAACTCATACCTTTCTCGGCCTTTTGGCTAAGATCAAGTGTAGTATCTGTTCTTATCAGTTTAATATACGATATGTGGGTCATGTGTCCACTTCGATATTGAATTTATTTTTTGTGAGGAAGGGTTCACCGCAGTGGCTTGCCACTGGGGCCCTAATGTCGCTCGGGCGTTGCACTGCAGCCTGAGCCGGGCGCACCTCAACAAGTCGAAATGAAATTTTATGCTGGGCCCTGACACTTGACAAGGGCTCCAGAACTTGCTGTTGGGCTTCTTGGACTGAATGGCTCCTCAAGGTGCTGTTTGGGCTAAGAGCCCAATTGAAGTTGGACTCGATATTTCTCAGCAGTTTGGCATGGGTTCGTGCTCACTCTTGTGCAGTTTGGCATGGATATTTCTCTTGTGCAGTTTGGCATGGATATTTCTCTTGTGCAGTTTGGCATGCTAATTACCCCTGTTTGTCCCATGACGCTGCTGGATACGTCTGCAGCGCCCCCCGCAGCGGCGCAAGCGAAGCCCGCTGGCTTCCTGGTTGGGGTGGTGGTCGGTAAATGTAACGCCGACCACCCCGTGATCCAATTTGACGGCGGTGGAGATGCTAAAAATTTCACGGGGAAATTCATGTGCACGGGAGTTTAATTCAATCGCCATAAGACAAAAACTCAGGTTCAATGAAATGACGACCGGCCCGTCCACCTTGGCGCCGCCGCCGGCGGACGCACGCACTCGCCGCACGACCCGCCGCGGCCGGTCCTGTGCGCGGCGCCCGCGTACAAGCGCTCCACCGGCGCCACTTGACTCCCGGATCCTCCCGCGCGGCGCCGGCACGGGGCGCCCTCCGACGCGACGGCGAAGGCGGCAGCCATAGAAATTGCCAATTGTCCAAGAAGCGGCGCAGGCAAAGCTCTGCGTGCCATCTGCTGAAAATGCAGATGCTGCTGATTCTCTGCTATTGCAGCGCGCCCATAGAATTGTCCGAGAAGCGAGTGCCGAATTTTTACAGGCACCGGCTGCTACGGGCCATGGCATCCCCTTCGTTTTCCCTGTGTAATCAGACCACTCTTTAGTCTTTACTACAGTTTGTGAGAAGCCTTTTGTGTTCCCTAACACGACATGTTTACTTCCAGAAAAAAAGAAAATAAAATCGTCAGCGATCCCCAGCTCCTGGAGAGCTCTACGTACAGTGCCGGAGCTTACACTACACCCGCTTGCCTCCATCGCCGGCGGCTTTCGCGTACACGCCGGAGTCGGTTCGCAGGATGATCTTGGTGGCGTCCTGCGAGACGGAGATCGCCCAGGTGTCCACGTATGACAGCGGGCCGGGCCTGATCAGCGGCCGCGTGTCCTCCAGGTCACGGTCCACGTCCTCGCCCTCCTCCTCCTCCCCCGAGTAGGCGTACCTGGAAATGCACGACGCCACCATAAGTATTAGTATGTGCTCTGACGAACTGGATGATGGCCGCCTGATGGAGCGAGTAACAGACAGAGCGAGGCTTCAGTTAATCAGTTTACCTCGTCGAGGTCTGCGAGGGTGCCCAGATGAGGCAGATGGCGCAGAGCAGCGAGAAGGAGATGAGCTGCCACCCCGCCGGGATCACCCACGCCGCGCGCCACCGCTCGTTGTACTCCTCCGTCGACTTGAAGTGGATCTGCACGGCGCATTCAACGATGATCAGGCCGTCTGGTAAATTGGTTCTATTTTCAGATTGTCACTGTCCGACGTTTTTTTTTTTTGCAACTGAATCGGATGAGCATTCTCTGGTCAGGGAGACGACCCTCAGGCCACGGCGTCGTCTGATCACGGGCCTAGACCATACGCATCAGCATTATCTCAATTATTACAAGAAATATGTTCGGTCATGTACCCTGAGAATATTCAGTACATGGCCGCGACGGATCGCTAAAAGTCACAGCTGGGTTGATGAAAGTGATGGAGACTGGACATTGTTGGAAAAATTAGCAAGGTTGACGGTTCCACAGGAAGGGTCAGGCTCAGGCCAAGGCTGTGAGGTGCTCAGTAGAGTCGTCTTTGCTAAGAACAGACGCTGAAGGGAATGGTAGTTGAATGAATTTACACAAAAAAAAAGGAGTTGGGGTTTTACCTCAAATGTTATCCAGCCAAGAGACACGGCCACAGCGATGATCAACGCGTTGTTGAGTCTCCGGTACATCTCCAGCTTCGCTGTCATCCGTCTCGCCTACAAAATTCGGATTTACCATGCGAAATTCTGTCGCGATCCACTGAAGAAAACATTCTGAGATGCCTCGTTGCTACTCACCTTGAGCTTGTTCAGAGTTTTGGACAGCGAGCTGAATATCCAGTACACGAACACCGTGTTCAGCGCCGCCACGGGGAGCACCAGGAGCAGCCTCCTCGCCGGCGACGTCGAGTGGTCGCTGACGGTGCCGACGTTCTCGCACACCTCGAGTGCCTCCGCCGCCACGAAGAACGCGGCGCCGAGGCCGGCCACCCTGGCACTCTTGAGCCCCGCCAGCGCCGGCCTGACCACGCCGTGGCCCATGGCCACGGCCAGCACCAGCACGCGCGCCGCCGCGCCGCGGAGCGCGCCGGCGGTTGCCGCCCAGAGCGTGGCCCCGCGCGGGCGGACGCCGGACTCGTTGAACTCGGCGAGGTCCAGGTACCACGTGGCGGCCTCCGCCATCCCCAGCGCGATCACAACCGTGGCGCAGCTCTGGAGCGGCACAACCTCCCGCCAGAACCGCGCGCACTGCGCGAACCAGTAGGCCGCCAGCGCCGCGAACGACAGCGACATGGCGCCGTAGAAGGGCACTAGCGGCGCCATCCGCCCCGGGAGGTAGCCGCGGCTGTTCTTCCAGATGGTCTTGCCGGCGGCCGCCACCTGCCCGCCGGCGCCGGCGAGCGAGGCGTCGCAGTGGACAAAGAGGAGGGTGTACATACCGGTGCGCGACACGGCGACGGTCTCGTCCGGGAACGAAGCCTCGAGGCCACCAGGGAGGAAGGACGCCGAGAGCACCTTGGGCCAGCCGGTGGCGTTCCGCGACGCGCGGTACATCACCGCCCCCTCGGTGCACGCCCCGTGCTTCGCCATGTCCGGCGTGCAGCAGAGCGCGCGCTCGCCGGAGACGTCCGTGCCCCCGACGGTGTCGCGGTGGCCGGCCTCGAAGATGACCGCCGTGACCGTGGCCGTGTGGTTGCCGTCCTCCTCGGCCGCGGCGGCGGACTCCGGGGTCCTCCTGAAGGCGACCTTCTCGAAACTGCAACGATCAAGAAACCACCGCGTCACAATAAATCACCTTCCCGATATAACCCAAAGAAGCACTACATTGATCCTCTGGCGCCGGCTCATACG
>NC_028451.1:45321230-45551708 GCF_000263155.2 Setaria italica | reverse complement strand
CTCACTCGGAGAGGAGAGGAGTGGAGTGGAAGAAGAACGGAAGCGGAGACTTTGACGTGGAGAAGCGATGAATTGTTAGGTCCACGCCCAATGGAAGCCGTTGCCACGGGACAGAGGAACGCAACAAAGGGAACAGTGACCAGGATTCCGTGCCGATATGATGAAATTGGGCAGAAATGCATGAAAGAACAAAGCAAATATATAGGACAAACGAGATGAACCCAAACTGATCAGCATGCAAGATTTTGCATCGAGATTATCTAACAATACTAGTATTGGTTCGTTTTCGTTAGGCACTATGCATCTATGAGACTATAAATTGAGTAAAAGAATCTTCCGAGATTGTGAAGGGTATTGTTTCAATAAATGCAAGGATCAATCGGACATTTGGGTTATGCTACTAAATCTTCTAGGATTGCCTAGGATTTTTTTTTTTTGCGAAAGATTGCCTAGGAAGTTTAACAATAGTTATGCCAAGAATACTTAAAAGTTGCAACCGCTTGTATCTGTTGACTCCGTGATTGCATCAAAAAAAATTTGCAGTTGGAAAGTAGATATACTATTTTTCCGTTCCAAGAGGCAGATGATTATAACAATACTAAAATATGTAGACCAAAGAAAATTATTTTTTGCTAATTTAATGTGTAGTCGCATTGACAATTGGTAAATGGTAACGCAGTGATCAGACTTATCTTGGCAATACGCGATTCAATAATGCTAATAAATGATTGACGCATGCAAACCAGATTGCAAAAGTAAATATGAAGATATAAAAATAAACGAGCACCTACTGCTATGCATTCAAACATCTACTGTTGTGTTTAAGTAACAAAGGCTCTGACAAATGATAAGAGTGTGCAAACAGATGACTAATCGTAAAAGGTCATACTATCAAAACGTGAAGTGATTACTAGTTATAAAAAGGACCTATCGATATGTTTAATCAACATTTCTATTGAAACTTAAAGCTCCCCGCACGCTTATACAGAAAAGGATACCGGTACATGTCATGTGCTGAAGGAGAAGATGCAATAAGATAGCCTCTGTCTAGTTGTCATACAGAGGCATGTACACTCCAAACATGACCTGCCTGTCCTGCGACTGCGAGGCACCAGAACGGATTGTGAGCACATTGCTTGGTACCTCGAGCGAACAAACCTCAGCACTCCTAGGGTGGAGAAGACCTTGGAGATCGCGAATTTTGACAATGTTTTTTGTTTAAGCATCCTACTTCTACTTGTGGCCTCAGCAAGCGTGCGCACGGGGCCTGCATCTTGGGCAAGCTAGTGCAGAGCTGAAAATTGAGGCGCCGCGCCGTGCCATCGTGCCGTCCTCATTAATCGCGTCCTCCCGTTCGACACCTACAGGGTCAAGGCCAGTTCATTACCGGCTGGAGAAGAAATTTCATGAGTGGTCATGGAAAACGAGTGCGTGTTAATTGGGTGGAGAACCACACGAGAGTTGGGCTCACGACCTAACCATGCGCATCCTGTTGCGCTCCATTTCAGTTTCAACTAGTAAAATAAGCCCGTACTGTTAGTGTCTACTCCTGTTTCCGTATTCCATCGGCTTTCGCTCGAAAAGAAAGCCTGCCAGCTTTACGTGACAACCGGAAAACTTTGACTACCGGAAAGTGTACGATATATTAGGATCCAAAAGTCTTTTCTTTATATATACCTTTAAACGAAAAAGAATTTGTGACTAGATCCAAGTTAGGTCAAGGACCGTCACAAGTCAACACCTTTTTTTAGTCCTCTTGTAAAGCTCGCTAAAAAAGAATAGGTTTTGTTGCTTGAATTTATTAAATGATAAACCAATATTCAAAAGATAGCGGTATGCAAAACAGGGATGACTTGACAGCCGGTATTTTTTTTTGGCAAAAACGAATTAGCTACTCGCTACCATCGTCCTAAGCGCGTCGCGATATATCTTGTGGAAGATAGTTAAGAGTTGCAACTTTCAAACCCCCACTTCACCCAGGCTGTCCCAAGCATTATACATACTCAACATTTTCTTGCAACAACATATTTTGACTCAACATTTTTGATAAGCTAATCCAACATTTTAGCATGGTGAGATTGTGTGCATGCTTGCTCCCCCATCTCACCCGGGAGCTCAGGATGCCCAACATATTCACTTCATTTTAATCATCCATCTACTATAACACGAATCTCAAATAATAAAAATTTCAAAAATCGTGCGGAGGATAGTTAGGTAGATCTCCGCATGTATACTTGGGCAAACAGGCCTGGCCTAACGGGCGACAGGGGGGCACAACGTATCGGGCCGTGCTTGGACCATCATAGTGTGGCACGGTGTGCCGGTCCAGACACGGCCCGTTAAGGGCCCGCACCCCTTCCTGTCCCATGCTTCCCCACATCTAATGTGCTGTCGCAGGCTTCCAGCCCTACACCCCTCGTTTCCCCCCTCAGCGGCCGCCGCGCCCTGCTCCCTCCCCTCCCCGGCAACGAGCACTCACAAGGTATGCCCTCCCCTTCTCTTCCCTTCCTGCCGAGCGAAACGGAGGACATGTAAGCTATTTGTATTCGGATCCGACCCTGTTACGATATACCTACTGGCTTCGATTTTGTTTGCGAAAATTACCCTATGCTGGTTCCATCCCCAGTTCCTTGTATGGTGAAATCTCGGTTTATTGGTAAGAGTCAGTTCAGTTTTAGGGTTCTAGATATGTTCTGGATGCTGTAGAATAGAAGTCTGCTTGTCCTAGTGACCTAGTGCATATATCGTACTTATGGGCCTTTTTTATATTGTAAGCATATTTGAATTCGGATCTGACCCAGATATTTACCTACTAGTTGTTTGCAAAAATTATCCTATGCTGGGTCCGCTCCTGATTCCTTGCATGCTGTTAGATCTTTCTTTATTGGTAAGAGTTAGAAGTTTTAGGGTTCTAGATTTGTCCTTGATGCTATAGAACAGAAGCCTGCATGTCCTAACACTTGTTCCCCCACGCGGTGCTACCTCATCTTCGCGCCCGGGGCCGGCCTCCGCGAGCCGCGCTGCTCAACCCTTCACGCACGTGCCCGCCGCCGGTCCGGCGCGCCCTTGCCCCCGCACACGCCATGCCCCACCACGCTGCCTCCGACCGTCGTAGCACCGCCGCCCAGGGGCGCCACCGCCGTCCGCAGCACCGTGCCTAGTGCGGCCGCCATCCCGGTGTCGCCACCGCCGTCCGCAGCACCGCGCCTAGTGCGGCCGCTATCCCGCTGTCGCCGTCCGCAGCACCGTGCCTAGGGCGGCCGTCATCCCGTTGTCACCGTCGCCGTCCGCAGCACCGCGCCCAAGCCGGCCATCATCCCGCCGCCGCGCCGGCACGGGCCACGAACACGCCGGTTGCAGCCCCATGCAGATCTGGCCCAGAATCCGATCCCTGGGACGTCGGATCCGCCGGCCCGGGACGTCGCCGCGCCTTAGACTTGCGCGAGCCCCCCGGCCGGTGAGGGAGGCCCCGCCGCAGCCTTCCTAGCAGGCACGAGGTGGGGAGGAGGCCTGGAGGGTGGTGGTGGCAACGGGGCGTGGGTGCCGTCCGAGTCGCCTCCAGAGAGACGACGCGGGGGCCTTGCTGCTGGTGTGCGTTAAGTTAGAACAGACTCAGTATGCTGAATTCGGCGTTCTTTATTTTGACCGCAGCAGCTAATGTTATTTTGTGCTTGGATTCTGACGCGAAGAAGCTCATTCCCGGTGAAGGTCGTGCAGAGCCCGACTCATCAAGACATCAACGCTCGTGCCTCGTGGTCACTCCTCAAACAATGAAAAAGATTTTTAAAAAAGAATCTTGAGCGGCAAAGACATCTATAATTTCATTCCACGTCCGTAAATCTATAATTCAAGTTCTTACGAGGTGACTAGTCTACCACTACTAACTTGCCTGCTTTCCTGAGCTATACCTTTCCAGCGCTTGATTGGATTTGGATTGGAATTTTTCCAATATAAACTAGATGGATGCGATCGAAAGCAGCGGCCGGACGGATCAAAATAAGCTGAGAGGTAAGCGCAGCATGACAATTCAAGATGTTACACATGTGGCAGAGTAGGAACAGGATGAGATGAACTATGTAAAACTTGCAACTAGCATGCTGCACACTTGCATTGCACCGAACATCGCCGAGCATGGAAGCTGAGGCAATCATAATGGTTAGGAAGAAAACGATCTCTATCAACATAATCTGAATTTCTAACTCAATCACAGTACATATGATTTTTTTAAAAACGGTATACATGTGCTTGAATGCCGGTTCATCGAAGTAACAAAATGAAGCAATTGCTGCATAGCATAACCCTTACCTAGAGTGGCACCAGATTCATATATACTTGGTGATAGCACCGAAGTGATAGGTGAGACCCGAAAGCGATCGTAATCCAGTGCTGAACTCAGCCGCACCTAGCAGCACGCTGTTCCTCTTGTCAACAGCCAGAGCATAAACCTTGGGGTGCATGAACTTTGTCCTGGCCATCAGGTAAACGACATCATCTTCTCCATTCAGGCTGGGTTTGGGTTCAAACACCACGAGATTCTGCAACCCGAGATCAACTACAGCCTCCTCGCCTTCCCGTGACGGATTACACCGCAGCAATCCAGTCTTCTGCAACTGCAAGCGTACAGCGTCACTGATTTTGAGCTCAGAAGCAAGGACCGTGAATTCCTCTTCCCAGTCCTCGTAAGCACCAGCCATCCTCGTGTTGCTCCATGTGGTGATGGTCCAGTCGTCGACCTTGAAGGCAGGCAACCCGGTCTCGACATCGTCGTAGGGAAGACGCTCGCTGGTAGCTTTCAATTCAGAAAACTTGAGGCAGGCCTTGCCACGCTTTGTGCACGCCTGGATTTGGTGGGGATTTCCACCGGCGCGGCTCTCCGAGGGGCCTCCAGCGACGCTGCCGTGGAGGTCCAGCTCCCGACCTCGGAGTCGAGTCGGCCCCGTGCCGGTAGATGAAGTAGCCGCAGTCCTCGCCACGGAATCTGATGGTGCCTGGTCCGCCCCCGCCGGCGACGGTGACGCGGAAAAGCACCAGGTCCTAGACGGCGCGGAGGACCATGGGTTGCTCGCGGATGCTGGCGCCGTGGCAGAACACGAATAGCTTCGTGGGAAGCGGCGGCTCCGCAGGCCAGCAGGACGCCTCGATGGTCAGGACGTTCCTCGTCTCGCATACGGCCGTCGTCGCGTTCCGGCGCGCCTCGACTCAGGCGTTGGCGTCGAGAAGGATCGCTCGATCTCCGGAGGCGGCGGCGCTTGTGTTGGACGGCATGTGAAAGCCGCTTACTCGATTCAGGGGCTAAATCGGGGGGGGGGGGGGGGGGGGTGGGTGGACAAGAGCTATCGGTGTCGAGCTGTAGTTAATGAGAAGATCAACGGCGACCGCGGCGGCGGCTGACAACAAACAGGGTCGGAATCTGGACGACGGCGGTGGCGGCGTCGGAATCGGAAGGAAAGGAGAAGGGCCCAGGCGCCACCGGTGGGGGGTTGTTGCTTGTAGTGGGCCGATAGGTTCTGGCCTGGACGTGGCCCATGTGAACTGTTTTTATTTAAAAAAAAAAGAATACTGTTAAAATTGCACGAGTGGGCGAGTGGCACAGACACAGACGCGCACGCGTCGTGATGAAACAAATACACACATTAATTATTCACGTAGTGAAGCCCATATGTTGCGAACTTCAGGCAGGTGCTTGTTGTTGCACGTCAGATTCCTGTAAGATTCATGGAAGAATCTAGTAAGGTTGCAAGTGTGTTCTCAATATGTCACAAACAAATGCTGCGATGGAAATTGTGACTCTGAGCTACTAGTACTGTCCGCATTTTAAGGGGGACGAGTAACTCACAGATAAGGTTCGCTAAGCTCCAGCCGGCGTTCCTCATGGCAACCGCAGTAGCCATGTGACTCTGAGCGGCGATCCTGGAGCGAAGGAGTTCGCCACGAATGTCAAGCCCGAGGCCGTCGTCCCCGGCACCAGGGAAATGCCCGTTCTCAGCGTCCTCCGGGCCCTCGGCGGCGGCGCACGAGACGTGGAGGTCGAGGTTGCACACGTTGCAACGGTAGAGCCACGCGCGCGCACCGGCGCCATGCATGGCGTGGCACGCGGCGCAGCGACCCTCGGCGACTACGAGCGCGAGGTCATGCTCCGGGTGCCGCACGCTGCGCACGGCCGGGGGCAGCTTGGCGCAGCGCGGGTGCATGTCGAACCCGCACGGCGGGCAGCGGTAGAGGAAGCACCCGGCGGCGCAGCGGCCGGCGCAGACGTCGCAGCCGTGGGTCACGTCGCGGCGGGTCTCGACGAGCACGAGCTGGTGCGGGTGGTGAGACGGAGAGGTGAGCGTCTGCGGGTGGCCGGCGCAGGCGTCGTGGATGGCGAAATCGCAGCCGGCGCGGCAGCCGTAGGCGGCGCCGGACAGGCGCTCCCAGCACATGACGCAGCCGAACGGCCCGGTGTAGTGCCGCTTCACCAGCTCGTGGCCTGGATGGGAGAAGTGGGTAATGGTGTCCTCGGCCATCTCGCTCCCTCGATCTCTCGCTTGTTCGTCGTGTGTGTTCTGGACATTGGGGTTGCAATGTAGCATGGGTATTTATAGTTGTCCACAGGATGCCAAATGCAGTTAAGGTGGCCCTTTGCCATGTGGTGCAGACGTTTACAACAGTTGGTTGCATGTGCCAACTTACAACGGTTGCAATAATGTACATTATCTATTTGTATGCAACTGCACAAATTTACTCCCTCTATCCATCAAAGAGTAGACTTTCTAGTTGTGTCGTAGGTCAAATTATCTTAAATTTAATCAAATTTACAAAAAGTATCCATATTTATTAACGAGACCAAAAAGGTACACTTTGAAAATATATTTCATGATACATTTTAAGGTAATTA
Organism: Setaria italica; assembly: GCF_000263155.2. Classification (NCBI taxonomy): domain Eukaryota; kingdom Viridiplantae; phylum Streptophyta; class Magnoliopsida; order Poales; family Poaceae; genus Setaria; species Setaria italica. Next base: position 45,544,831 of record NC_028451.1, on the reverse strand, counting down.
TTTGGTATTATAAATATCGATACTTTTTATAAATTGATTAGTCAGATTTAAAATGGTTTGATTTAAGATGAAGCTAGATTAATATTCATTTTTGAGATAAAAGGAGTACATATGACCCTGCGCATCCTCTGGGCTAGTTGTCGAGCATACACATGAATTAGTGCACTGCTCCTTCAAGCAATTGCTTGTGTTGTACGAATCTGAATTTTGTATAGTTGACTTCAGGTCAGAAAAAGCAAGTCAACTCCATGACAGCTCAATCGTGAGCAGCATAGGGCATCGATCCTGTACTTAAAACTTAATCACTAATCATGTGACCAACAGAAGTGGTTCTTAGCAGAAAATCAGACACGACGATTTAAGCACGTATAGGTACCTATATATGCAAGGGCGTTGACCACGATCGAGAGGATAGCTGATTCAAATCAACCGTGAGGATCCTCATTCTTCGTCAAGTCAACTGCATGGCAGCTCAATCGTGCAAAAAGCATCATGCTTAATCAAGTAAGGGAGTTAGCTTGAGGCCTAGGTTAGAACAAACAAACTGTAACCACGGAAGAAAACCAGAGCTGCAAACAAGACAATGATCAAGCAGCTAGCGACGGTAAACCAGGGCAACGGACAGGTAAAACCTGACCCGGTACAAGCCAACCCAACGTCCTTTTCAGAATGATGTTTCAGCACACTCCCCCGGAAAATTCTACTAGTTTCCTTGGTATCGATGCATTTTCCCAATCCCAAAATAACGTTCGCTCCCGAACCAGATTGCCGTCAGCAGAAACCACTGAACCTAACAGACTGTCTGATGTGGCTTTTCAAAAAGCGGCGAATAATACACAAGGCAAAGAAAATATTGGCGCTTTGCAAGACTTATTGTATGCTTTCAATATGTTGCAAGACTTATTCACTTTGGTTGTAATTGTAAGCTGCAGAACATGTTGCACCTGACATTTTGCAAATCATCTTCGTTGCTCTGTGACACCCTCTGTACGTCCTTCGGCCGTCAGCAGGGGTTAGAATGCCTCGGCCTGAAGAGCACTGAGACGCGACGCGCTGTTTCAAATGATCGGTCCCGACGTTGATATATTATGTTGGAATGTACGGGGTCTCAATCAGCAAGCCCGTAGGGATGTAGTTCACCAGTTTGTGGCCAACACAACGTGCGCCATTGCATGCTTCCAGGAAACCAAGCTTGCACAGATAGATGACTTCACTTCGTCCTACTTAGGTGGGTACAGGTTAAACAAAAACGCTCTCGCGCCGGCCACAGGAGCTTCAGGTACAAGAGGAGGACTGCTGATATTGTGGGATGAGAGGGTAGTGCAGGTCTCACAGATTGCTGTGGGGACGTTTCATTTATCAGCCTCTATTTCACTACATGATGGCGAAACATTCAGACTGTCAAATGTCTACGGACCATCCAGTCAGGGGCAAAAGAGAGCCTTCTTACAAGAAATGCTCACACTTAAGCCTCCCAGTGGGACATCGTGGATTATAATGGGCGATTTTAATCTCATATACAGAGCCGCGGATAAGAACAATTCTAGGCTAAATACTAGACTGATGAGTCTATTTAGAGAGGCGATCAGCGATTGCGAGCTCAAGGAAATTCCACTACAAAACCGCCGCTTCACATGGAGCAATGAGCAACAAAATCCGACGCTTGTCCGACTCGACCGAGTGTTCTGTAATACGGAAGGTGACGCCTTATTTGCCTCCCATACTCTACATGCACTTTCAACATCGCACTCGGATCACTGCCCACTACTCCTCTCCAATCAAAGTGGACCACGTCGGCCAAAGACATTCCGGTTCGAAGAGTTTTGGCCAAGATTGCCACGCTTCAAGGAGGTAGTAACTGAAGCTTGGAGTAAGCCATGCACTCATCACGAGCCTTTTCACCGCCTGTACTACAAGTTACGGGATACTTCCCAAATGCTTAGAGCCTGGAGCCACAACTTTTACCCGGATGCCAAGATGCAGCTTCTCATGGCGTCTGATGTCGTCCTTAGATTGGATATGGCACAAGAACATAGAGCCCTCACCAGGGATGAATTGAACTTGCGACGCAAACTTAAGCGAAGAATCCTCGGCCTGGCGGTGGTTGAAAGGGTCAGACGGAAACAAGCATCACACATTACGAACATCAAATTAGGTGATGCTAATACCAAATACTTCCATCGGAGGGTTAACGGAAGGAAGAAGAAAAACTACATTCAACGACTAAAGCAAGGGTCCAGTTGGGCTTTCAATCACGAAGAAAAAGCAAACATAATTCAACACCACTTTGCTACGATGATGGGACCACCGGGACAACGATCACAGGACGTTAACTGGGATAGCATAAATCTCCCCAGTCTGGACCTCAGCTCCCTCGCCGAACCTTTCACGGAGGAGGAAATTAAACGTGCAATACTCGACATACCATCGGACAAGGCGCCCGGACCAGATGGCTTCACCGGAGCATTTTATAAGGCCTGTTGGGAGATTATAAAGCGCGACGTCATAAACGCAGCTAACGCTTTTCATAACTTACATTGCACGAGCCTGCCATTAATCAACACATCCAACGTAGTGTTGTTGCCAAAAAAGGATGGGGCCGAGGCAATCCCTGACTTCCGACCGATAAGTTTGATACACTCATTCATCAAGATTATTACAAAGGTGCTCGCCATGCGACTGGCCCCGCACATGAAAAACATTGTATCACATTCTCAATCGGCTTTCATCAAGCAAAGGAGCATCCACGATAATTTTATGACAGTCAGGAACATGGCGCGTCGCTACCATCGACAACGAATCCCAGCACTATTCTTTAAGCTTGACATCGCCAAAGCGTTTGATTCGGTGCGATGGGACTATATGCTAGATTTACTTCAACGCTTGGGCTTCCCCATTCGTTGGCGGGATTGGATCGCCTCTTTATTCTACACATCTTCATCTAGGATCCTTCTCAATGGGGTCCCAAACAGCCCCATCAAGCACAACAGGGGCCTACGGCAAGGAGATCCTTTATCTCCTTTACTTTTTGTGATTGCAATTGAACCACTACGAGCTTTGCTGGAACAGGCCACTGACAAAGGATTCATATCCAAGCTGCGAGGCAGGTCCCTCAACTTCCGAACATCCATGTACGCCGACGACACGGCTATTTTCCTAAACCCGACTAGGCAGGATGTCATTTCCTTAGCTGACCTACTCACTAGATTTGGTGAAGTGTCGGGGTTGAGAACAAATTTTGAAAAATCTAGTGTGGTGCCTATAAGATGCGAAGGGCTTAATATGGACGACATATTTGGAGACATTCCAGTCACACGGTCCTCCTTTCCGGTGCGATATCTTGGACTTCCACTAACGACGTCAAGGCTCAAGAGAGTACACTTCCAATACGTCATAGACAAGGCGACCTGCAAACTCACTGCGTGGAATGCTAGGAACATGACTATGGCGGGTCGCCTAGCACTCACGAAATCAGTATTAACATCACAGGCGGTATACCTCCTGTCGGCAATGGAGGCCCCCAAAGAGGTGATGAAGGAAATTGATGCAAAGCGCAAGAAGTTCTTCTGGGCAGGGGCGGCGACATTAACAGGGGGAAAATGCAAAGTGAACTGGCAAAGGTCCGCCCGACCGACAAGACTGGGGGGAGCAGGTATTTTAAACGTCTACAAGTTTGCAAGAGGACTGAGGCTCAGGTGGCTGTGGCATGAGTGGAAAGCAGAAGATAAGCTTTGGGTAGGCTCCGAGGTTCCGTGTAATAACACGGATAGGAAATTATTTGCGGCATGTACACGTATCGTCGTAGGCGATGGAGCAAAGACTTCCTTCTGGAATAGTGCCTGGGTTCAAGGCCAAAGGCCAAAGGACATGGCGCCAAGTATTTTCTCCATTTCAAAAAGAAAGAACAGGAGTTTACGTGATGCGCTTCACAACCGAACTTGGATCCGAGACATCAACATAAATCACAGCAGTTTCTCGGTGCAACACTTCCGAGAATACGTCCTTCTGTGGCAAGTCGTACAACAGGTAGCCCTACGCCCGGGTGTCCAAGATGAAATCACTTGGAAGTTTACTGCGGATGGTAACTACTCCGCAAAATCCGCTTACGCCGCACAGTTCATTGGTTCGGCTTCCACCAACTTTGACAGCTTGATATGGAAAATATGGGCCCCTAGAAGCTGCAAAACCTTCTCCTGGCTCGCTATCCAAAATCGCCTTTGGACTGCTGACAGACTTCAGAAAAGGGGATGGCCGAATCCAGCTACCTGCCCACTATGTCGGAGATCACAAGAATCGGCGCTACACCTTTTCGCCGAATGCCGGGTTACAACAAGAATCTGGGCCATGGTGGCGGACTGGTTATCGGCGCCAGCAATCCACCCGAGGACTTGGCAACAGGCCGATACGCTGCACCACTGGTGGTCGATGAGAGCAGGAGCAAATTCCTGCTCCAAGAGAGGCATGCGAACTTTGATTATGCTAGTTACATGGACAATTTGGAGGGAAAGGAATATGAGAATATTTAACAGCAAGGAGTCTTCTGTCAATATGATTTTTGAGAGGATCAAAGATGAGGCCACCGTGTGGATTATGGCGGGAGCGAAACATCTCTCCGCTCTAATGGTGCGATGCTGATTGCGACTGAGTTCATAGTGTTGCTTTATTTTCTTTTATACTTCTGGCTCAATTTTGCCTCATGTCATTTCATTTTTGATTCATTGTACTTATCCAGTCTGGATTCCTCCTTTTTAATATAATCGGCAGCTCTCCTGCCAGGTTCGTTTCAAAAAAAAAAAATATTGGCGCTGATACATGTTAACCAACCGATGCCAAGATGGTGCGAAATGGTAGTCATATTATGTCGATATGGGTCAGCTCCCTGCAGCATGTACAGGGGACAGCAAGTAGATGTTTCCCGGCATGGGGAACAGTCCCAAGAAAGCTTTTATGATTGCAGTTGGCAGGTAGTTGGATAACTGGAACTTGTAATATCAAGACAAATTTGAAGGTATTTGCTCAACTTGGAATTAACTGCCTTGATCTCAAAACAAATCTCATACAATCAGAATATAAGCATGATTGACCTTCCATTTAAAAGGTTGATGCGTGTCTATTTATCTCTTTCAAGTACCACAATGTTTGTTCGGTCACTTAAACACACGTCACCGACCGGTAACACATTATCGCGAAATATAGTTTGTCAGGAATGAAATAGAGAAATATGAGCTGTTACGATGTTCTGATTTTAGTGGAGCAATGGACAGATCACAATATGTCTGTGCAAATAAAACCAATCTTGTTCAAAGAAGATAGTCCATTCTAGAATGAAGCACAATGGGATTTTCAGAAGGCATATTCTAATATTCCTACGCTGATAGGTCATCATGCGTGTCTCTAGTTACTAGTTTAATTCCCTGATTGGTTAGTAATGTAGGTTAGGCTGCCTTACATGTCAGAGGCTCAGAGCTCACACATTACTATAATGATGATGCCGCACATGAAAATATCATCCAGATGATTCTGTATGACAACATCATGTTGGAATGGACTTGTAATATATTTGGGATCCAGAAACTTCACGTGGATTTTTTGTATTTCATCATGTAATCTAAACGGTTCACTCATCTCTCTCCTTATATGATATGGCAGTGCTCCTGCCCCTTTACGTTTCAAAAAAAAGAAATTTTAGTTATAAAAGGTCAGAATATAATAACAATTCGGAATTTGGAATCTTTATTTTGCTGATATCGAGTCAAGTTGTGTCTCTGGAAGTGATAGGTGTATGATAGAATGTGGAAGTGATATCGAGTCAAGATGTCCCTTGAGCCCTGGACCATCCAGTTTGCTGATTTAAGCACCAAAAGAAGATAGCACCGCGACCGTTTCTTGTGTTCATTTTAGCTGCAGTTTGCTTATTTGCTTGCATAAACTAGGCAGCTGGCTGGTTGATAGTCATCAGTTCTAAAACTAATTGGCTCGGCTGCGCACTAGGGTAGGGTTCGATAGGCCAACACCTTGGCAAGTTGAAGCAATAATCGAATAAGAGAAGCACTGAAGGTTCCGGAAGATTGAAGCACATGAAATTCTTCTGTTAATCTATGAACCTGTGATGGGTACGTAACACTGTACCATTTGTTAATGCGGCATGGATTGCACTCGACAAGGACAGCTCGATGTCATTAAGCCAATCCATCGATTACTACAGCTAAAAAACTGGATCTTTCTGTAACAGGTGTGTCATTGAAACTTGTCTCCAGCAGTATTATCTAGTGTTCCAGTGTGTAGGATAGAAAGCTGCTGGATTGCAGCGAGATACATTTTACAGTCGCTATCTCTTATCTACTCAGCACAAGACTGAATAAACCGTGGAACCATGGAAGAAAGAAATGTCTTGCCGTTGTAACTCTGTGCTGCACTGTTGCCTACTATAATTATAACAATTAATCCCAAACAACTACGACTAAGACCACAAGTTTCTGTTTTTTAATATGACTAGTTGATCGAATGATCCTTTTCTTGATGTGGAACGATTCCTTTTTGTAAACTGCAAAGTTTTTGTTGCTACCGATCCAGGCTGAAACTGCATTATTCCCTTGATGTACATGCCTTTGGTTGTATTACATGTACAATCTACATGGATACAAACGATGATCAGCTAAAAAACGTAAATCAGTTTTCAGGCCTGAACAACTGTCGAGTCCTTACAGGTTCAGATTTTAGCCTAAGCTACCTGCCGTAAGAGATTATTTAGAGAAAAATGTTGTCAATTTGTTTTGAAGACAGCAATGTCACTATGCAAGATTATTAGTGTCCCACAACGCCTGCGTCATGGACTTCCCAAGCGTCATTTGGTTAGCAACCATCTAATCATGTGAGCTTTCGTAGTGTTGTGGCTCCAAGGAACTGGTGAGATGGACATATAACTAGAAGCAATCCTTGTCACCATCCAATCATCAGCATAAGGATGGTGTTAGTATAAAAATGCTGGGAGCGCCGCACTTCTGAAGTACACTGATAGATAGGATCTGTACTTCGTCCTAACCTTTCAGAGTTGCAGTACACATATGCTAAGATCTCCAAGCCCTTGCAATCTTGAGAGGTGAGTGAGAGATCTCCACCCTATGCGATCGCCATGAGCAATGAGCGAGATGGCCAAGAACCCGCCGCCGCCACAAGCAGCAGCGCCTCGGATTGGCTCGATGAGTCCATCGCCTTCCTCGCCGCCGACCTTGACCTCGGCCTCGATGCTTATGGCTGGATGCAGGCATCAGCAGAGGCGGAGCGGCAGGGCTTCCACAGCATGGTCACGGAGACACTGCCACCTCCGGCCACCACCTTGCCCCAGTCAGGCCTGGGTCCGGTTTCCACTAGCGTTGCGCCGTCGCCGGTGGCGTCGCCGCAGGAGTTCGGTCAGCCTAGGAAACGCAAGTCTCCACAGCACAGCAGCCAGCGCTGTCCGGTTGGCGGCGGCGGCGGCAGAGGTGGCCCTGAACTTGACAGGGGAGGAACGAGCTGCAGCCGGAAGCCGAGCAAGAAGGGCAGTGCCAGGGCAGGTGATGCGAGCTTGGACAGGGATGCGAGGTGGGCGGAGCAGCTGCTGAACCCGTGCGCGGTCGCCATCGAGGCGGGCAACCTGCCGCGCGCGCAGCACCTGCTGTACGTGCTCAGCGAGCTCGCCTCCTTCTCCGGCGAGCCAAACCACCGCCTGGCCGCGCACGGGCTGCGCGGCCTCGCCCTCCGACTCCCGGCCGCCGTGGGCCAAGCGGCCGCGGCGACCCTAAAGATGCCGCCCTGCGAGTGCCCGGCGCCAGCGTTCCCCGGCGCCGACCCGCGCCTCTTCCGCGCGTCGCTCATCAGGTTCAACGAGGTCAGCCCGTGGTTCGCCGTGCCGAACGCGCTCGCCAACGCCGCGATCGCGCAGGCCGCGTCGGCGAGGGGTGCCGCGGCCGAGCCCCGTCGGGTTCACGTCGTGGACGTCGGCGTCTCGCACGGCGTGCAGTGGCCGACGCTGCTCGAGGCGCTCACCCGCGTGCCACGGGGCTCCACGCCGCCGTCCGTACGCCTCGCCGTCGCCGGCCACGCGGCCACCCCACCGGCGCCCTTCTCGTCTTCCCCTCCGGGATACGACTGCTCACTGCAGCTGCTCCGGTACGCCAAGACCATTAACCTGGACCTCACCATCGTGCAGGCACCAAGTTTGGACACCTTGCACGGCATTCTCACCCCCGGCGAGACCCTCGTCGTCTGCCTCCAGTTCCGTCTCGGCCACGCCGCCACCGACGAGCAAGCAGCCGTGCTCCGAAACATCAGGACCCTCAACCCAGAGCTACTAATCCTCGCCGAGCTGGAGTGCGGCAGCCGAAGCGACAGCAGCGCGGCGATCGAGTTCGCGGCCAGGCTGGAGAATCTCTGGATGTTCCTGGACTCGACGGCCGCGGCGTTCAAGGGCCGGGACGTCGACGAGAGGCGGGTGATGGAAGCGGAGGCCGGGACAGCGTTGGCGGCCACGGCGCGGCGGGGAGCGGCCGTGGCCGGAGGGAGGGAGGCGTGGCGGGCGCGTCTCGCCGCGGCGGGGTTCGAGGAGGCGGCGTTCGGGGGCGAGGCGGTTGAGACGGCGAAGGCGCTGCTGAGGAAGTACGACAGCGGGTGGGAGCTGGTGCCGCCGTCGCCGTCCGCCGGCGCCGCGGTGGGGCTCCGGTGGAAAGGGCAGCCCGTGTCGTTCTGCTCCCTGTGGCGGCCGGCGCAGGCCGGCCCGGAGCCGATGTGGCATGGCGCGTGAGCGACACGAGGTGAAGGAGATGCAGGCGCCCCGCGGTTGCGCAAGCGCTTCGTTCGTGGTTCGTGCACGAGCTGATGCGCGCGCGACCTTTGAGCATGAATGGACTGGACGCTTGGACTGAGCGCCCTGGACCCCTGGTGCCGTCCGGACATGCGGTTGGGGCCTTGGGGGTAGTGCGACACGCCCGTGTGGTTGGCAAGTCTGATGAGGTGTTGTCCGGGCGGGCGATCGGCGCAAGAGCGCCCTTTTTTTTTTCTTCTTCTTCTTGTTCAGCCTGCCAACAACAGTTTGTACAAAGTCAGACCTTGTCGGGGACGCTCTCCCCCCGAATCCTGGAAATTGAATTGGGTCCTATGAAATTCATGTAAAATCTCTGCCTTATGTGCTAGAATTTTGCTATATGATGCCCAGGTCAACCAGAGTCTTCCATTTACGATGACTATCAAGATATAGATATGTAGATAACCCGTTCTTGTTAATCTTGTCGAAACCTTCAACTGGTAGTAGTATGAGGATAGGGGACACCGGATCTGCCGTCATATCATGAGCGCTAGTTACTCTGGTCAAAGTTTAACTAGCGCTCATCAAATCAGCTCACAAATTGACAAGCCAGACAAAGTGAGCAGAGTTGCCGAAGTCCATTTCTGTTGGACTGTCAAATATGCCTAATGTTTCCAATTTTCTGGCCTGAAACTGTAATGGCACTTGCAGATATTTAATTGCACGAATCCTTCAGTCTCCAACTCCAATTTCACAATTCACAACACAAACAAGCTAAAACAGCACAAGAAATTACGCATGGTGCATTCCATGGGGAACCACTTTTTTTTTCCCAATTTAATCAATCTTGGAGGTAATATCAAACCAACATATAATTACATCAGTTTAGCAGAATGCAGCTTAAATTATGATCTCTCTTGTGATCTTTGGTCCTGAGTAACCAACCATTCATATACCATTACAAAGAGGACTTTGGAGCTGGAAGCAAAAACTTCAGGATTGCCTCGTTGAACCGCTTTGGATCCTCCTCCTGAGGCATGTGGCCGGTGTCCTTGAGGACCTCCAACCTAGCACTTGCTCCAAGTTTCCTGCATTGCCAATCTTCCGTAAGTTACATTGCAAGGTAAATGCAACGCGTGAAATCAAACTGTAGTAACATCATTGGTGAGATCAGCATGTACTGACCTTGCCACTTCAAATGCCTTCTCTATAGGGAATATCTGATCATGCTCTCCCCATAACACAAGGACTTCCTGAGAGATGGAACAGAGGTTGGGTAAGCAGGAGAAAGATGGACGGTAATGCGTTGCAGCAGTTATCTGTCTGAAAAAGGAAGTACCTGAGGGAGTGGTGTAAGCTGGAACTTGTCTTTGTTGCCCAGCGTTATCCCCTTTATTAGCTCCTTCTTCTCTTCTACTTTATCATTGTACAGATACTGCAAAAGAATCTCACTATTACTCAAACAAATCTAGAGGTTGCATCATTGTATGCATGCTGAACTCACAAAGATACTAGTATGAATAACGAATTACTACTCTGTTCTATTTCATTCTCCAGAACCAGGTAATTTCTATGTAATTTCACAAACAAGACTGCAGTTGAGTACCTGTTTAACCTACGCAATCCACTAACGTTCAAACAAGAATGTATTTATGCTACTATGTGGAATAACCTACTAGAGTTCAGAATCATTTCAAGCTCATTTTCATTCTGAAACTGATAGTAGCATAGTATGAACTTCGCTCTGTCCATGACGGGATCATTTCGTCCCCGCCAGAACGCGCGCTTTTGGAAAGGGAAGATCTGATTCTGAGCTGGGCACACATTCCTCGCAGAGTATCTGAGTATGAGCTCACCATCTCTTCTCCCGGCTGGATGATCACGATATAGCTGCAAAATTGCAATCGCCAGAGTGTAGTGTAGCGCTCAATTTTGAGGCTTGGACACGGAGAGATGATTCTGCAGCCGGCGGCTTGGTGACAACGACGATAGAGCACCGTGCCATGGGCTCGCATCCGTACGGCCATCTGCAGCAGCTTCGATTCGAGGACGGCGGCCGAATCCCGGCCAACATGGAGACTCGACTCGATATCGGTCGGGAAGATCGGGTTGGCGAGGGGGACGAGCGGAGATTCGGAGGAGGTGCGCAGTTTAAGTCCGTTCCCTTCCCGACGACGAGGCAAGGCCGCCGTCGCCGTCGCCGGATCGCGATCCAATTTAGGGTTGTTAATGAAAATATATGAGGGGGTTTGTAAAAATATTTGGATAGCGATCAATAGTCGCGACGGGAAAACCTCCTCGACGGCGGATGCCTCGTGCCCAGACCGCCTCTACTTCTCGCACTCGACACGAGACAAACTGAGGAGACGACGACTCGTTCCGACCTCCGATCCACAGCTGCCCGCGTCTTCTTCGCCGTACTCCGGCAAATCCTCTGGCCCCGCAATCCACCGCCGCCGCGGGGCTTGCCGCTCCGGTAAATCCTCTGGGACGGCGCTGGATGCACTAACGTTCAAACAAGAATTAGAGTCTGAATTTCCTTCTGCAGATGATTGATTTTGCACCACCAGCATCATGACCTGACCTGGGGCATGGTGCGCTATTGAACTGAAGTACTGAACTAGTGAAACGAATGCAAACGCCAAAAGATCAGATTGAGATGCATCTCTAAATACGCACAGTTCTCCTACATGTTCGAAAAAGGATTGAGATGCAACAACCCTTCCAAATTGTGCTACTGAGGTTGTCAAAATGTTCAAGCAGACGCTGGGTTTTGTCCAAATGCAAGGCCTGCAATTGGACAATGGCAAGATCTTCCTCCTTGGTCCTTCAACCAGTACTATTCCGGAAAAACGGCCTACCTTTTCTCAACTCCTGTGATCAGTACCTATGAATATGAACTAAAAACAAGACTTCATACCCCTTGATTATGTAGTGGCGAAGCTTGCCCCGAATTTCAGCAGGGTCCAGCCATAAGAGAGCAATGGATGAAGTCATTATTGTTAAGTTTAGTTTACTGTTGCTGGAATGGACTTTAGAAAATTGAGGGACCTTGGCTATTGAGAAGGTCCGCCCCTGAGGCCTGAGTGGATGTACAGGCAAACTATGATGGCTGATTGACTATGGCAGCAAAAGTCAGGCCGAAGAGTCGGTTCCAACTTCCAACTGAATCCATGACCTGCTGATGTACAATACCAGCACCTAATATTCCTTTCCAAGAATCAAGACTGGTACTGTACATGTGTACTGGCTGTTCTTGCAAGGAAATTAAGATAGGGTAGCTACGGCAACAGGTGCAGGTGAGTTGTACAGACGCACGCCACCGATGGCGCATGGCAGCCATCAAAATGGTTTTGTCTGGCCAGCACGAGATGGCCGTCAGCATCAACCAAGAAGGGCCTCCTGAACGATTTCTAGAAGCATTGAGATTGATTGGGTACAAAGATATCTGTCGTTTGTTGGAATGCAGGTAGGCAGGCATGCGGCGACGCGCGTGCACCGGTCGGTGACCTGCAGAGCCTGGTGGTTCTAGAAGGTCTGGACGGCTGGACCGGGCGTTCGGGGTTGATTGGAAGAGCGGCAGTGCCGGAGAAACGATTGGGAGATGCGAGGGAGTCAGGGAGGAAGGGGCCACCGCCGTTGGGAGTTGATGGCGATCCAACGCGGCGGTTGGGAAACCTGCGAGGCGACAGGCGCGAGCACGAGGAGCTTCGCTTCGTAACAAGATCCCAATCCAGGGCCACGTCATGAGCAGGGAACGTGGCATGGTCTCGGCGTGACGTCGACGCTAGGTCATGCATGAATGCCACCGAGCGGCAAGCCACGCGAATGATCGGAATCACGATTGCATCGATTAGTGCTTTGAGTTGTAAGAAGGATTGAGGCTGGGAAAAGGGAATGATCCGAGGGCGAGGGGTGTTGCGTTTTACCTGGACGAGGTCGCGGAGCACGAAGCCCGGCGTGAACCGGCGCGGGCGGTGGTAGGCGAGCTGCAGCAGCCGGCGCATCCGCTCGGGGGAGCGCGGCAGCATGACGTCCTCGACGCGCTCGGCGCCGCCGCGGCGGAGCAGGGCGCGGTCGTCCGCGTCGGCCTTGAGCAGGTCGGAGCTGGCGATCACCACCCGCTCCACGACGCCGGGGCCCAGCAGCCGCGCCAAGTGGTACGCCACGAACCCGCCGTAGCTCGTGCCGGCCACCGACACGCGCGCCGCCGGCGCCACGGCCGCCACGAGCTTCGCCACCGCCTCCGCCTGCTGGGCCTCGGAGACGCGCGCGCCCGCCGACGTGGACGAGCCGCCGAAGAAGAGGAGGTCCGGGACGATGAGGCGGAACCGGCGGGACAGCGGGCCCACCTGGCGCCGCCACTGCCACGTCGCCGGCGGTCCGAAGCCGTGGAGGAGGACGAGGACGGGGCGCGCGTCGATGGCGCCCGGCTGGAAGCGCCAGCAGTGGACCGTGGTGGCGCCGCCGTCGAGGGGCACGGACGCCTCCACGAGGCCCGCCGCGGCGAAGCGGCGGCGGAAGTAGGCGTCGAGCAGCGGTGCGATGCCCAGCGTCGGCATTGCGGTTGGGATCGAGTGACGTCGTGGAATTCAAGCGGTCGGTTGGTGTCTTACGGGCGAGAGACCCGGATTGTGACACATATATGGATGGAGAGCGAGCATTCGCGGGGTGTTTTGTTTTGTGAGGACTCTCCGGTTATGTCTTTTTTTCTAAGGATTCCGGACAACTGACAAGATTAACTAGAGATATGCATATCGCTAGTGCACAATTTGTAAAAAAAAAACACAAAAACACGACTGATGCGTTGGACAAGATATAGCATTGCAATTTGCAAAAGTCTGCGCATGTCACGACTGATCTCTGAGGTTTATCTGAGTAGGAGTAAACATTGTGGTCCTTTGGGTAGGTAAAAGGGCATCCGAATCTTGGGGGAAAGCGTGATCAACTCAAAACACTATGGCCGTCTGGTTACTTTTGCTTATTTTTAGCACGTGCCACCTTGAATGTTTAGATACTAATTAGGAGTATTAAACGTAGACTATTTACAAAACTCATGGAGGCTAAACGGCGAGACAAATCTATTAAGCCTAATTAATCCATCATTAGCAAATATTTACTGTAGCAACACATTGCCAAATCATGGACTAATTAGGCTTAATAGATTCGTCTCGCCGTTTAGCCGCCACTTATGTAATGGGTTTTGTAAATAGTTTACGTTTAATACTTCTAATTAGTATCTAAACACGGGTGCCAAAAATAAGCAAAGAAACCAAACCAGGCTTATTATGACCACTGGGAGATTGTTTTGAGCAGTGTCTAAATACAACTTGAGAATTTCAGATAGTTGATGCAGCAACCTATGCTGAATAAATGATAAACGAACAATGTTGACAACATACGAAAAATCCATGATTTTACACATAGGTATGCAATAACTAAAGAAAGCCAATGAGCCCAGGATCAACCGTTGATGTCAGCCTTCACCTTCTCTGTCTCACGGCCATACCCATTGTGCTCTTGTTCAGTGTTGGAATTAGGATCAGAATCTTCATCGCAATCTTCGGTTTCCTGATCAAGGGATGGCATAACCGGACGAACAACTCGGTAATTTGGGCTCAGCATAGTGTCCTCAAGAGACGGGAGAGGGATCGATCCAGGAGGAGCAGTCGCCTTGTGCAGAGGGATTGTGTTCCTGCTGCGTGCCAGGTCAAAGATAACCTGTCCAAAGTGGAGAAATTCGTCAGGGTACGACAAAACTACCAAATCTATCATTCACGTGTGAGTTTAATTATTTAAATTGCAAAGATGATTCTTTTCAAAAGTGAGTCCTAAAAGAACTGTGCAAAGATCATTAGGTGAACAAAGCAGTGTGTGGAATCCTTTTGGAATTTCTTGAGCCTTCTAGAAGCAGGGGGGACGAAGACAGTCGTGCACGATATACAATCACAACGTCCATCATGCTTGACTTTAGAGCTTGGAGTCCATGGGATTCAACGACATGGCAGAGTTTCTCTTCTCTGAAAGCCCGGTAGCACAACTGACAAGGATCAACTGCAAACACTGAACAACGGAATAACACGCCACTCGATTTAGATCCACACCAACGGTATGTTGATCAATAAGCTCCCAACATCGTCTCGATTCTGCGTATCAGTAATAATTTGTTCGATTTCTACACGAACGCGCAGGATCGAGAGACCTCAAGAACCGCGTAGGCATGATAAAGCGACCAACAACAGATTCATCAAAACTAAGGAAACGGCGTGTCCGGATTGTTTGGGGGACTACCTCGCGGCGCGGCGGCCCCGGGGAGAACGCGACCTTGGCCCGGATCGCTAGGCGCACGTCGTCGGCCTCGAGCGACGCCCTGCCGGCGTGGTCGGCGTAGGCCCTGGCCTCGCAGAGCACGTCGCCCGCGTAGCGGCGGGCGAGCTCCACGAATCGGCCCACCACCCGCGGGTCGTACTCGCACTCCCTGAGACCCAAGGAGCGCAGGATCCTCCGCACCACGCGTGCGTCCCGCGGCTCTTGCCCGGTCGCTGCCGGCGGAGTCGACGCCCCGCCGACGGCGGCGTCCATTAGCGCAGAGTACGGCAAGGGAAAAACGGGCGATTCGCGGGAGCCGTGACGAGTTTAAGTGTTCAGATTACTTATTATTTTTATCACTGTTACCCACAGCATACAACAACGACGCTTTGGCCGAGTGGTTAAGGCGTGTGCCTGCTAAGTACATGGGGTTTCCCCGCGAGAGTTCGAATCTCTCAGGCGTCGTCGTATATTTTTGCATTTTTTTCTTCTCTCTTTTTGCTTCTTTACCTGTCCTGTTATAAGGTCCCTTTCGTTTCACAGTTTAGTTCCGGGTAATCTCCCTCTGGGAGGAGTTTTTTAGAGCAAATCCCATTCTGACCTCACAGTCAGTCAGTCACCACAAGTTGCAGGGCTTCTTTCTCAAAAGAATTGATACAATGTCTGAAGTATTTACATGGTAACTTTCTTCTACTTCATTGAAACAAAAGTATACTGTATACATATCGATGCAGAGCAAATTCACAGGCTACCTTTGGTCCAATCTACTGAAACAAGAGTATACCATACACACGGGTTACTCTCAACTTTTCTTTGTTGACCCTTTTCGTTTCTATGTTGTCAGTTCAGGGGAAGCTACACTTCAGATGATTTACATGGGGTGTCACGTCATGTATTTACAAGGTACAGTAATCTGTAATCTACGCATGTTAGGACTAAGAAACGGGGAGACGGTGATCAAACATTTGGTGGAACTCCCTCGTATAACTTTCAGATTTGCATGGAGTTGAAGGAATCAGTTCAAGAACATCGCCCATTTTTAGCGCTTGGTTCCAGTTGTAGACTGCTTGGCAGTTCAGCCTCAATGGCACGCCGTAGTTAGAAGATCTCTTAAGTAGGTCCGAAATTGTTGAATTTTTGGGGAGTTCTTGCACTGACATCTGAAAACACGAAAAATTTCAGTTTTCATGCTCAAGGATGAATTCACCAACGCAACAGAACAAGCGAACAAATTGGAATTGTGGTTTAATGAGACAGTACAGTAGCAAAATGATTGGAGGTACCTTTTCATCCTCCAGAAGTATTACTAGAACCGGTCCGCTGTGGTCACATTGTTTGGCATAAGAGAACGGACAGACATCGGAGTGCGACCTAATCGTGTGTATGTTACTTGGTGAAGTGTCAGGTGCAAGTGATGAAGGATGCTCAATGTGCAAAGTTTCACACTGACATGTAACCACCGTTCTAACCCACTCTACCATTTCAGGAACAGATGAAGAGCAATTTCGAACACCTTCCTTGTATCTCCAATGTGCAGCAATTCCAAACTCTGCCTGCAAATGCATGTCCCTAGTACGAATTTGGATTTCCAGGGGGAGCATTTCTTTAGTGAGCACAACTGTGTGCAGGGACTGATACCTACAGTTTAGCAAAATATTCAATTACCACTGTGGCTTACATTATTGCATAGTAGCATAGTTTTGATAGGCATACCCATTTGTTTTGGGGCTGCTGATATAGTCTTTGAACTTCCCGGGAATTCGAGGCCACAAGTGATGCACAAGCTCTAATGTGGCAAAACAATCAGATCTGTTCTCAACTATAACACGCACCCCATGTATATCATAAACTTCATCCATTGCCAGTTTCTTCCTGTAGTCAAGTGCAAAAACATTAGCACATTTAATGAAAGTATATTTCAGCTAACAACTTTCCTTCGAGATGTTATACTGGAGTTACTGCAGGATTCACTTGGAAGGAAGAATGGTTCATACACCACTCTCTCCAAAGTCTAACCTACAAAAAGAAAACATGAGACACTATATTACCTTGCCATCTTGCTGTGGATACTGTAAATGCTCTTGTGTCTCCCATATACCGCATAATAGGATAATCCTCTCACGTCAAGGGCTTGTTCCAGTCTCCTTATTGCAGCTGCAATCATATCTCTGTTGTAGAATTCGAGAAGGTTGGTTGACAGTTCATCAAATTTATTTGTGTAAAGATACTTGAAGCACAGATTTTCAAGTTGTTCCTTCCAATTCAAGATGCCCAACTGATTCGCCAAGGGAGCAAATATCTCCAGTGTTTCCTTTGCAAAGCTCTGCTGTTTGATCTTGGGCAAAGAATCCAACGTCCTCATGTTGTGTAGCCTGTCAGCAAGTTTTATAAGCACAGCTCTTGCATCTTCCGTTGCAAGGAACACTGTACGTAACCTGTCAGCTTCATCCATTCTACTGGCTGTATCGTTTCTACGAGCCATTTTGCTGAAATGACTTAGATTGGAAACCTATAAAGAAGGCAATGAAACTATTGTTTAGTCAATTGAGACACAACGTCATCATCTCTTCCAAGAAAATAAACCAAGATGTCACAAGCAACCAAAGTTTCCTCAACATATATTAGGTGTAAATATTGACTTTATACAACAAATAACACATAGCATTCATTAGCAGAACAAACAACAGAATCTTTAAGATTCCAAATAAATTGTTGTAACATCATTTTTAGTTGATGTAACATCATAAACAAAACATATTATTGACAAACAAAACGAAAGGGAAAGAATGGAAAACAAAAGGATTGGGTCCGATAACCAACCACGGACTGATTTTACATTACTGAAAGATAAGTCATTCCTAGATTCAGCAAGTACCTACTATTATATATAGGTGATGGTAACGTGATACCTAACTTATATAGGCATCTATTCTAGAAGCCCCATCAACAAAGTAACGATCAATAAGTTCTGTCAGTCACAATCAGATATCTAGCACCACCCAATTCCGAGTCACGAAAACGACAAAGGCAAGAAATATCAGAATAAACAAGAGGGGTCCATGAGAAGGCCTCTTTGTAGAACTGGAATCGTCTGTGATCTGATCTTGCACTCCAGCACTACTTATGTTATGCTCAAATATAGGGCATCGATGACATGCTCTGATTTTGATATGTTATTGATATGGTCAATATGTGTAATAATAGGTGCTGCCTGTAACAAGGGGTCTTTACTATAGTATAATTTCAGCAATACTAAATTCAACAATGCTACTGTTGGATATAGTTATCAACAATGAATTGTTTCCTCTAAAAAACAAAAAATTATTAGCGCGTGCTCGGTCTGATCATATCCAAACTCCAAAGGGTGAATCGAAGTAATTACCCCCTTAACAAGATCGGCGACACCAGCACCGAACTGCTTGGAGATGAAACCGTAGTCGAGGCCGGCGTCGTCGACCGTGTCGTGCAGCAGCCCGGCAGCGACGACTGCAGGGCCGGCGCCGAGGTCCGCGAGCAGCGCCGCCGTCTCCACGCAGTGCTCCAGGTAGGGATCGCCGCTCGCGCGCACCTGAGCAACCAATTGCGCACCCAAGCAAACGCAGTTCAGCCACTTCAGCAGCTCTCAAGCCACACCAAATAAGCACAAATGCGAGCAAGCAAGACAGGACACGGTCGAGCACCTGGCCGCGGTGAGCTGCCTCGGCGGCGGCGAAGGCCCTCAGCACGAGATCGTCGCGGAATATGGCGTACCGCGACAGCGCGCCGGCGAGCATAAGCGCGGGAGGGTCTCCGTCGCCGTCAACTCCCCCAGCCGCGACGGCGGCGCGGGCCCGCCTGGCGGACGGGGCGCCGCGGCACGGCGCTCGGGGCTCCGGGGGGTCAGCGGAGCGCGAGAGGGACAGGGACAGCGGGGTCCGGCACCGAGTAGACGCCGCCCGCAGCTCGGTGGCAGCCGGGGCGCCGCGGGCGGCGAGGAGCTCCAGCGCCGCCGCGGGTGGCTGCGGGGCGAGACGGGGGTTGGGGCGGCATTTGACCGTGCAGGTGATCGACGGCGGCATGGCTCGTGCCTCGTGGGCGATTGGGGGTGAGGGGAGGCGAACGGAGACTGGCTGGCTTGCAGGCGAAGGGGGGAGAGCGGAGAGACGGAGGAAGAGGCGTGGGCGGAAATGGTTTGGGAGGTTGGGATCCTCGGTTTCGCGCGTGGTCGGGCGGTTATGAATAGTACTCCGTAACCTGGTTGGGGTCTTCTGGAAGTAGCCTTCTCATTTGCAGTTTAGACCTCGTGTTGTTAGCTTTAATGCTACCTGGACCTTAGAAGTTGCACATTAGTTTGGGGAGTGTATGCACGGGCAAGTGGCAAAACAAGTGAATTTGACCCTTTTATAGTTTTGTTGTCCTGTGTTTTTAATTTTAAACACTAGAGGATTAGTTATGCCTTGGGTACAAACTATTCGATCGTAAAATCTCATCTTTTTTCCGAATGTCATTGTATGGCTGCATTGAGTAAATTTTATTCTCTTACATAGGAACTTAGTGTGTCTCAAGTGTGCGGCCCTTAGCTTTTTTCTATAGGTTATTGCCTATTCATCTTTACAATTGTACGGCTATGTCGCTAGCTAATTGCTAACAATATCTTTATGCCTAGCTTAACCCTACTCACTAGCCTGCAGACATCATTCAGTCTTGTCACTTCGGGCGCGTTTGACGAACGGAATCGGTTCTGTTTCTCATCTGGATCGGAAGAATCGGCGCCAAACGCAGCTGCGTCGAAGTGTTTCTACCTCGGAACGTTTCTACCGATTCTGACTTTTTAGCCTGCACGAGGAAGTGTTTCTGTGAAAGAGTGTGATAGGGTGCTCTCTGCAAAATGAATCCCGATAAGAACAGCACGAGGAAATCACTCATATAGAACGGATGAGGACGGCGGGGAGAAAGGACGCACGGCTTCACCCACAGGCTTGACGCGCGCCCAAACGTGCCTATCTCTCCCTGGCACGTGGGTCCAAAAGAGCGCGGGGCCCGCGTGCCACGCACGGCGCGGCGGCCGTCTCGGCGCGAATGGAAGGACACGGCTTTTGGCTTCGGTTCCCTGTGCGTGTGGACGACCGGAGGAGGGAGGGGTTGCTTGACGGTTCGGCAAGAATAGTAACGTTTTTTTTTTCTTTCGGAGATGAAGAATAGTAACGTTGCAGAGGCGGAGGACGGGATTGCTGGCCGGTTCGGCCTTGCCTTGCCTTTGCCCCTGCCCCATGTTTCGCTCATGCGCCTTGCCTTGCCTTTGCTAGGGAGGCAATGGGCCCGTTCAAGGATTCACCGTGAGGAATTCTTCCATTAGGAGACGGGAATGGTAGGAAATTAATCCCATGAGGATTTAAACGGGGCAAATCTCATCCCGTCGGAGATGGACGGGGGTTGGAATAATCCTCCGTCCCCATTTTCCCGCAACCCTAGAGGTTCTAAGTAGATATGCCATGCAACGAAAATAGCCTAGCTCAAGACACCAGGTCCAGCTCCGGCCCATGAGAAGGCCCGATAGTAGTAACCAAACTACCGTTAACCTAACATCCATCCGTTTCTTTGGAGGAGCTCTGCTCACTTTCTTTCCTCTCCTGAGCTACGCCGCCTCAAGCTGCTGTCGCCGCTCAGCCCTGCGCAGGTGAGGAGGCAGGGGCTCGAGGTGACAGCGACCCGGCGCTAGTGCCAGGACCCTCCGCTCACACCACGGCACCAGGATGCCACGCTCGCGTAGCGTCGTTGCCGTGTGAGACAGAGACACTAGGGATGAAAACAAATGGACAAAATCATGTCTCCACCCACCCGTATTTTTATATTTATCCCATATTTTATCCTATATATGAAAACAAGACGGTAAAGTCGAAAACAGGACGGGAAACGGGATGGGAATAACCGGAAGCAGGACGGGATATGGATGAGGGGTATCCCGTCCGTATTTGTGGGATCCCGTTTTCAACCGGGATGAACCCGTATTCATCCCGTTTTCAGTTTATACGGGATAGACCCAATATCACAAATTCCAACCCTCAAGCCTCGGCAAATGGTCAGCCCAACAAGCCCAGGAGGCCTCGTCGCACATCGCCTACCCCTCCGGCCCTGCCCTGCTGCGCCTCCGCCCGCGCATGAGACCCATGCTGCTGTCCTTGACTCGCCGGTGCCCTAGGCAGGAGGCCCACATACTCTGAGCGGCTGAGGATGTCGCGCAGTGGAGCAAGAGGACAAAGGCCCACGCCTCCGTCCTCTATTAGCTTGTTGCTGGCCTGTTGCTAACCGCCTGGCTTGCTGTTGCTGCTAGTGCTAGAGGGCGAGTGCTAGCTGCTTGCTGTGGTTGGCGCCTGACCCTCCTGGTCACCTGGTGGCTGGTGCCACCGTGCTGCAAGACTGCACAATGCAGGAGTAGGACTGCTAGAGTGCTAGGTGTAGTAGCAGTAGTGTGTGCAGTAGACTTGAGTCATGTTTTGGAACGTGTTGTCCCGGTGTATGATCCCGGTTTTCAGCCATTTTCGTTATATTTTCGCCCGTATTTGATCGTTTTTGTATAACTGTGTATCCCGGTTCCTGTCCCGCTCCCGGTTGTCCCGTTCCCGCTCTCGTTTCCGGTGAAAAAATATTGTACGGGGTATGGTTAGGGGGTTTTTCTACCCGTTCATGTCCATTTTCATCGCTAAGAGACACCAACGCAAGCTCCAGATCACAAACAGAATAAGAAAGAAATAAAGGAGCTGGTGAGTGGGTGGAAGATGCTAAGCGTAGAGATTAGTTCCCATTCGTGGACTCTCCGGTCTCTTCCTTGATTCTTTCCTTTTCTCTGTATTTTATTTGCCTCTTTATTTTCTTTGGACTTTATGACGTGAGAACTGGCATGTTCTTGCCGATCGATATGGTAAGTGGAGAATTTTTTGCTTGTTCAATTGATGTCTGTGTTGTTACGCTATGGATTTAATTTTGCCCTTATACTCCAGTGTCTCGAATTTGCTTGATGCATGCCACGGCTCGGAGGATTGCATTCTATACATATCACGGGGATGGGGATTCCGTGAAGATAATTCTCCACACGGGGACGGGGATAGGGAGAAATTATCCCCCGTGTGCATTGGCGGGGACGGGGAGAAATTATCCCCACGGGACAGGCATGGGGGACATTCCCAACGGGAAATTCCCGTTGCCATCTCTAGCCTTTGCCCATGCCCCATGGCACGGATGAGCCTTTGCGACTTGCGAGGGAGAGACCCATGGGTAACTGCTCAGAAGCCGAGCACGATTGGAAACGATCGAGACTGCTGCTTCTGGTGGCTGGCCGGCCGGCCGGGCAGCGGCAAACTCACTCGCCCGGGGGGCCAACGACCCAGCAACCAGGCATGGTGGATCCGGCCGTCCGGCGTTAGGTTACGCCAGCCGTGCCGTCACCGGAAGCGTCGAGACGAACTCAGTTGCGACGCCGGCATTTTTCGGCCGTTGGTAGTGCACCGGCGCGAAGCAATGGCGACACACAAGCCGTGCGAGCGGGCGTAGGAGCGTAGCAGCACTCCATGCTCAGGGAGTGCCGTTTCCGTTGTACATTGGCAAGCATGATCACACGGAGCGTCCGGTCACGGCATATGACCTTCCACGCAAAGCAATTGTGATGTCCATTCATTTCCGACGTTTTCAATATAGTTCACAAGTTAATAAATTCTGTTAAGAGTTTCCGAGAGGCAAATTGCCCCCAGGAAATTAAATGAGATATCATATCAAACGTCTGATGCACACTGGCATTACTAAATCACAACAATTGGATTCAAAACAACGGAAACGTATACGGACATGATGACTAAGTGAGCTGAGCTTCACCGTCCTGATTCAGTTGTAAATCACAAATAGCAACAAATAATATCATAGCCAACCACTGGTACCACAAACATATTCAGCTGGAAAACAACGTTGTCGTTCAGACTGCACAACTGAAAATCGCATAATAATGCTAACCCTACCACCAACCACCATGCAAATGAACCTCTATAATGAACAAATGTGTTCACAATTGATGGGTACATTTGTGACCCAAACCCTTCCGCAGACGCATGACAAATAATAAAGCATGTTTCTCCATGAGTAAGAAAAGCGATGATAAAAAAATGCTGATAAAAAAATCAGGTCTGATGGATTCATAGGAATGAACAGCACAACATATATTAAATGCAGCATCACAAAAACACAGCATTTACTATTGCAGAATTGTAAGACAGGAAACATGAGCATTCAAGACAAAACAGGTATTCAGGGCTGCCTCTAAACATACTTGTAGCAACTTTCTTCCAACAACTAGAAATACAGTCTACAGACTCAGCATTGCTTCAAACATTAGCTTAACCCAATTCGTATGCATCAAGAAGAACATTCCACAGTTTACAAGAGCATGTCAGTCTAGTAATGCAAGCAAGATTGTAGAATCCATCATACAAACAAGTCCATGCACCACACTTCAATCACACAAAAAAACAAATCATGGTTGGCAACAATAGCATCAATAAGCCTAGAACCTTTGACATTAAATGGCATCACTAAGTGCAAAATTCCCAATTCACACGGTCTCAACACGCTTCAATGCTTACAAAACGAGGAAACAAGGCCTCCAGTATTATTAAGATGTGTGGCTATGAATTTGCTATGAGAACAATGCTCAGGATTTGCTGGACATAAAAAATACCGATCCAATAGCTGACAACAAATGAAATTGTTTAAGGCTAAGACTACCAGGTTCATGACCGCCTGAACTTGCATCATAGTTTTGATCTCTAGAAAAAACAATCCACAGAATAGAGGTTGCATGACGTTGATTGGCTAATGCAAAGACTACACATGAGGCTTATAACAACCACAAAACACGCATTTCACATCATTGCTTACAGAAAACATTGCAATGCAAGCACAGTTACGAATTACACTATATCATAGATCACAGGTTATGCATCACGAATCGATTACACATGAAATTGCGATAACTGGTAGCAAAAGATAGCATT
This sequence comes from Setaria italica, assembly GCF_000263155.2. Lineage (NCBI taxonomy): Eukaryota > Viridiplantae > Streptophyta > Magnoliopsida > Poales > Poaceae > Setaria > Setaria italica. The sequence goes on along the minus strand of NC_028451.1, from coordinate 45,520,726 downwards.
GATATATCTGGGATATTTGATATGAACTGACATCACTAATTGCAAAATCCTCATAAGCACTGTCCCACCAGGCAGGAGCCACAGCAATTTAAAAGCTAGCAAGTCTTCTTAACACAAATAGCTGAGACAGGAAAGCACTACTAGTTCAGATATAGATCTCAAAACCAAGAGGCAGACAAAGACTGAAACCTAGGCGGTGAGCACGACGGCTCCGCCGGCGGCCTTGATCTTCTTCTCGGCGACCTTGGAGATGAGCTTGGCCTTGACGACGATGGGCTTGGACGGCAGCTTCCCCTTGCCGAGCACCTTGAAGTAGCCGAACTGAGTGACGTCGATCTGCGGGGCCTTGTCGCCGCCGGCCTCCGCCGCCTTCTCGGCGGGCACCATCGACCAGAGGCGCTCGACGTTGACCGCCGGGCAGTAGAACTTGTTGCGGAGCTTGTGGAAGTAGCGCATACCGACCTTGCCGAAGTAACCGGGATGGTACTTGTCGAAGAGGATGCGGTGGTGGTGCATGCCACCGGCGTTACCGCGACCTCCCGGGTGCTTCCGGTGCTTGCCGATGCGGCCGTGCCCGGCGGACACGTGACCGCGCTTCTTGCGGTTCTTCTTGAAGCGGGTCGTCATCGCCGCCGCCGCTCGCCGCCGACTTACCTGGGCAGCGCCTGGGACGGGGGGAGTAGTGGAGGCGGGGGAGGGAGTGGAGGAGGAAACCCTAGCGGCTGGGAATGGCGTGATCTTATAAGGCGGGAGCGTGGTGCGGCCGCCGTTGGATGTCGGATAGGGGAGCGGTGGCCGTTGATGGGGGCTTTCTAGGGTTTTTGCGGTGGGGTGAAGGGGCTATTGGGCTGGGCCAGGATTTGGTGGGGAGTGTTTTTTCTCTCTCTCCGTTTTTTGGGAGAGAGGATATTGGTCTGGCCTTTGAATTGTTTCGAAGGCGACCTTTTGTTCATCTTAAGCTGTAAATCGGCCCAGCAGAAAGGAGGAAAGGAAAAGGCTCCTTTTTGCACCGAGTCTGACTAATCTCCAGCTGTTCCTCCCTGGCGTCGTCGTGAACGCGCATCATGATGCAGCAATGCAACGTTCCTCCTGTGAGGAGTGACACGGCGGTTTTGGTCATGTGTTCACCAAGGAGAGGGGCACGCTTTCCGTGAGCATTTTTGTCACGTTCACCGTGAGCCTCGGTTCGGGTACACTGGTAATTCGATATAGTCCTCTATGCTCTGTTCACTTTTCTTTAAAATCGTAGGAAACTTCGGTGAAACCTCTTGTATCCGTTGCAATGCGCAACGGATGAGTAGAAATGAGAACAAATTATCTGGAAAATGATCTGCATCGCAATCTTGTTATATTTAAAAAATATTAATGGGTAGCTCTTTTACGATGTTACGTTACTTACTCTGTTACTTATTGTATTTAATGCAGATAGATGTGTTCCTAAGATGGTACCTTCGGTATGGAAACATGATCCTTCTTATCAAATATATACCTATCTCATCGATTTTGATTCCTCTAAATTAAATTAACTTTGCAAAAAAAAACACCAATTTCAGAACGTTGTTGACTTGACCAATTCAGGATAGTTCCGACAACATCATAATTAAAAACCTTACATAAACACAAGTCGGCCCACAATACGCACGTTGTACTTGTGCTGAGATTTTCGCGCCAAATAATAATCATCCCATGCACGTCCACGAAATATGCCTTTTATGATGCAAAGCGCTTGCTTCTATCAACAAGAGTCGCATATTCTTCTTCTCATAATCTTACAAAAGAAGGGTACCACAATTATTAAATAAGAAAATAAGATGTCTCTTATCAAAATTACCATTTTTTACTGATATCTTTTGTCACAAAACCTTAAAAACCAGAAGCGAAAAAACCTAAACCCAAATCAGCCCATAAACCCATAAGCCGAAACCAAAACAAGCAGCAAAACCACCCATCCAAGCAAACAAAGAGGAGCACGGCGGAGCAAACCCTCTCCTATATTAACCCCACCTCCGTCTCCCTCCTCCTCTCTTTCCCCGTCTCCGCCCCCCCTCCACCTCCGCCTCCCCAGATTCCTCCGCACCGCCATGGACGACCTCGAGCAGGCCATCCTGCTGGCCTCCGACTCCCCCGCCGCCGCCGCGGCGTCCCCGTCCGTCCGCGCGGAGGCTCTCGCCTTCTGCGCCCGCGCCCGCGACGAGTCCCCGCCGTCGTCGCTCCTCCGCCTCTGCCTCTCCGGCCTCGCCTCCTCCCCGCACGCGCAGGTCCACTTCTGGTGCCTCCAATCCCTCCACGACGCGCTCCTCCGCCGCCGCCTCGTGCTCCCCGACGACCTCGCGCTGCTCCGCTCCTCGCTCCTCTCGCTAGCGGTTTCCTCACACGCCGCGTCGCCGCCGTTTCTCCGCAACAAGCTCGCCCAGCTTGTTGCGCTCCTCGTCCGCCTAGATTACCCCCATGTCTACCCCTCCTACTTCCTTGACCTCCTCCCACCCGCGCCGCCGCAGCCGGGCCAGACGGACATGTTCGCGCGGGTCCTCATCTCACTCGACGACGACCTGCTCTCCCAAGATTACCCCCGAAGTGCCGACGAGGCCAGCGACGCCATGCGGGTGAAGGATTCCATGCGCGCGCAGTGTGTGCCCCAGATCGCCCGCCACTGGCACGCAGCCGCCGCCACACTCCGTACAGCCGACCCCGCGGCCGCGGCTGTAGCCCTCGACGCGGCGCGCAGGTGCATCTCGTGGATCGATGTTGGACTGGTGGCCAACGATGTGTTTGTTCCTCTGCTCTTTGACATTGCGATGTCACCTGGAAGTGTGGCTCCGCTTGCTGCTGCAGCCGTGGGGTGCCTCGCTGCTGTGGCAGCGAAGAGGATGGACGCCAGGGCGAAGGTCGGATTGCTGAGGTCGCTCCTGGTTGCACAGCAGGGGCTCGGTAGCCCAGACAGCGGGTTAAAGATGGCACCCTTGGTAACAACATACGCTGTGGAGGCTCTGGAATGTTATCGGAAGCTTGGCCCTAGTGATGCTGATGGAGCTGCTGCTTTGGAGATGCTGGAAGGGGTGCTGCCGGCTGTATTTGCAGCCGCAGAGAGCTCCGATGATGAAGTGGATTCTGGTTCTGTGCTTGAGTTTTTATCTGGCTATGTGAGCATGATGAAGGCACCATCTGAGAAGCAGTTGGGGCACTTGGGACGAATCTTGGAGGTGGTGCGGGTGCAGATGTCATATGATCCAGTATATAGGGGGCATCTTGATGTGCTCGACAAAATAGGGAAGGAGGAGGAGGACCTCATGGCAGAACAACGGAAGGATTTGATTGCATTGTTCCGGAGCATTTGTCGTGTAGCGCCAGCTGCTGCTCAGCTGTTCATAAGAGGGTTGCTTGTGACAGCTCTCTCGTCGGCAGAAGTTAGTGTGGAGGATGTTGAGGTCACTCTTACCCTGTTCTACCGGCTTGGAGAAGCAGTGGGTGAGGAAGAGATCCGGACTGGGGCAGGTCTGCTGGGTGAGCTTGTGCCCATGCTCCTTGCTGCGAGATTCTCATGTCACACACACCGCCTAGTTGCATTGGTGTATCTGGAGACAGTTACCCGCTACATGAAGTTTATGCAGGAGCATGTGCAGTATGTGCCACACCTGCTTAGTGTCTTCTTGGATAACCGTGGCATACACCATCAGAATGCCCTCGTGAGTCGGCGTGCAGGATACTTATTCATGAGGGCAGTCAAGTTATTGAAGGCAAAGCTAGTGCCTTACCTGGATACCATTTTGCAGGTCTTTCCTTCTCTCTGTTGGTGTATAAACACTTTGACTTTTATGTTATTCTGTAGCTGAAACTATGTGTCTGTGAGTTAACAGAACCTGCAAGATGTACTAAGCCAATTCACTTCTATGGATTGGGCAAACAAAGATGTCAAGTTTCCCAGCTCGGAGGATGGCAGCCAAATTTTTGAGGTGCATTGTTCATTTATCTCTGGAACCCAACTTACTTGTGCCTCATTTATGTCTTGTGCCATGGAATCTAACTTGGACTGACACATGGTCTAATTCTAGGCTGTTGGATTATTGATCGGCATTGAGGAGGTCTCACCAGAGAAGCAGGCTCAGTGCTTGACTGCTCTGCTAAATCCTCTGTGCCATCAGGTGATTAATTTTTCTTTTACTGTGGCATTCGGTTCTTTAAGACATGAGAAACTTACTGATGCTTGCATTTTTTTTCCTAGATTGAGTCCCTTGTCATGGATGCCAAAGTGCAAGGACTTGAAGAATCATCACCGAGAGCCATTAGTCTTCAACAGATTATTGTTGCATTGAATATGGTCAGCAAGGTAATCGATCCAATGAGCCATTCTCTAAAATGCAGTTTGACATTATAAGCCACCTCTGGTACATTATGCTGGTACTCGAATCTTTGAAGTTTTGATTATTCTCATTTAATAATTCTTTTGTGCATGGAAGTTCATTTGCACCTCACACTTACTGGATCTGGACGTTGCCCCTTTTGTAGGGCTTTAATGAGCGCCTTGTGATGGCAAATAGGCCAGCTATTGGAGTCATGTTCAAGAAAGTAAGTACTGTGAACTTGCTTATATTGACTAGTATTGTATGGTTTTGGCTTGTCATCATATATTGTATGGTATATGCAATTAGCCAGACAAGGAAACAGTTGTTAGCCCTCAATTACTCCCTGCATCAGTAAACACCACATCTGCGGTCTTCACTTTGCCTTTTCTTCTGATATAAAATTTTTTTATCTTCTTCTTGCCAGACCCTTGATGTTGTTCTGCAAGTCCTCGTCTCATTTCCTAATGTGAAACCTCTGCGATCTAAGGTAAATATGGACCTGTTTCATATGTATCTTAATTTTTCCTGCTTTGATGACATGATTAACCAGTTCCTAATTTATGCAATGCTGAAATGCAGGTCATATCCTTTCTGCATAGGATGATTGAGATATTAGGTATCCCAGTGCTTCCATATATCCCAATCGCACTGAGACAATTGCTTCTCGATAATGAGGTATTTCAGTTTTATTTTAATAGAAGCCTCTGTTTCTTGGTTTTCTGCTTTGCAAGATTCGTTTCCTAGAACAAAATTTCTTCAAGGGAAAGCAATTGGACAGAGTTGTGCTGTACAAATAGTAGTTGTAGCTCTAAAAGTATGTTTACAGCCTTTAAATTGAAAAAAAAATTGTTTATTACAAGGTGTCTTATCTAGCCAAATAACAACGGAAACCACAGGCATCATTAGGCCATAGATATGTGTTAACAATTCCTTAATACCTCCTTCTACTTGTAAGCTACATATTACTATTTTAGGCGTTATCTGATTAACAGTGCAAACTTTCCTTTCTGAGTTGGCCTTCATCGTGCTCCTAAAAACATTCTCATACTTTTACCCTGAAGCAGTTAAGTAACTAGAGGGTACATTAGTCATTTTTTTCTTTTGAGGTGGGGTTGGGGGCATAGTCATTGAGCTGCATGTTACTTATGGTTTTTAGTCCTATTAAAATGACTAAAAAACATTGGAACAAATCCTCTACACCTCTATGGCTTCGCCCCCATGTTGTGTATCCACTGTCTTCCCAGTCCGTGTGACTCTGCCATGTATCTATCATTTTCTCATAGGTTCCACCACTCACTGCCTGGCAGACTTCTTTGTTCCAGCACTCACTTCATTTGCCTTTTGTAGTTGGAAACACCACTTTTAGTGCTTTATCGATGTGGAACACAGGTTGAGCTACAATAAAAGCACCATTCCTGGACAACTTGAGTCCTAGGGCAGTTAAGCAAAGGGTGTGATCACCAGGGCAGGGCATTCTTTTCATGTCACCAAAGTATACTCCTAGAGTCAGTTAATATAACTAAAAATGTATAATCCATTGATCCTAACCTCTTAACCTTTGAATACTTCAAGTTTGTCCTGACTCTCTTTTTTTATCATCTTACAGTAATTCTATCTTGCATCATATTCAGTGTTCATATCATTGTTATTTTCATACAGGCTAAAGATATGGTGGAATTTCTTGTATTGGTAAACCAAATAATCTGCAAATTCAAATCTTCAGCTAGTGCCGTACTAGAAGAAGTCTTTCCCACTATTGCAAGTCATTTGTCTGTGATACTATCACAAGATGCATTTTCAGCTGGTCCTGCAAGCAATACTGAGGTACTCCCTCCATCCCAAATTACTTTTCGTTTTGGCTTTTCTACATATATCACTTTTGCTATGTATCTAGACATAGTATGTATATGTCTGTGGCTTTTCAAAAGCTTTGTACTTAGAAAAGCCAAAACGAATAGTAATTTGGCATGGAGTAATGTTGATTGCATCTGTAAACAAGTTATTTTCTAGTTACATGTTCTTGTAATAACTTTTTGATGTATCTGCTCATATTGCAAGAATGCTAGTGCCTTTGGAATGTACTAGCCTTGGGGATGTAGTCGATATACTGCATCATTTGCTATTTTTTTTTCCTGTTATCCTACTTATGACAGTGCAAATCTAGCTGTAAGCCTGTAACACGTGCCTAATCCAGTTTAAGAAAGCAAATAGTTCTTGCACGATTTTATCTATACTCACAAAATGAACCAAGATGACATGATACCATACTCTACGCTGTATGGCTCGTGTGATAGGTCATTGCCCCATCTAAATTCTTATCTAATTTACTTAATTTGGTTAGCATTGATGATTAGCTTATATACAGTTACAGAATATGTTTCCTTGTGTAACGCATAATCGTCTCACCACTACAGGAAATGCGAGAGCTGCAAGAGCTGCAGAGGACGTTATACACTTTCTTGCATGCTATGGCAACACATGATCTTTCTACAATCCTCCTTACTCCTAGCTGTATGCAGTATCTGGATACTATAATGCACTTGCTTTTATTTACTTCATGTAAACATAAAGATATACTACTCCGCAAGGTGAGGACTATGATTTATCTGGATTACATATCCTCCATTTCAATCTATCTGTATTCTCAGCCTTCACTTTAAGTTAAGCTGTGGACACCATTTACTCACACTATGGCCATGATTTTCTTAGGGATGTGTACAAATTTTTGTGAATCTTGTAAAGGACTGGTGCACTAACTCTGAAGATAAGGTAATCTTGTTTTGTCATGAATTTTGAGGTATTAAGTAATCAGTACTTGACATTCAGTTGGATTGATCGCATAGTTCTTGCTTTATTACCCTCTTTTCCTCAGGTTACTGGCTTCCGAGAATTTATGATTGAGAAGTTTGCTACTGATTGCTGTTTGTACAGTGTACTTGATAAATCATTTGATTTAGGCGATGCAAATTCGGTAAGACATGCTTGCAACTCTTTGATGTGGCAACCCTTATATTTGCTATGTTGAAAGTAAACTGTAGATAAATAAGTTATTCTGTCCTAATTAAGCATGTCAGGATAGTGGGCCTGGGCCTTCCATATTTATGTTTGGAGTCAAGTAGGCACATACTTGGTGTTAACATATTTTTTTATTAAGAATACCCTGTGTTGTCAATTTACAGCATTGCTAGTGATTTTTTTGGTGCATGGATTGAATCTTTTCTTCAACAGCTTTATTCATTTGACTTGTTTCTTTGTTTAGCTTGTTCTCTTTGGTGAAATTGCGGTGGCCCAAAAGATTATGTATGAAAGGTTTGGGGACGTCTTCATTCAGAAATTTATAGAAACAGGTCTTACAAAAGTTTGCTGCCCACCGGACCTAGCTAAACAGTATCGCGAGAAGTTACAGGTTTGTTACTCTTCTCTTGAACATCTCTTGTTTTGAGATTTGTCATTGATATGATGCTCGACATCACCATAGGGAGATTTTATAAGTTGAATAATTTTTTTCTTAAATTAGTGAACTCAGTTGTGTAGTTGGACACTTGTCAGCTTAGCATTTCAAAGCAAATGGTGCCTTGCACATTGAGCATTTAACAAATAACTTTAGTTCAACTTTCATTGGGTGAATAAGTAGCTATCTACTGTTTGTCCCAGATTCATGATCTCATCTCTAGCATTTGAATACACCATTTCTTTTGGATTGTTTGAATAGACTGTTTCTTGTTGTAATGAACGCTGCTCCTGTTTCTGCAGGGAAATGATATCAAGGCATTCAGGTCATTTTATCAATCGCTTATCGAGAAATTAAGACCTCAAGGGAATGGGAGTCTTGTATTCAGATAGCATCATTCATGCATTTTCAATATGTTTGCCAGCAGAAGACTCCTCAGCTGTGTTATTCCAGTATAGGTAGTTATTATTGCCATTCTGTTCTTTAGGCTTTTTGCATTTTTTCGTTTCTTTCTTTTGCTAAATTCTTTATGATATGCAGAGTAGTTGTGTCATCATCAATGTATATAGAGCTACCATTTCTGAGATTGGAAGGTAATCTCTTGCCTCTAGTTCGATTCAAGCTATCTATCTGTTTTTTTATCCTGTTTCCCACATTATGTTGTATGTGCACATCTTGTTGGGTACTTTTCCTGTTCTCTTGAACATTCCGTTTAATAGTTTGATTTTTGTACGGAGTGATTTGTAAGCTCCTTGCATTTGTTTCCAGTAGCATACTAGCAATATGTGCCACATTTGTGGATTTGTGATCCTAATGCTTATTTTAGCTGGCTGGACGACAATTGGTTAAATGCATTTCCTGCTTTTATACCTCCACTGAAAAAAAATTACTATGCACTTTGACTCCTCTTTAGTTTATGTTGGGTGCATGTAACTTATCTGAATTTACCTTTTATGCTTTGCAGGTGTATACTGCGGCGATATCTTTACCTAGTCTGGCTACCGTGGCGGAGTTCCTTATTCATCGTGTTCTATTGAGACGCGGGGGAGTTTGTCCCCCAATAGTTCTGCTGAGGAAGAAAAAGAGTTCCATTTCTTTAGTTTGATCCTTCTCCCCAAATCATAGTTATTCTTCTATCTGGGCCTGAAGTTTTGCAAGGTACTTCCAGTGAATTAGTAGTAGTTGGAGGATAGGGGAAAAAGAGTGCTGTGTAGGCTGTGTTTTTCCTGACAGAATTGTCGCACCGCCTGTTGTGTTGTGTTATACCAAATTTTGCGAATGGTTTGCACCCCCAGCATTAGCCGTCTGGGGTGCTGTACTGTACATATTCTTTGGTCGTGGTGCCATTCGCTTTCGTAAATCATTCTATCGCCTTTTTTATTCTGATGTGATGCTGCAGTGGCAACAGATCATGGTCATTGGTGATGCTATGCGTTCTCCTGTTTCCCTATCGTGCCTGCAAGTAGCCCTGTACGTGGTCCGGTTTTACCGGGTTTTGGTTAAAACCAGGACCAAGCTGCGAGGGAGTCAGTTGCGCGGTTTTGAAACTGGCGGGTTTAACGGTTTTCCCGATTTACTAGCTATGCACAATGATCGCTCTCGGCACCGCCGCTGCGGGACTCGACTCTACATATCTCTGCACACGCCCTGTGGCAGTGTCAGCAGGGATGGAGCGTCGGTTGGGTGTGCCCGGAGTGGCGCCGGGGCCGGAGATGGTGCGTCGCCCGACGGAGCATCGGTTTCCTACTTGTAGCATGGTAGGTGCGATGTAGGCTATCGCCATGTACGGCTTCCCGTACTGCGTGGTCCTCATTCTGGGCAAGCTCCCCGACCTGTCCATGGCGTCTTTTGACTCGGCTAAGAACCCCGACCTGTCCATGACGTCTTTCGACTCGGTTAAGAACGCGTGGGAGTACCCACCGTGCCACTAACTCGGAAGGCGGAGGATGGCGAGGCCTCGTCGCGGGAACATGTCGCGGGAGAAGGCGAGGGCGGCGGCGACGACATCACGATCTACATACTAGCGCCCTAGCGGAGGTGGCATTCTAATCTATACAAGCATGGAGGACAGGAAGCTCCGGCTCTAGCTTCGGCAGCCCGATTATAAGATTGCAATGCAATACACAACATTTACTTGTCCTCCATCATCAAAGTCAAGTGTCACGGATCGAGGATTGCAACATCTCTGCATCTTCTTTAGAGTTCGGACTAATAGATCGGCATTGCAGGGAAGGGAACAGGAAGAAGTATATATTAAAAAAAAGGAAGGGACTGTCCTCGTGCAACGCCGCCAAGGAGGAGGTGGCGGCCGGTTTGGAGAAGCACCACCATGTCCTCCATTAAGCCGAGGTGGAAGCATGGACGAGCAATGGAGGCGTGGATTGGAAAACGAAGGTGATGATACGCTATGGTCAACAGGTTAGACAGTTTCCAACCAAACCAAACCAGACCTACTATGACTTTGCAGTTGGTTTTATCCGGGTTGGCCTCGCGGTTTCAAACCGGACCATGAACAGGGTTACCTGCAAGTGTCATGCCTAGTGGAGGATTTCATGACCCATGTCGTTATGTTCCCATTTCAGTCCATCCTATTAGCCTATGGGGCATGTAAAGAACACCAATGGGCATTTTTTTATTCTAGAACTAGAATTGGTTGGGACAGTGCGCTGCACCTCTCCTCCTTCCGTGATCTTTGGCTACTGCCACAACATCAAGACGAGGCCTCACTGAGAGTTCGTTCAACCATCATCACCGCCATTACCTGGAACATCTGGAAAGCTCCAAATAACTGTGCCATTGTTGCTGATATCAACCTCTGGGTTCACTGGGCCAAGCGCTTGCCCGACGGTACCTACCTTAAGATGTGGAGCTCTGCTTTTGTAATATAGCCTAGTACTCTTCCACTCTTTTTTACTCTAAACTCACAAATCTTTATGCAATAACTTCGCATATCAATATAATGTTCAGGCTGAATTCTTGCCTACTGTAGCCTTCTTAAAAAAAATTATAATAGCGCATGGGAAAGTATTTCTTAAGAAGTAGTCTTTTGTCATGTCAAAGTGCTTGGCGTGAACATGTTATGCTAATATACTTGCATAAGGCCGGTCAGGCCAAAGCTATTTGGTATGACGAATTTGAGTGCGACTCTGCTTCTTGAGTCATGCCAATCAGTTTGGCTTGATCAAGTTGAGAAATGAGAAGTTAACCCAAGCTCGTTGGCGTGCGAAAAGGTTTATTTCTTAAAAAATTAGTTTACACGCAATATTATTAAAATTTTAGAGTAGCAAAAGGCTAAAAAACAATTCCGTGAGTCTTCACTACCCTTGTTCTAGAGCTTAGCTTCTGAAGAATTTGCTCGGTTGCTCCTAGAGCTTAGCTTTTGAAGCTAGGGTGTTTATCCTAAGAGCTAGATGACGTTTGGATAGAGTTTGGATAGGGAAAGGAAAATTGCATGGGATAAGAAGGGGAAGGGAATGGGATAGGGATATATGGATCTATTCCCATACCCGTGTTTGGATTCTTCTTGATTTGGGTTAGGGATATGCCGTGGGACCCACCGGAAATGTAAAATAAAATAGCTAATTTTTCCCCACCGCTCCATCTCACATTTTTCTTCCTATGCCTCCTGCCCGTGCGACGAAGGCAATCAGCGGCTCCCCTGTCTGGCTGTCCGTGCGGAGAGGTGACCGGCGCGGACGGCAGGCGGTAGCCCACGCATCGAGGCGAGCTTCGCCTCCCCGTGCCCGCGCGGAGACGCGAGCGGCCTGTCCGGCGGCCCGCGCGTGCGTGGGGGAGCAGCAGCTCCGCGAGGCCAGCAGGCACGACGCCAGTAGAGGCTCCGGTAGCCGGCAGCCCGCGGGAGCGACGCGAGCGGTAGCTCCGGCGGCAACGTGCGTGTGGCGAGCGGCGGCTCCGGCAGATACGAGGGGAGAAGTAGCTCCGGCGGCCAGGAGGGGCGACGCGAACGGCAGCTCTGGCGGCCGGCTGTCCGCGAGCGCGATGTGAGCAGCGGCTCCAACCTCCGGGGGCCAGCGCGAGCGGTGTGGACGGTAGGCGGCAGCCCAAGCGTCGAGGCGAGCTGCGCCTCCCCGTGCCCGCGCGAGACGCGAGCGGCGTGCGAGGGGAGCAGCACCTCCGGCGGCCAGCGCGATTTCCCGATGGTAACCCACCCCTCCCGTACGGATTAGATCACTGGGAAAAGGTATCCACGTTTCCCTATCCCACTTCCTAGACATTCCCATCCCCTATTTCCCACTTCCCAAACGCCACCTAGAGTGTTTGCATTGGCAAAAAAAATTCTAGGTACTGCAAGAACCTAGCCATCATGTCATTGTAAAATTGCTCAATCCATAATTTGCTAACGACGTGTTTATCGACATATGGGGCTTGCTGCAGCAAGCAAAACAATGCAGGAGAGCAACGACTATTTCGCAGCATGCCAGCATGTATATTGCTGCGTGGTACGGCATGAGGTTGGTCAGGACTCATGACGATATCCTTTGCTCCGTCTTGTTCTTTTGACCCAAGAACTTGAGCTGAGGAGTAAGGATATACCTATTCCTCGTGCGTATCACGGATTAATGCAACGACTCCCAGCGTATTTCAAACTGGAAATCCGTATGAATTATCTGGCCACTGCTCTATTCTAAACAGAAGGGGTCCATGTTTTGCAACTATACAAAAGAAATCGCCCATCTTTCATGGTGTGGCTTGAGTCATGTCAAGCTCAACTCATCTATGCCGGGCCATATTCTTTTTTCCATCAACCTCTCGTGTCAACGCGGCTCGTGTTCCTGCCGCACAACGCAGCTGGAAAGGGAGCCCTGGCCAAGGGAGACGCCAATACAAACATGGGACCATCCCCCTTGCAAATTCCAACCGAGCAATGGGACATGGCACACAAACAAATGCCAAAGGGTTGAAAACCGTGGATCATGTACAGAGGGGAGACAAGATAAGCCAAAGAATCCAAACTAAAGTCATGCTGCATCATAGAGAAGCGACAGCAGAAACACTGCTAAGCTGAACTGTCACTTTTTCAGTCCACCACAAGCTTGTCGAAAAACTCGGCTCCTTGAGCAGAAATATCTAGCTAGGTTTTTTTCATTGAAAAAAAAAAAACTCGGCTCGGCTCAGTTCTGCGAGTCAAGCTAAAGCGTTTTTCTTTCCCTTATTTTCCTATGTTTGTCGTTCTTTTTTCCTTTTTAAAAGTGGGAAAGAGGTGTTACTTGGATATTACTCCGTAGAACTTTTGTCACAAAGGAGTGCCAACAACCACTTATCGGTGTTAATAAACTTGTAGTATTTGGTTGCTAATTATCTTGCCTATGGCTTGAACTCGACGACACCTACCATGACCTCCATGAGGTTGTTGACATGTAGCAGTGTTTGGGAAGTTGGGATCAGATGCTGTTGCTGATCCGATCGATGTCGTGAAAAGATATCAATACACAAAGCAAGCATGCGTTGACATGAAAAGTTTACATTGGCAATTAATAATGACTACATGCCGAAGGATGATGTTGGTGCTAATGGTGTTAGGTTGATTAAATGCATATATTAAAAATGTAAAGCCTCTGCTTTTGACAAAAGCAAGATCAATTATGATTCAATCCCCAGGATAAAATACTAATTGGTATAGAACTAGTCCAAGAGAAAATTTGCGTAGGAGACATCTTGTTCTTGGGTTCAGAATTCAAATGTCAAGTAAGCCGTCTATTGAAGAAGTGAGCACCCCACTTTCCAGTTCAGTGTATGTGCCGGTTGACCAAATCAAGCTAAAGATAATCTCTCATTTAAAAAAGTATAATCAGCCTAGCTATTGAGCGGACTTGTTTGCCTGTAGCCGACAGATTGAAATGCTACAGATCAACTAAGAGATGCCTACACCAACTAATCGCCGGCATTCGTAACACGTATGCGAATTAAGATTCATGTATCAACCCAACAGAGCTGCATATCTACCAGGATATCGAATAACAATCATCACTAAACCTATTCAACTCCCATTTCCCAGCATAAAGAAATCTGATGAGGGATATGTGCTCACGTCGGGGGGCATGAATGAATCCATATTAAATCACAAGTATGTTCAACAAAATCAAGAACCCTAGCTAGCAGCTACATTTTTTTTTCAGGGTCCTTTCTTGTGTCTCTTCAGAAAACAGTAGCCATTGATCTAGAATGTTTAACAGAAAATGACAGATGCTATAAGGGTGTAAATCATATCTTATAACCCTGCGGTTGTACCTGCCAAAGTGCTCATCTTCAAATTAACACAAGAAATTAAAACTAATCAAGCAGCGAGATGTGCACAAGAAGCCCGGTCGCCTCGACCATGTATTACACGCAGTTGGTGACGGGTCGTCGCGTGACACTTGAGCTCTCTTCATGGAAAAAGATGGCGAACCTACCCCGTATCCCTCCCATCACGAGATGGGGTACGGTACCCTGTCGCCGCTCACCTGCAGATGACTGTCATTAGCATGCGTTCTTTACATGTGATCATATTTTCTTTGTGGGTTTCTAGAACGTGTCAATTCGGGAGCTTGTTGGTTTCAACGTCACAGTTTCAGGAGAGGGATTATTTGTCGGGCTTGAGTTAAACTGACTCTTCTTCCTTGTCGAATTGCTATCTCCCGATGACGTGGCCGCAGATCGGTGTCATTGTCAGTCTGACCTTTTGTTATTGCTATTGATGCCGTTGGAACTACATGCACAAGTTGACGTCATTGATCCAATGTACAAGTATGTTCAAGATCAGGGTTTCTTGGAGACGAAACAAAGGGAGGAATTTCTTGTCCGCGGCGATGAGTGAGTTCACTGCGCAACTTGTTACGGCACTGCGCGGTCAACTGTGATGAATGAACAGGTGGGTTCATGATGAAGCTCGATTGATCGCGTGATCGAGTGAGCCGGGTTGTTAGTTTCCTAATCGTCGGAACTAACACAGGCTCGACTCGATCGATGGATGCGCACTGCAGAAGTCAAAAGGATGCCAAGGATTATTTCTCCGCAGGCACGCATCCGAGAGAATGAATGTATGCCCACTTTGCTCCAACTCCACCTGCCGGAGAAAAACAAGTCCATGCTGTTGCAGGTGAAGCGACGACTGGTCGTGCAGCATTGCCTGTGGATATCCTAAAAATACCCACCCTTTTACATGGTCCGAGTTATCAAATTCTCGAAATTTTCTTCCCTGCAAGACGCAACCTGCTGCATGAAAAAACTCTGTAGCCGTTGTTTCAGGGTTTTTATAACCCCAAACCTAACCCCGCCAACGTCGGCGTAGCTAGATCGCGTTTGACGACTGCATCCAAGCAAAGATCGGTATCGATCGATGGCGCAACCATTACTTGCACGTACGGGCATCGCGCCTCGATCGATCACAAATTATTCGCGTACGTCCTATCCTAGGTTTAATTTCTAAAAGTAAACGCCACGGCCGAACTAGTCCGGAGCTGCAGGAAACATGCATGCATGCATCCCCGAGCGAGAAGTTTCCTTGGCAATCGAATCTTTGCCCTGATCGAAGAAGCCGCGTACAGTACAGTACAGTACACCGCTACTGCTGCTGCCTGCTGGGCACACGGCACGCCGTCCCTCTCCCTCCGTCCGACAGACATGGCATGGCGGTGTATCGTATGCCTGCATCGTCACCGCACCGCTAGCAAGCAGCCTGGTGGCCATCACAGGGCAATCGATCCATGCCGGGGAAGCTTCTGTCCCTTTCCCTCTAGAAGAAAAGCAAGTTTGGTTCCCACTCCGATGGCACGCACCGCGCCGAGAGCCGGATGGACGTCTCGGAACCCCGGCCGATAGGCATCGCGAGCCGACGACGCTGACACCGGCCTTTGTCGCCCGCCTCGGTGCATCGCCCCGCGTCATCCGCAAGCATCCCCAGGAAGGAAAGCTCCAAACCGACCAGGAATTTCTCGCGGGGCCCCGGACGCGGACCGACCGACGGGCGCTGATGCCCGATGCTCCCTCCCGCGGTCCTGCGTGCGTGCGTGCGTGTGCTCGAGCCGCTCTCCGTTCCGACGGGCGCGATCAGCTGATCGATGCCTCCGTCGCGGCGCATCACCGAAAGGAGCTCGGTGAGAAACCGAGGACTGCCGATTCGAGCTCAGGCGGTCAGGCCTCAGGCTGAGGGCGCTCCCTGTTTCCCTCGTTTTGCACTGACTACTGAGCGATGCATGGAGGGCATCGAAATTCAGAGCACCGTGCGTTGTGTGGATAGCATGGTACATGCATGGAGAGGGAGAGAGCATCGTGGCCGCCTTTTCGGCGGCGGCCGGCGGCGCGGCGCGCATTCGTCAAATGCGCTTTTTTACGCAAGTTGATCGACCGGGCGTCTTTTTGCCGGACCTGTCGCGGGAGTGCGCGTTCGTTCGGGCGTGTGGCCACGGTGGCCCGGACCGTGTGTTGGTGCCGCACGATCCGTCGAGCAGGACACGGCGCGCACGGGTGATGATCCTAAAGAAAGACCCCCACACCCCGGCGGACGCGTGGGTACAGCCTCGCCACAGATCATACTGTACATCTCGTACGTACCGGCGGTGGTTGGGTTGGTTGATCGCAGCCCTGCTCTGGTGGTGTAAAAACTCCCCTGCCTTGAGCACGGTCCCATCCTTCACCAGAACTACTGCAGTTTTGAACGGATCGGTGATCGATCCGCCAGTTCTTCTTCCATTCCTGTAACTTGACCGAGCTTTGCTTGCATCCCAAATTTCCAATTCCAGACATAACAATCCCGGATGATTAACCAGACACTGCTAATAATCAAACGCATTACCTAATCTCTCGCAACGCAAGTCAGACCCGCGAAGTAGGTAGGGAGGACACCGTACACGTTCCAAAACTCAAACACGGAAACAGGCCCCAAAACTGTCAAGAAACCCGCATTGAAACTCCGCAACAACGACAGCAACGAATTGTATAACCCATTCCGAGCTCACACCGCTCGAACCCACCCCCGACCAACATGATGCCGCCCCGACCAGAGAGCCCCCTCCCCCCGTGGCGCGGCGTGGCTTGGCGCACGGCCCCGCGCCCCCCCGTGTCTATATATCCACCGCGCGCCCCGTCGCAGCACAAACAAACCCCACCACCTCTCCTCTCAGCCTCAAGTCTCCTCCTCCCTCGCGGCTCACGCAACAACTGAGATCGCCGCGGCCTTTTCCTCTCGCTTTTGAGCTGCCTCGCGCGCGGCCGCGGAAACGTACGTGCGCGCTCCGACACCGTTGCTGCGCTCTCCGGCGGTTGGTCGATGAGGACGACGAGGAAGGAGAAGGCGTCGGCGTGGAGGTCGCTGCTGGGCGGCTGCCTCGGCGGCGGAGGAGGAGCGAAGGGGGACAGCAGCAGGCAGCAGCGGAAGGTGCGGCCGGGCGGCGGGCGGCTGTCGTTCACGGACCTGAGTGGCGCGGCGGACCAGGACCTGTCGGTGTCGCTGGTGGGGTCCAACCTCCACGTGTTCAGCGTCGCCGAGCTCAAGGACGCCACGCGCGGCTTCGTCTCCGGCAACTTCCTCGGCGAGGGCGGCTTCGGCCCGGTCTACAAGGGCTTCGTCGCCGACGGCGTCAAGAAGGGGCTCAAGGCGCAGGCCATCGCCGTCA
The DNA here is from genome assembly GCF_000263155.2 of Setaria italica. NCBI lineage: Eukaryota > Viridiplantae > Streptophyta > Magnoliopsida > Poales > Poaceae > Setaria > Setaria italica. The sequence goes on along the minus strand of NC_028451.1, from coordinate 45,503,321 downwards.
AGCTCTGGGACCCCGAGGGCGCGCAGGGCCACAAGGAGTGGCTGGTACGTGCCCCCTCTCTCTTCTGCGTCCTTCCTCCTCTCATCGATCCCGTACGCCCCGTCTAATCATGCCACGTGTCCTGATTATCACTCCGCGCGCAATGATTAGCAAGCTACCCGCAATTGAGATTCTAGCTAGTACTTGTACTCCGCCTTCTAGATCGACAGCATAGCTTCCTTACAAGAGTCGTAGTCTCCAAAAGATTTTGTCTACATAAAAAAAAAAGGGACTCCCGGTCGTCTGAAGCTTTCTTGTAGTAAAAGAGTGATCTTGTGGTGAGCCGAAGCTAGCCGGTCAGTTCCCTTACAAGGATCACTAAGCCCAATCTTTATGGCAACCATCAAGCCAGTTCATGGCATGACATCTGGTGCAACTGCAGCCTTGAGTAACCACATTTTAGATAAAGTACAGTTCGATATTCCGTTGAGTAACCCCATAGAAAACCCAAATCTTTAATTCAAGATAGCCAGCAGGAGTAGTTTGCTTCCAGATGAAGAAGAATTACATCATAATAAATCTCAAGGAAGCAACATGTTATAATCAATCTAATCTAATACAATTCCTAGGATATCAAGGTTAGTTCAATATATTGATTTCTACTAGTATAATTTACTAAAAAAATAGGTTTGAAATAGTATCGCGCATGTCACGACATGATTGGCCGCGCGGGGGCTTGGAAATATCTCGGCGGGCAATGAGACGCGGACATGTGTGGCGGAAGCCAGCACCGAGGGGTGCGGGTGGTTGAGCGATCGCGACGGTTCGTCCGGGTTCCGGCGGCACCCGCGCGCGCATAATCTCGATGGGGCAAACGAAAATATGGACGCGGGCACGGTGATCCTGACGTGTTTTTCGTTGTTGGGCGCAGGCGGAGGTGATCTTCCTGGGGCAGCTCCGGCACCCAAACCTGGTGAAGCTGGTCGGCTACTGCTGCGAGGACGAGCACCGCCTGCTCGTCTACGAGTACATGGAGCACGGCAGCCTCGAGAACCACCTCTTCAAACGTGAGTACACTCTCCATCGATCTCTATAACCATGCCACTAATAGTAACCGATTAGTACTAGTTGCTCGAGCTTAATACCTCGCTGAAATGCCAAATTGCCATCGCTGATTTTGGACGACGATAGATTCGAACCGCCGCAATGCCGGCTGCAGTAAATCCAGTGATGATGTGAGACGAGGTTGACAAGTCTCGTCAGTGTTGACTTGGCATGGTTAGCAGGAAAATTGGGTTCTTACCTAACCTAACCATTCAGCTCACAAAATCAGGGGAATTATTGGGGAAGAAAACAAAGCTTTATTTCAAGTTGGTGATTGCGGAAAATTTCAAATCGTTTTAGTAGATGTATATTCATTTCATGGTGGACTGGGTTTCCTCCCTTCCTTCAACCACCTTCCAAGCTTTCCGAGTTCGATCTGACCAAATGCAAGAAGCATGGCAATTCGCATTGTTATTATTGAATTTGCCGCATGCGGAACTGAGCATTCGTGCTGGGCTGCTAGCTTGCACAACACACCGCATAGAGACAGAGTTCAGAGGTCAAAGGCTAGTGAGGTCACGTATAGTTGCTAGATCAATGTCGAACGCTGATTGATCTGTTCTTGGTCATAAGGAAATCGCCCAACGCGTTGACTGGATCCATCCCTACGTTGTCATATACATGTAGTTCTAGATAACCTATGTAGAAAAACAAATCAAAATTCTAGAGACCCGGCGATAAGCTCGTCTACTACTGGCAACCACTATTCTTTTCCTGAAACCCTTGTGCAATAATACTGATAGGCCCATCCTGTCTGAATGTCTGATGATGCATGCAGAACAATAAACTTTCATTGTAGCTTGAGATCTATTTTTTTTTCATTTGTTGTATTGGCCAATCTGAGAATATAATCGGCAACTCTTCTACCTAGTTCATTTAAAAAAAAAGAAAGATCAAGTTGTGAAGATCCTACTGAATTTTCTGTGATATCTCTGCAGAGATTCCTGCCGTGCTGCCATGGTCAACCCGACTAAACATTGCAGTAGGCGCCGCGAAGGGTTTGGCGTTCCTCCACGACGCAGAGAAGCCGGTGATCTACCGTGACTTCAAGGCCTCCAACATCTTGCTCGATTCGGTGAGTTGTTTGTGCAACTTGACATGTCATCTTTGATGAACTACTTTTGCGTACACGGTGTCAGGCCGTGCGTCATACGTTGTTGGACTAGTATCTAGCAGTAAACAACACAAGAGCTTTTCAATGGAGTACTGTAGTAGGTTCAGACTTCAGAGATTTCTCTGATTCAGACATTCAGTGTTCTAGACTCTAGAGCTTGAAACCGCAAGTCAAGCTCTAAAATGACTGAGCTATCTGATAATTTCCATATTAAAAAATGATCACTAATCGCATGTGTCAATACCTAGTCTATAATGTCGTGCCGCTTTATTTTATCCAATTGGTAGAGAAAATACAAAAATAAAAAGGAAAACATAGCACTGTGGACTAATATAATGGTCAGGGCCTCAGATGGGCCTAAAAAGGCCTACATAGGTCAGCAACAATGAGATGCCAAATCGCTGACGACGAACTCGATCCATATGTGCAGAACTACAAGGCGAAGCTGTCAGACTTTGGGCTTGCCAAGGACGGCCCGGAGGGCGACGACACCCACGTGTCGACGCGCGTGATGGGCACGCACGGCTACGCGGCGCCGGAGTACATCATGACGGGCCACCTGACGGCGAAGAGCGACGTGTACAGCTTCGGCGTGGTGCTGCTGGAGATCCTGACGGGCCGGCGGTCGGTGGACAAGACGCGGCCCAGCCGGGAGCAGAACCTGGTGGACTACGCGCGGCCGTGCCTCAAGGACCCGCTCAAGCTGGCCCGGATCATGGACCCGGCCATGGAGGGCCAGTACTCGGCGCAGGCGGCCCAGAGCGCGGCCCTCGTCGCGTACCGGTGCCTCAGCGGCAGCCCCAAGAACCGGCCGGACATGTCCGCCGTCGTCGAGGCCCTGGAGCCACTGCTCAGCCTCAAGGACGACGTGCCCCTGGGGCCAGTGGGACCAGTTGGCCCGGTGGTGCTTTTCGTGGCGGCGACGGAGACGCCGGCGGCGGCGGAGGAGAAGAAGGAGCGGACGCCGAGGAAGGACGTCCGCCGGCGCAGGCCCATGTCGCCGAAGGCGAGCCCCAGGAAGCGCGGCGGCGCCGGCCAGAAGGAGGAGTTCTGGGTGTGGCACCTGCCGGCCGAGCAGAAGGCGTGACACGTCGACCGTGCTCGAGCCGTTTGTGTGCAGTGCATGCGTGTGTGTACATATGAGATGGCGAGGTGATATTGGTTAGGATTATATGCATCCCTGTAAATTTCATTGGGTTTTTATTTTCTTTTCTGTTGTTACAGTGAGATGCAGAGTGTGGCTCAAAACTAGAGCAATTTATACACCGGAAGCTTTCTGTTCTCTACACATGTATGCTTGTCTTCAGACGAAGCTGCAAAAGAATTGCACAAAAACATGTGTGCAGGCCATGGGCATGTGACAAGAGGGTACAATTCTTGAGCAGTGATTGGCATCCTCCGTTCTATTTCGCTCTGTATATTGCAATTTGTTGACTAACAAGAAAAAGAGTACAAAATGAATCTTTGTCCTGAAGATGTGATGCCTTATGGATGTGATCGCTTGGAACAATACTTTTACATCAACATAGAGAAGAAACAGCTTAGTTTGGATAAATGAACCGAATTATAAAGATTTGAGTTCAATTCCCCATTTCAATATCCAAATGAACAATTTTCAGATCTGCTGTAGTTATCCGGACGGATGACGTGCTTCAGCTCTTGAATTCTGACTTTGCTGTTGATAAGCCTATCGCTGAAATCAGCGAGCGGGGAATGCGCCCAGTGTCCAGCACCAAGTCGTCTCACGCGTCGCTGTCCGGCGCTCGCTCGCAGCCGGCGACCCGGCACGGCGCCGACGTCCGAACGCCATTGGCCTCGTCTGGCCTGCAGTCGGCACCCATGCAGAAGCCTCTTCCTGCATCGCGTCACGATCGCTTCGCCCTTAAATAAAGCCCCGCGCTCCGATCCCCTGCAGACCGCACCCAGACATGCACGCACTGTGACCTTGTGATCCGGCCGCCGGAATGGATGGTGCTACCTCTGGAGGATCGTCTTCTTGTTCCCGCGGTGGCAGGGAGATGGCGCTCCAACAGCTGCAGCTGCTGCCTTGGCTTGAGGGTGGGGTGAAGGCCGTCGCGGCGGATGGCGGCCATGACGACGACCTTGCCGGTTCATCAGCGGCGGGGGCGGCGAAGACAGGGAAGCGGCGGTCGGCTGCTCATGCCGGCATCGCGCGCGGCATGAAGGTGTTCTTGAGCGGGGTGGTGGAGATGATCGGGAAGAGGTTCGAGTGCTCGGTCCCGGCGGCCAAGTTCGGCCATGTCGCCTACATCAGATGAAGCTACCTGTTTGTCTGAACATGGCGCCCTCATCATGATCTGCTACCACTTGATGTCAGTTGACCTGTCAGTTTTGCCATGGATACCCTACTCTTTTGGTCAAGCTAGCTACAGTTGTAGGTATAAGTGCTTGCTTTGTGGAGTTCATGTTTCATTTCTGATGACTTGTACATAATCTTTTCATCTTTTGTCTGTAGTATACCCTTGGTTAACTGATAGCATATACAAAGCCAGGTAAGAAGTAGCTGGATCTCTTACAGCACTCCAGAACGTTTTGCTGGATCGCCCTGTTTACTTTCCAAACTCTCCGTAACCTGCTTTCAGGCTTGCGGCAGTGCAGTTATCTTGGATGGCAGTTGACTAGTTCCATCTATGTTACAGTGTGAGTACTGTACCTTCTCTATCTCTCTGGGAAAGCTTTGAACTGATAAACTTCGACATGTGGCAATTGATGCGAAGAATAAGAACCGTTCAATTATTCTGCGAAGAATAAGAGAGATTTCCCGGCACTGATGCGAAGAGTGAGGAGCACAAGGTTCCTTTCATGTTCCTGCACTGCACGTCTGCACCTCATGACGGCGCGCTCCCTGCTGGCCACTGCCCACTACCACGCCAACGCCAAGGTCACAGACCGGCAATGGTACAGCACTGCCAGTACAATGATCGATCATCTATTGCGCCACGTCACATCACGATCACATCCTGTCCGTCTGACCGATGACTCACATGCGTCGTTCGCTGTGGCACGTGCTGCCACGCTACTCCGAGTAGCAGTGTAGGGTGTAGCACGTACGCACACGCTGTCACGGTGTCACCTGACCTGGGCACAAGCCCAAGCTGAAGGACCGGCATGGCGGCCTCAGCCTCACACGTGTGCCCCTCTTCTCCGGCAGGCAGTGGCAGCTGCATTTCGAAGACGCAGCACCCTCCTGGCCTTTCTCTCTCTCTCTTTTTTCTTGGCACGAGCTGCGGTGATTATCTGATTGATGGATGGATGATGATGCGCTCTATTTCCTAGGCAGGCCAAGCCCCGATTCCCTCTCGGCCGGACAAGATGCGCTGCGCGCAGCCGCCTCAATTATTGGCTCGCTTTCTGCTTGTTCTCGTTGGCCCACGCACGCCACGCCGTGGTGCGGCAAGGCATCGGAATTTTCAAAAGTGTTTGTCTCGTCCTGCTCCCCTCGGGCTCAAACCTTTCCAGGTTGATCCTCGCTTCGTCCGCATCGCGCGGAGACGATCAGGACGGGCTCTACGGACTTGGCCATTTACTTTCTTGTGGCTGCAGTTATCGCCGGAGTCCCTCAAGTGCTACCGCTGCAGCCTGCAGAGAGAGATCTAGAAGCGTCCTGGAGGTTCTATTCTTATCTAGCCCCAATTATTGGCATGCACGGCTCGCCCCGCTGCGCCACGACGGTCGACGGGTGGGTGAGCAGCGGATGGATCGGTCGCCGACTCGCCGCAACGGTTGCGGTCACCAAACAGGGCGCCCGATGCGCACGCCTAGCTCCCAACCTCACTGAAAGGCACCCGTCCCCTCTGCATGTTTTCGTGTAGTAGGCGCCGAGTGGTTAAATGTGAACCCCAATCCCTGTAACCAAATTCCGAACGGCCGCTCAGGCAGCACAGCCGTGCTGTCGTCTTGGAAAGGGGCCTCGAGCTCCGATTCAGAATCCTATTGCAGCAGGAGCAGTGAGAAGCGGCTGCACATGCTGGAGAGCCTCGCCAGTTGATCGGAAACCTACTCTGGAGAGACGGCGATTGGCCCGGGCTCCGGGACAGCAGGAGGCGGCACCACCAATGATTTGTTGTCCGAGACGACCGCGCCAGGGCCCCAACGCACGGCTACTGATCCCAGCGACCGCGGAAAGGGACAGGCGACCGGGAAGATCGCCGGAGCCGGAGCCTAGACGGCTAGAGAATGGGGCCTCGGCGATGGCTCAGGAAACCCGTGAGGTGAGTCGGGGACATTTTGCTGGGACCGGACGACGGAAGGAGCACGTATGCTGCCGGCTGGTGCGTGAGCAGCAGGCAGCCGTAGCACGTAGCTCACTGTTTGACCTTGTTTGACACGTTGGTTCTGCAGGAGTAGACGCTAGTGGCTCCCCGGCAACTGTGGCAGTGGTCTACTTGTCTCCTAGCTTCCTCGCGGGTTACTAGTACACATCAGTGTGGATTACAGGGGTACGTACGTACTTGATTGCTACCACTCGTCTACTCCAAACCAAACGAAGCACGTGCTTGTGCTCCATGCGACCATGCCTCCATGAGTAGAACGTAGAAGTACACCACCGTAATCCGTAAGAATTTTTTTTTAAATGAACCGGCAGGATAGCTGTCCGCTATATATTAAAAAGGAGAAAAGGCTAGAAAGCTAAGACACTACAAGAGTTACGCAGAACAAAAATTGCATTATTTACAAGACTGCAATGTTTAACTCCCGCATTGATCCAATTAACTGTTTCGTCCTTTTGATTCTAGAGGTCACCACTGATAGGGTGCCTCCACACGGTTAAAAATACACACGTTTCACTCCTTCCATACTTACCAACCAATCAAAATGATAATGATCTCAAGCCCTTATGGGACAAACCTGGGGTCACTGCTCTGGCCATCCTCCACTCGTGGACCGAAAAAGATCGCTCCCAGCTTCCTGGGTTAATGTCCGGCACCGCCGACTACGAAGCCATATGCGCCCAGACGTGTCTTGTGTATCTACACTCAAAATACAGATGGTTTCCTATCTCTATCACCTGGCGGTAAAGTACACAAGCCGGATTGTGTTGCCACCCTCTAGAGCTTAACCTGTCCGCTGTCTAAAATCTATCTTGCATTGCTAGCCATGTAAAAAAATTACACTTGGGAGGGACCCAAACCCGACCAAATAATCTTGTTAAAATTTGTACTGGTGGCTCCCAAAAATTGCGCATGATAAGCTGAGCTCGCGGAGTATTTTGATTTGGTGAGCTTCCACTCAATCTCATTCTGGGTATCCTGTCTCAGGTTAGTCTGCTGCACCAAAGCCCAGAGCTGCATATATTCAGTGAATAAGCTGCCACTGAAAGTTGGATGTTGAAGGTTGAGGTCTCTGATCCACGCATTCCGGTGGAGGGTCTCATTTAACGTTCTGTTTTTCTTCATGGAGATTTTGTAGACGGAAGGAGCCACTCCCTTGGCCTAAGACCATTCAGCCAGGCGCTATCCCAGAAGGAGATTCTCGCACCACTACCAACGGTGATCGTGGTTGCCGCTGCGAACAGCAAACGGTCAGTGTTGTTGCCAGGTCTTATCCACCAGGGGTTGAAAGTCAACCCGGCGAAGTCATGTCGTGGTCAGTGGCAGGCCGAGGTACTTAATCAGGAAATGAGTCTTTTTTGCCGGTAAATCTGAGGTGGTGTCGTCGACGTCGTATGCTGAGCAACAGATTGGAACTACCGTGGATTTTTGGAAATTTGTGTTTAGCCCAGTAGCTTGACCGAACAGGGTGAGGAGGTCAGCTAATGCGGTCACCTCTAGTTTTGCCGGTTTGATGAAGAGTGCCGCGTCCTCGGCGTACATTGAGATTCGAATGGCTGGTGTTCGTCCTCTCATTTTGCTAAGAATCCCTCTATCCGTCGCCAGCTGGAGCAGTCTTTGCAAGGGATGAATGGCAATTAAAAACAGCAGCGGTGACAATGGGTCACCCTGGCGTAATCCTCGCCCATGACGGATTGGCTGGTTAGGAACTCCATTTAGCAGGACACGTGAACATGATGTTCTCAGCAGGGAAGCTGTCATCTCACGCCATCTGGTTGGAAATCCCAAATGTTGCAAAAGCGAGAGCAAATAATCCCAATGCACCGAGTCAAATGAAATTAGCTTAATTGGTTTGTGGCATGCGTTATAAACTTATTATGGTCGAGATGCTCGAGCATTTTCTTTTTCTCGAATTGTATAGTGACTTGCCCGTATCATTGTATTGCCATTCAGATCATGATTCGGTAAAAAGGAAAGATGGCAAATATTCGCCGCCATGGACTATTCCGTCCCTCTTGTTCTGGTTGTTATGGATTCTCAGTCCACATCATCTAGGGGGGCCACGCTGATGTGGATCCATCCAAGCATGTCACCATATGTAGGGAACTAAATCATGGTCATCAAACTCACTTTCAGTACCTTCACTGTTACCACGCAGGAGTGATAAGATTAGAGCAAAAGATTCTCGTCTTACCGCAAATTTATCACGCGACAAAAAAATAATCATGGTGCTTTAATGGTAAGCTCCACGATTGCACGGACTCAGAAGCAGTAATGGAGGTCGAGGAATGGCTAGAGATGCATTCATTCTACAAAACGTGTAGAAGGAAGGATCCGCGGCAATACACGACGGGATGTCGACGAATCCGGCGCCTTTTCGTAACGAGGATGACACTATGATTACGAGTAGGGTTTAGATGGGCGCCCACGACGACTGACCCAGGAGGCCAGGACACCACGATTACGATCCCCAAGTCTTCCTAATGAAATGCTAGTCGTCTCGACACGTCGACAACTCCGTAGCACGAACATTCGGCCTCCGGCAACGCCGCTAATTCCGACAGATTAGCCGCTAATTAAACCAAAAGATTTCTCTCTCGGGGAAAAAAAACTGACTAGAAGATCTTTTCAGGAGGAACGATCGAGATGGCAGTGGATGGAGCACTGCAGCACGGACACGGACGGATTGGTGACAGCACGGACATGGAGGCTGCCGCAAGGCAGCTAGCGAGACGCGCGATGCACGGACGGCGATTGATGCGGCATCAACGTCAGAGGAGCTCGCCCGCGTGTACCATGCGCGGCGAAAAACTACTCGTATGTCGCTGTGCTCTCGTGCCTAGCCAATGGGATGAACTGATCGCTTGCTCCTCCAAATGCATCCAGCCGTCCGAAGACTCAGAAATGGCCTGCCATCACAAACCATTCTGAATCGAGAGTGGAAACAAGGCATGACTTGCACGTACAAGCAAACAGTGCATTATCGTGTTTCATATCGATACATCACATTTAGTCATTTACATGAGTGCAGAGCATGTTTATTTTTACAAGAACAGAGCTCAGCGGAAGCACAACAAGCGCGGAAGCAGAAACACAAATCATACCGTTCGAAAAACAGAAGAAAGCAGAAAACATTCAGAACCCAGGAATGTACATTCACTGATCCATACCTGAGAAAAACGTGGAATTACTTCCATTTCTCATATAGTTTGTGGCTCTTCCCCATATATACACATGTTTATTGAGCTTGGATTCTACTAACTGCGGGTAGCTAGAGAAAGGTAAAAAGCATGGCAGAAAATTACAGTGCGTTGCAAAAGACGATGAAAAACGGGAGCTACAAGAGACTACCATTCCTTGATGTTTTTCACTCTTTTGGTTCTCAGCATCTTCAATTCTTCATTCTTAGCTTTTATCATTCGACGAGGGCGGCGAAGCAGCTCCCCGTCCTTGCCAGCGAGCTCCCGGCGCCCCCGGCGGTGGCGACGGCCGCGACGGAGGACGCGATGGTGGGGAGCGGGTCGCGCCTCGGGCTGCTGGGAGTGGAGCGCGCCCTCCTCGGCGCCGGCGGGTGCGGCGGGGACCCCAGCCTGCGGCGCAGGAGCAGGCGCAGAGCGGCGATGAGGTCGTCGGGGCTCCCCGCTGGGGACGGCGGCGCCGAGCCCCGGCGGCAGACGCAGGCGTGGCGGTCCAGCGCCTCGGCGGGGGAGATGGGCGGGGTCGCGCGGCCGAGCTCCTCGCCGACCGCGTCCCCGCACAGGCCGCAGATCCACCGGCCCCCGTACCGCGCCCGCACCCCCGCGATGTACGGCGCCGTGCACTCCTCCGTGAAGCCGCAGCACTCGCACGCCACCTCCTCCTCTTCCTCCACTTCAGCTATCATCTCCCTCTCCATGTCCTCCGCTCCCATCCCCAGCTCGATCTCAGAGAACGCGCACCTCGCGGCAGATCGCCGGCGGGTCCTCCCCCTCAGCGGCTTCCCGGTCGTGGCCGTGGGCGCCTCGGCCTCCGCCCGCTTCCATCCAGGTCCGCGTCCCCCCCCCTCTTTCTCCGTTGATCAGCAGCGCGTGATCGGCGATGCCCACGCGGCCTTTTAACAGGAGAAGGAACGCTGGCGAGGCCCACGCGGGGGCGTGAATTATGGAGCGGGGCCCACCCCACCCCGCCACGTAGGACGCGGTCCGGGTGGCCAGCTGTCGGCCGCCAAGTGGGCCGCGGAGGCCGCTTCCTCCCTTCGCCCGTTTGCCGTGTGGTGCGCGTGACCGGCTGACGTCACGTCTTGGCCGCGGCCGTTTCGTGCGCCTGGGGTTTGCTTGTCCGACGAAATCACGGCACTAGCTCAATGGTCTTATCCGCTGTTTATTTTATTTTAAGAACACCGTATTGCTAGTATTTTCAATGACATTATTCGACAGATCAAGTACGAGTCAAGTAGCCTATACACGGCCATACACGTAACGGTTTCGATCGGCGATTGGGTGAGAAACTGAGAAAAGTTGTCGTGGGACATGAAACACATTTTCTTATAGGGAGAAAATTGCCATGCGCTCCGTTCTGCTGCGAATAAAGGAACGGGCAACGAAAGCGAGGCCAGTTCGCAAAGTGGCCCGCCCCTGTTGGCAAAGCGCGGCCAGCCGTCGGCCGTTGCTTCCAAGGAAGAAGAAGTCGGCACGCCCACACAGCGTCGTTTACACACCATATCGCATTATTGATTGATCTTGCGAGCTGTGGTTCCTTCCCGTGATCATTTCGACTCGTGCAACACGTAGTACGCAACAGGGAGCAGGTGACGTCGCGTCCGCACGAGTAGCACGTAGCACTCCGCAAGAACACGGGGGTAAAGTGGTGGAACGAACGTGCGGACGCGGACAGCCGGCGCCCCAAGCGTAAACAGCGGAACCGGCCGGCGGGGTCTAGGACTTTTTTTTTTTACTTTTTCTTTCTTTCTTTCTCTTTTTTTATTATCGGGAGGCCACGCCACGCTCCGTACGCTGTGGCTGGGCGGCGCTGCGGGAACTGGCCCGGCGCCCCGGCCGTCCCGAGCTCCCGGCGCCAGCTTGGGTGGGCGGCTGCGGTGGCGTGTGCCCCATCGGCACGGAGTACGGACGGCTCGCCGACCACGCGCGGGACGGGGGCAGGTCGGTTGGGAGCCTGGGAACGGTTCGTGCGTGCGTGCTCCCGAGGCGTTGGGCGGTGCGGAGGGAAGCGGTCAACCAGCCTGAAGACGTCGCGAACTCGCGCCGCTCGTGCGCGGGCAGGCGCAGGCGAAGAAGTCGAAGAGGCTCCGATAACTCTGGCTTGGCCCATCATCATGGAAAGCTGACGCGCTAGTGCTTATTCGACTTGGCCCAGTTGAAAGGCAGCACCACAAAACATTGCAGCCCAAAAGCGTAGCGACAGCTTTGCTGCTCCGGCTTACTTCACTTCAGTGTGCGGGAGTTTTTTTTTATTTTAGTATTTTGCAAAAATATATGGCCTAACAAAAAATTGCAAATATATACCTATACCGCCATTTGAAACGGCGGAAGTAAGCTACCGCAAGTTGAACCGGCGGTAAGTTCCCTCCTCTGAGCAGTACACTTTCAAAAAAATCATAACTAATTCATTCATATGAAATTGGATGGAAATCATAACTAATTCATATGAACTCGGATGAAGATAAACTTTATATGTAAATTGTAGATCTCAAAGAGATCTACAACTTCGTAGTTCAAACTTTATTTTTATTTGATATCATCTTGATGCTCAAATAATCGACACAAGTTCCAGATCTAAAATTCAAATTTTAATACGTGGAAACACCGAAACGAGGTGGTGTTCACGAACGAGAGCCCGAGCCCTGCGGCGAATCGTCACCAACTGCAGACGCGACTGCCATCTGTGGATTTGCCACTTCCCCTCCAAACACAAGAGTGTGGTCGACATCCCCTCCCCCCCTAACTCTAGCCTAAGGGCAACATATTCTGTAAGGGGCCTCTCTCCATTCATTACCGGCTTCTGCCGGCATCAGTGGTATACTCATCCCATCCGTTGTTCCTCTCAGAAAAAAAAAAGTTTATGTCAGAACTTGTGTGTTCATTATCGTTCGCAATACTTGTTGCCTTATAATATACCTCTGGAGCCTTAGCTTGAAGCCTTCGTTGGAACTACTTTTTATATCTTCACTAGAGAGTAGAAATAGGAACACTGAAAACCCTTGTATTTGAGGGGGAAAAGAAGGAACACTCTTGTTTTGTTTGTTTCATCTCCATCTAGCTCATTGCTTCTACCTAACAAATGTGGCATATTGCACACAATGTGTTTGTGTGAAAATTTTGCAGTGATGATTAGATCACACATGTCCACCCTATCGTGCTATGTTGCCTCCAGATTTTCCTATAAGATGCTGTGGTGTCTACTGCAGTGTTGCTGGGCTGTTTCAGTCATGCTCTTGCAATCTACCAATTAAAAAGATTCGCATTGAACTTCATTGTCATGTACGATTTTAATCACGGAAATGAATATTGCAGTACAAAATCCAGAATCACAATACGTTAAACTCTGTGTCTCTGTTCCATTATTAAAGAGTCCCATGCCTATCATATCATTGCTGGTGAACTGAAGGAGTGCATTCGACAATTCTACTCGCGCAGGACCTTTGTAGATTGTTGTTTTATATAGAAATCATGGTATCCTTTCCAATTTTTCGTTGTCTGAACAATGCGAGCCACATTTATGTGATGAGTTATCACGAGCTTTGTATTTGAAATATTACATGTTTGGCAGTTCACAGTTTGAAGCCATGGCTAATCTTTTAACATGATTTATCAGATCCACCTGTTGAAGGCCTGACAAGGTGTCCTCACTAGTTAAAAAACTTTTTGCTCAGGAGGCTGGTAAATTCGTTCGTAAATCTTCTATTTAGCAGAATAATTATGTGAATATGGTAAATGTTATTCACTGTCCAAACCTATTTTTAGCGGATCGAAGAAACTGCTATAAGAACATCTTCACTGACACTTTTTAAGTGGTGCATTGTTATTGATATGTCCCTTTCTTTTCTTCATTTTCCAACAGTGACGACGATTCCTCATGCTGGTGCGGCGTGTGTTAGCCCAAAAGGCCAAAATGATCAGGCTTCTCGAATGCCTTGGATGATCAGGGTTCACCACGTGTGATGGAACGAAGGTATGCCACCGAGATCTCAGACTGATCCATATGGTATTCTGACTTTTCTCTGCTCAAGATAAAATGGCTTGACCTAGGCGGCCCACTGATGTGATTCTCTCTAGAATAACAATGACAATTTGAGTTCTGTACTGCTGCATGCATGGTGTCCAGGCAATGGCAATAAGGCCTGCCATTTCTCAAGTGAGGTGGCTGTCGAAAATGTAATTGCAGTGACTGATTGGTGATAGCCGAAAGCCGATGAAGATGAAGGGAAATTGTCATGTGGATTGAAAAGTAAAATCTGAAAGCAAGCCTCAGATGCATCCAAGTACGCCATTTGATTACCATACAAATCTTGCAAATTCATTGTAACTCTCTGTCTTGTATTCGTTTGTTTTTCTCCTATATATGGAGATTCTTCCTTTAATTTTGACGGGCAGTTTCAGTTTTTAAACTCTTCTTTGCCGGTGTGAAAGAAATGATTAATGTTGCATAGACGTTCATGTACCTGCACGTACCATCAATCGCTAGCAAATTAAAGCTATTAGTTATACATCAATCATCGAACACTAACTCACAGTCACACGTAGGTTTCACGCCGTAGTAGAGGGTCACCTCACGCTACAACAGAAAGGGACGCTTCTGCTGGCTTTGGAGCTGTGCGTCTAGCAAGTCCGGCGCTCGTGGAGACGGACAAGACATTGGTTGGAACGTCCCTCACGTAGCTCCTGGTCCGATCGACGCCGCTGTGCAGGACCACGTCCCTCACGTAGCTCCTGGCCCACTAGTTGGAACGTGGTTCTTTGTTGGATCAGTCCTTTGTTGCGTGCGGATCCGGCGCAAACTGAGATCTGAATTTCTGAACCCCGACGAATTTAGGGCCACTCTACTCTCGTTTTTTTTTTTTTGGCTTCCAGACGAAATGCTGAAATGCGCACCGCGAAAAAGAAGTGCACGCCCATTCCACACGTCGTCGATGTGCACTGCAAGCTCATACGATAGGATAATGCTCAAAAGGATCAAACAACTGCGATCCTATCTACACTCCAGTCTCCAGCCTCCAGGGTTCGAGGTGGTTACAGCTATCACTGGTTCTCTGGACCTCGTCCACTTGTGGCCATGGCGCTTGGCCTCTTCGCCGCCGCCGCGCTGGCCGCGGTGGCGTCGCTGGCGGCCCACGTCGCGCTCAACTGCCCCATAGAGCCGGTGCCGTCGACACCGCCACCGCCCACGCCGCCTCCCAACAACCTCCTCCAGGTTAATTGACGAGTCCTTCCTCAGAATTCTTCTTGTTCGCCCATTATTCTTGCCGTTTTCATGGGCGTGCATGACGCGCGCTAGCATGTGCTGCAGAGGCTGGAGAAGCTGGGGGAAGGAGTGCTGGACGCGCCGGAGGACGTGTACGTGGACGCGGCGGCGGGCGGCGCGCTGTACACGGCCACGAGGGACGGGTGGCTGCACAGGATGCACCCGGGCAACGGGTCATGGGAGCGGTGGCGCTTCGTCGGCGGCGCCGGGCTGCTCGGGATCACGCCGTCCGCCGACGGCACCATGCTCGTCTGCGACGCGGACAAGGTATACCTGCTGTTGCGTGTCATGATGAACAGGAGCATGAAACACGTGCCGATAAAATTATATTAAAAGAATGGTACTCTGTTGCATTGACTAGGGACTTTTGAGAGTTGGGGAGGACGGAGTGACCCTTCTTGCTTCGGAGGTCGATGGCACCCCGATCAGGTTTGCAATTTCGCATCCCTCCCAACTCCGAAGCAACCCGCCGCGCCGTGCAGTGCAGCGCTGTGAACCGCTGCCGATTTTTCTTGAACATCTTTGCTGATTTCAGGTTCGCGGACGCGGCGATCGAGGCGTCGGACGGCACGGTTTACTTCAGCGACGCCAGCGCCAGGTTCGGCTTCGATAGGTGGTTCCACGACTTCTTCGAGTCCGGCGCCACCGGCCGCCTCCTCCGCTACGACCCGCGCACGGGCCACACCTCCGTCGTGCTCGACCACCTCGGCTTCGCCAACGGCGTCGCCCTGCCGAGGGACGAGGCCTCGGTCGTCGTCTGCGAGTCCAGCAGGTAACTCATCAACCTTCACCACCCGAATCATACAGGATTCAATTCATATGGAAGATTGGAGAACCAACTGAACAATAAAATTGCAGGTTCAGATGCATGAAAGTGTGGCTGAAAGGGGAGAAGGCTGGTCAGGCCGAGACGTTCATCGATAAACTCCCGGGGTGTCCCGACAACATTCGCCTCGGATCAGACGGCTACTTCTGGATCGCCCTCATCCAGGTCAAGACGCTACTAGCTCCTCCCGATCATCGTCCATACGAAAAACATCGCAGCTGACAGCTTTCGTGTTCGAAATGCATGCAGATGAGGTCGCCATGGCTGGACCTGATCACCCGCTGGACCTTGGCGAAGAGAGTAGTCGCCACGTTCCCGGCGCTCGTCGAGTGGAGCAAGTCGACGATGAAGGGGGCCATGGTGGCTCAGGTGTCGGAGGGTGGCGACATCGTCCGGGTGCTCGACGACTCTCAAGGGAAGGTGATCAACTTCGTCACCTCGGTGAACGAGTTCAACGGGGACATCTTCCTCGGAAGCCTCGCCACCAACTTCATCGGGAAGTTATCTCTGGCGCAGGTGACACAGGAGCAGGGCGCAGCTTCTGAACGTCGGTTTATACCGGAATAAGCTAGGAAAGGGAACATTTCGCTGTTTAGCATATTGCTATACACAGCTCTTCTGTACAGTAGTAACCGGCTACCATAGTACCAGTTTGTAAGAGATTCAGAAGACTAGTGGCCGAGCAGATTGTTCTGTTCGGCTGTTCAGACCTCAGCTCTGCTTTGCCTGCCAGGGTTGATGGCTTTCAGAGGTTCTAATCGATTCAGCTGCTGTCAGTAGCCTAAAAATTGGATCATCCTTTCTGACAACCCCCACCCGGAACGGTCGTTATACTAGTTATACCTGTATTCTTCAGAGCATGATGGTGGAAAAATGTGACAGATGTCTGCAGAAGTTAAAAAGGATGGTTACCTCAATCTCTGTGGCTTTGAAGTCGTCCTTCAGGGAGAACTGCAATGCCGATATTACCATCTGAAAACAAGAAGAGTTAGTTAAAAATGTACTCCTGATTTCTAAAAATAATAATTTCCTCAGATACCCTGTGCTTCTATTGTTAATTTGTTATAGATCACTCACCACCTCCTTTCCTTAAAGAATAGTGCATTAGTTACTGCAGCTGGCAACCCTATGCAAAAACTGCAAGTAATAGAACGCATGCTGTCGTGACAACTCACAAGCACGGACTATGGAATAGTATTAGAGAACATGTAAATAAGCATCTTAAATCAAAAGATCATGCTCTGGGTTTGTGTGGCATCCGGCCTATCTTCGGTGCACGGCCCATCAAGGCCTGCTAGCTCGGACGTTGCGTTCCTGGGCCGCATCGCAGCTGCCGTCTCAGTTTTCCGCTTTGTTGGCTGGCTGGCGCCTGTCGCAGGTGCTTATCATCGAGCATCACGACGATCACCTCAGGATCATTGCATATCATCGTGCCAGTCGGAGCAGTTGATCGAGTCACGATCACAGGGGAATAGAAAAGGGAGTTGATGAGGGTTCTCGAGCCCATCGGTCAAATACCCGTTGTACGTGGCGTACAGATATTTCTCTACAGCGCCTATCACTTTCTCCGTCAATCGTATTCGCCGTGGTGTTATCGTCCGAAATTATTGGACTTTCGATCGCGACGAAGGAAGCACGAGCAAGATAAAACGCACGACGCGCGAATGATTCGGCGGGGACGATAACGAGCCAAATTTATGGCACGGTCGCGACGACGCAAAACTATCCTGAAGGCCGGCGAACACACTGACCGCCCCCTTCCTCGTCCGTGCCGTGACCGTCGCGCGGCCGTTCTCCAACTCCAATCTCATCTCAGGTGGAGGTCGCTGCCAGCTCTCGTCACCCCGCACGCCGAGCCCGGCCCTTTGGCGGTTTGGCCACGCGAGCACGAGCGCCCTCGCGGGGATACCCGTATCGGGGGCGTCGCTTTCGCGCCGGCGCCGTGGGCCGCCACCGTCGAGAACGACCCTTGTTTTCTTAAGAGATCACGTGGCCACGGATCGAACGAGCAGTGGGCAACGTCGACAGGTAGAGGAGAGGAGGAACGATTGCTGTGGAGCTTTTAAGACGGTCTACTACTAACCCACAGCCGCATGCGGATTTAGCTTCACCATCACCAATAATCTCCGTGTCCCTGTCTGGTGCTGTTCCTTCCGCACGGCAGTAGCGTTACGCTGCATCTGCGCGAAAAAGACTTGAAGGAAGCAACCCGGTGAAGTCACGCAGGAGTCGCAGGACGTTTTTACGCACGGCAGTAGCGTTTCTGCTCCTCCGTGTTCTTGTCGTGCCTTCTGCCACAAGCATGGCCTGCCCCATGCCATGATTCCTGCTCCCCGAGTCCCGAGGCTGGGGAAGTCTGTCCAAGGACGGTCCGCGGCCCCAGAAAAGAGGACCCAGGGGCGCCGTGCTGTGGGCTCACATGCACGAAAGAGAGGGAGGCCATCGACTAGCTAGCCGTTGCAGGCCGGTCGCCGCGTGCCGGTCCCCTTGCGGCGCGTGGCCGCCTGGATCTAGCCCGGCCCGTTGGTTCCGAGGAGGAGCTAGCGTTCCAACGGCTACACGTGGCGCGCGGGGCGAACCGGCCGGCCAAGGCCGATGTGAAACTGGACGTTGGGACGGCGGGGGTTTCGGGACTTTTCAGTGCGCGAGTCCGGTCACCGCCCGTGGAAAGTGCGGGACGCCACCGTCGGCAGGCTGCCTGCGTGATCAAAGCCTGGCTAGCTAATCCCCGTTGTTACAGGCGGGTTATGTGATCCAACACGTCTAAACACTGAGCTCAAGTTTGGTGAAAAGGCTGATGGGACAGGATTGTCTAATGGTAGAGTGACTCTGTATGCCAAAATCGACCAACCGGAAGCGTCCAAGTCGCAATGCTGTTCGGTCATGGACGGGCGACAATAATTCTTATCCAGAGCTTGCAATAATACTTTTTAAATTGGGGAAACCGAGAGAGAAAAAAGTTGTGATGTTAATTGGAACCTAAACTACTCACGCGACCTTGGAATGTCGAGCTCATGTTGCATCCAAATGCATTGTGGTCTGCTCTACATATCATTCCCAACATCTAGAAGCCCAACGCACAAAACATCTCTACAAGGACACGACCAAAAAAACTCAATTATTTCCCGGCTTATCACTATTATAAACAAGTAACAAAGCATCTCACAAACTTTCAAGAGTAGGCAATGTGAATGGTGACACGATGTAAAAAACAAATGAAAGGAAACAGCGAGAGCCAAAGAAAGATGCCAACCCCCCAAAACTCCACCATAACGGACATCAGCCAGCACTGTACCAACCCAATCTCACTGGGAAAACAGAAAAAAGTAACCCCGGTTTAACGAATCGAACAACCACAGGTCGACGCCACCACGCGCACGGCGCCTCCCCTCGCGCTTATTTTCACCGCCCCCTGGGCCCCACGCAGCCGGCCACGCCCACCCAGCTCATCATTTCCCTCTCCAGGGCAGGGCGGGGGCGGCCGGCTTCATCAATCGCCACAAGCCTCCCCGACGCGGCGCTCCTCGCCTTCCTCCTCCTCCCTTCCTTCCCACAAGCCGCCTCCTCTTCTCCGCATCGCAGTCCTTCTCGCGTCGTCTCGCCACGTCGGAACCCTAGCGGATCGCCATTTTCCGCGCCGCCATGGACGACTTCGCGCGCGCGGTGGAGGACGGGCTCAAGCTCTCCAAGCGGCTCGTGCTCCCGGGCGGGGTGCCCCCGCCGCGCCCGCCCGCGGGGATGGACCGTACCGTGTCGGCCGCGTCCGCCGCCGGGCCCGACCCGCGGCTGCTCCCGACGGCGCCCACGGCGTACGCGGTGGTCACCGACCCGGGCGCCGTCGACACACCCGACGTGCCCAGCTACCAGCCCTACGTCTACGGCCGCCTCGAACCGCCCGCGCTCATCCCGCTGCAGATGAAGGAGGTCGACCTCGCCGTCGACTGCGCGCTCGACGCCGCGCACGTCACCCTGCGCGCGCGCTGGTGGCTGCACTGCATCACGCGAAGCCGCGAGTGCGACGTGCGCATCGTTGTGCCCATGGGCGAGCAGGTGAGCACGATCGGGGGTCCTCATCTCTGTTCTGTTGTGGTTTGGCATTTCGCATTTTTGTTTTGTTTCCCTGTTTCTGTTGACTTGTCTCGTTAGATTCAGTATGGTGGGGATTGAAATAATTGCCGTTGCAGTATAATGGGAGCTGTTTGACCAACGTGATTGGGGGCCGGTAGGCCCATGGATTTTGTTGGTCGGTGTAGACATGTGCCTTAGCTTGCACTTTTTATTTGCGCATATTATCCGTTAGTGAATGCTGTTGATTTACAAATGATCCTATGACTTATGCATTTTTACTTCGCTGTTGCCTATGATGTTGGATTGGTTGGTTTCAGTTTATAATGCAACGTTTATACAATCCGTTTTTTTTACGGTGAATATTTTGAGTTTGACAATCTTTTTCTCATGTGTTTTGATTGATCTTTTTGTGATAAGGGTGCTGACTTTGATTGTTGGTTTGCTATATAATCTACACATGTTGTTGAAGCTTGATTCATAGAATCCAGATAAGCAAAAGGAGTTTCTTCACTCTTCAGTTATAATAGAATAGTAAATTTCAGTGTAGTTGCTCAGGCAATTAAAAGTAATCGGTTGCTTTGTCCAATGGAAATCAAACAATGGAAGCGATATGTTGGTTCTGCAGAGAGGTAACTTGATTTGGATGACAATAAACCTGTAATACTTTGAACAATTTTACTCAGAGAGCATAGGGGTTATCTTGCGTTCCCATTTGGTCATATGTTGGATTGCTTGGATCTTGAGTCAGCATTGGTCAGTACTTTTTGCTGTTCCTTGGGCATTGTAGAGTAATACTTGTCTTGAATTGCCCTAAAAAAAGAGTATACTTGTTTTGAAAATATGAAACTTAATTTGATTTTGAAGTTCTCAAGTATTGCTTTTATGATTATTGCATACTATTGGGTTTATGCAGGGCCATTGCTGTTTATCTTGTCTTGCTGATGGAGGTTTGACAAGGACCGGATAAGATAAATTAAATAAAAAAGAAAATGAAGCACTTGCATGGACATTAGGTTCCGTGTGAACAGAAACATTTGTTTTTTTTTTTGTTGATTGAGATCTGATTGCTCAAGTTTAATAACTTGATAGGTACATGTAATAAAGATTCTCCTTATTTCATCATTTGTCCATACATGATGTACATTTATGTTGCATTATTGATAGACATTACCATCGACAAATCAAGCGTTGAATATTTTGCATACATGTTTCTGAAATATTTTTACTTATTACCTTGGCTACATCTTTTTCCGTGTTTGTATTGGTCTCAACCTAAGAACGGTTTGGCTAATAGGGTTCAATTCTAGGCGCTGAGGTTACCATTGGAAGACGATCGTACAATACTCAAGTAATCGACGTAGAAGACCACACTGTGCATCATGGACAAATTCAGAGTGGCGGTCTTTTGAAGCCCCAATTGTTTTTCTTGACAATACCTCAGGTATGTGCTACATACATACACATCTCATGTCCCTGGTAATTTCGTTTTTGATTTCTGAAGTGCTGTAATTCTTTGCTGATCCACACGCTTCTGTCTCATTAATCAAGGTTGAGGGTGGAGCAGATATATATGCTACATTTCGATGGTCTCAGAAGTTACTATATGACAATGGATGCTTTTCTGTTGACATACCTTTCCGTTTTCCTTATTTTGTCAACCCACTACCAAAAGTGTTCATGAAGAGGGAAAAAATTCAGTTAACTGTGAATAGTGGTTTCAGTAAAGAGGTTTTATTGCAAGGAACAAGCCACCCATTGAAGGTGACAAAATTTAACCTCTTTATTAATACTGTTTTGATGTGCATTTGGGAGATCAAGACCTCCTCATAGGTTTGGTATTCTGAAATTGTTTTATTTCTATATCAGGAAAAGAGTAGGCAAGGTGATAAATTGTCTTTCCTGCATGAAGGTGTTGTTGAGAATTGGTCAAGCAAAGATTTCAACTTTTCATACAGTGTGAGTAATTTAGTTGCTTCAGAATCTGTCATCCCAAGGCATCTTAAAGGAAAATTATACATGAAAATAATGAGCTATCTTGCAACTAGCCTGTCAATTATTCAACAGTGAAGAACTTGCAATGTTGCTGAATCTGCTGTCCTTTGCCTAATTTGAATACAAATTTATGTTGATGTGTGTAGGTTTACTCAGCTGATCTGTCTGGTGGTGTGCTCGTGCAACCCGCAACGTTACGTGACTATGATGACAGAGATAGTTTCTGCATTTTTCTTCTACCTGGTAGTGGCAGCAGAAAGGTTAGTTGCTGCTACTTTCGACATTATCTTCCTTTAACGAGATGTCTGCACCTGGGAATTTATCTATTTTAAGGACAAGGACATCAAACTAATTCAGCACTTTTGATAAGCTGCATGAAACCGTTATCGCGAAATTCTTCTACCAAGACTGAAAACTTGGTAACTGAGCCTGATGAGTATCATGGGGATTAAACTCCTCTCTCATCTAATGAAACTCTCCCCTCCTCTCTCCTTATAATTACCCTGCCAAGTCAGCAATTTTGATGATGTGGCATAGAAATTAATGTTCATGAAACTCCCATTGAGATTGGCCTAAATTATCATTCGGCTCTTTTGTCCATCCAAAGAGAACTGCTGGTAAGAGCACATATGTTGTGCTACTTTGCTAGTGCATCATTAAAGTTGGAATAGTATATCGGTACCTTTATACCCTTTTAGTACTGTTTTGGTTCATTGACTCAGAAGTTTAGTCTCATGTCAACCTCTCTTGTATTTCAAGAAATATGCCTTCCTGTTCCTTTATCTCATATATCAGATATTTCTATAGGTCTTCAGAAAAGCAGTCGTGTTTATTGTTGACACAAGTGGAAGCATGCAAGGAAAGCCTCTTGAGAATGTCAAGAATGCGGTGTCTACTGCTCTTTCAGAGCTTGTGCAAGGGGATTACTTCAATATTATAACATTTAATGATGAGCTTCACTCATTCTCTTCATGTTTAGAGCAAGTAAATGAAAAAACGATAGCAAGCGCTACTGATTGGATGAACTCAAACTTTGTTGCTGAGGGCGGTACAGATATTATGCATCCTTTGAGTGAGGTATTACATTTCTTCATTTCAAATACCATGAGTTGGAATTGTCTTATCTTATAGTATCCTTTTGTTTTGTTACTCATACTGTTATTTATTTCTCAATTCAAGGCAATGGCTTTACTATCAAGTGTCCATGATGCACTTCCACAAATATATCTCATGACTGATGGTTCAGTTGAGGACGAACATAACATCTGCCAAACTATGAAAACGGAGATTATCAATAGAGGATCTAAATCTCCCCGCATTTCTACTTTTGGACTAGGTAAATTCTGGCGTATTTCCAATCAAAACTCAGTTCATGCAGTTCCTGACTTGAAGTAAATGTCTCCTTCCTGCTTTCTTTTCCGTACCCCCTTCTCATAATTTTATATGCAAATATTAGTTCCCTTTAAAACAAAAAAAATCATAATTCAAAAGGAATGGCTATTTACTGATTCAAGACTGTTTTATTTATTCTTTCTTTTGTAAAGTTGATTATTTATTAGATATTGCATGGTTTCTAATGGTCCTCATTCTCTGTGACTGAAACATGTTAGGATCGCATTGCAACCACTATTTCTTGCGCATGCTAGCGTCAATTGGCAAGGGACATTATGATGCTGCACTTGAGACAGGTACTAGAGGTTGTCTTTGCAATTATGATCTAGCTGCATGCACCATTTCCATCATCAGTTGGATTTTTGTTGGCTTGATGTTTCTCTTTAATATAAGCTGTGATATTTCTAGCAATGGTTATTTCTACATGTTGTTCAGCTTTTCAAGCTTGAACCCAATTTTTTACAAAATTTATTGATGCTTGCTTCTTGCTTTGCAATCTGGGTCTTCAGAGTTTTGCTAACTCTTCTTCCTTCTGCATTCTGACTGGATGTACATTTGCTCTAGTTTTTTATGCTATGGTCTTACCTTCATATGCATTACTGATTTGTATTTTTAATAAATGAAATTCATATTTCTGAAATCACGATTGTGCTTTTTTGTATGCATGCATTGGACTAGTGCATATATGGCTTTAACATGGTTTTGTTCTGAATTTGTCATCCAGCATCAATTGAGAGCCGGATTCTTAAGTGGTTTGCAGGAGCATCAAATACAATTGTGGCAAACATCTCTATTGATGCTATAACACATCTTGATGAATTCGAAGTGAGTTTGTGCGTGGTTTAATTAGTAATTGCTTATTTTTATTAATTAGTTTGTGTTATGATGCTTGTGTGCCTACATGCTATAAACCTTTGCTTTTGGCCATTTTTGGTAGCCAAAAATCTCACTGCAAAGTCCATGATGCCTTAAAATTACATAATGCAAAAGCCATTCTGTGTCATGGCCTTACCTGATTTCATTTGGTCCAACCCAATCTTCCAAGCTAGGTATAGATGCAGATTGGACTGGACAAACTTATAATCTAGTATGCTTATTTGTGGATATGCAAATGTTTAGACTAAAAATTTTACTGTATAATCTGTGAGAAATTTTTCATCTCTTTTTTAAGTCTCTAGTGTATCTTATGCTTGTACTGCTCTTTGTTACGAACTTTTGTTGTCAATAACAAAGTTAGCAATATTTTTTAATGCTGGTCGATGGTCAGTCAAGATTGTGCTAGTTTTGCTGGAACACTATTTTGGTCTAATTACTGTGCTTTTGTTCTTTAGGTGGACTCTGAGTACATACCAGACCTTTCAGTGAAATATCCTTTATGTGTATCTGGAAAATACCATGGCAAATTCCCAGACACAGTTATAGCTAAAGGTTACTTGGCTGACATGAAGGAAATCTCGATTGAACTGAAGGTCCAACATCTAAAGGAAATACCTCTTGACAAAGTAAGATGCTCAAGCTATTTCCAAACATTGTGCGTGTTACTTCACTACTAGGATATCCTACATTTCAAACTACACTCTTTGAAATTATAAAAACTTCAAGCCTTCTTGTCCCAAGCAAGTTGGCTACTAAAGTGTTACAAAACTAATTTTGAGAAAAAGAGTTTCCGCAAAAACACATGTCCTTTACGACACACCTGTTGTAATTTGTAAAGCTGCATTTTTCCAAACCCTGTTTCACTTGTAGGTTTCAGACATGCTTGTGAAAGGGTACAGTTATTTTATGAAAAGTTTTTGGGAGGATGTACTTTCATGATAGTATGGTAGAGATACGTTTAAATCAACGAAATTTATTGATTCATTAATGGACTTTCACAAGGACATAATTTTTTTCTCGAACACACAAGGACATAAATTTAACACTAGCATGATTCAAAGCTTGAGCTAACTGGTGTAATGCAAACTCTTTTCAGATATTATGCTCCGTCACTCATCGCATTACGCTGATAAGACCTTTAACTTATTTATTTCTTTTATGTATGAATCTCAGGTGTTGGCTACACAACAGATTAGTCTTTTGACATCAAAGGCGTGGCTTTCTGCAGACAAACAACTGGAGAGAAAGGTGGGTTGTAAGTCAGACAAATGATTCTATTAGATTTTCTTGGCTTTACACTTATCTTTTTAGTAGAACTTTACGCTTTGATTAACATTGAGGCGTCAAACTTGGTTTAATAAGGAGCGAATCAGCCTCGAACAAAAGCTTCATCTCACTATCATCATACGTTGTAAAATCCAAGGGCAAAGGATCAATACACAAATTCCACCTAACCATTTGACTTGAGAGATACAATTGGTGAACCAATTTGCTTAACTTAATTCTGATTTGCCAGAATATAGCTAGTTTTGTAGAAATGCTATTCTATACATGGTAGTTTATCGTTTTGCTCTAGTATCCTCTTACTCATTTTTGAATAACATATGGGATTCTTGTCAATCGTGCAGGTGATAAAATTAAGCATACAAAATAGTATTCCGTCGGAGTACACAGAGATGGTCTTACTTCAAACCAATCTGGATAAAGTAGATGCAACACAAAAGGTAGGTCCAACATGATCTTTCAAGGATTATTCATTTTCCATTTTTGTGTAGGGCCTTCATGAAATGACTTTGGATCACATGCTGATGTTTATTTCGTATCTCATTTGGCTGCAACTGTCGATTGATTGATGTGAAGGAACGTGTAGCTGAGCTTTTGTGTACTTGAACAGGTTAAGCAGAAACTAAAAGGACAGAAAGGCCCAGATGAGATACGTATCCCTCTTGATGGCCTAAAACTGGGATTCGGTGACAAAGGAGCTACGAGAGAAAATCTTATCACAGGATATGGAGACGTAAGGCCGCCAGAGAAGTCAGTGATAATGCAAAAGGCTAGCGGCTGCTGCAGCCGACTGGCGGACTGCATCTGCTGCATGTGCTGCATCAAGGCGTGCAACAGGATGAACGACCAGTGCGCCATTGTAATGGCGCAGATCTGCGCGGCGCTCTCGTGCCTCGGCTGCTACGAGTGCTGCGCGGAGGTGTGCTGTGGAGGATCGGAGTCGTAGTAGGAAAACCGGGGTGTTGTGTTTTGTGTTTGTGTGGAGGATTGGAGATCTGGAGTGTACATAATAGAGTTCGTGGAAGCCTGGGTGGTCAAATACTATGTATATCAGCTTTGATCAAAGACGATCAGTCTCGGTTGTACATTATCCTTGTCAAAACGTGGAACTCGGACTGGTCAAAATGCTCCTGTTCTTTAGGTGCCCAACAGCCCAAGGGTTGAAATTAGCTTTGTTAGACGCAAAAAAAGATGCCAGAGTAGACCCATTAGAAAGCAGGGTGTAATTCTTTTTGGCCAGAGAACATCTTTCACTTTGGCTGTGTACCGATGAGATATCTCAGCCGTGGCTGGCGATGAGCACGAGCTGTGAAGGTCTCTGACTCGGACTGACGGTAGGCCCGGCCTGTTTGTCACTTGAGAAATGGGAACGAGTCCTGATCACGTGCAATGCAGTTGAACTCCGTGCTAGGGAAATAAGAATCATACATGGTTGGGACCAAATGGCCTTTCAACGTACAGTGTTCCAACTGCGCGCCACTTGGTCTCTCGGCGGCGCTGGGGGCAGAGGGCAGCCAATGGGAGTCCGTCCGTGCGATGCGATGGGGCGGGACAAGTGTCACGACAGCGTGCACGGCCAGGGCTCCCCGTGTCGGGCTGACACCTGTTTGTTAATGACCGGTTCCTCCCCGCCTAAGCACCCGCGCCCTCCCCCTCCCCCTCCCGGATTAACTAGTGATCCCCGCGATTAGGCCCCCGTTGATTACCCCCCACGAGGTGCTCTCCGGTCTCGTAACCCCCCTCCCGCCCCCGCCTAATTGCCGGCGATGCATGATCTCATGGGCCGCGCGACCCCCGACGGGGAGGAGGGAATAGATTAGGCGCCGGATGGCTGGGTGCGTGCGAGCCCACGTCGGCCGCGTCGGTCCCGGCGCCGGCGAGCGGTGGCCATTGGCTGCGGCGCCCGGAACCTGGTACCCGCGCCGCGATATTTCTACGTACTGCTTCTGGTGTGGGATCTGGCCACCGCGCCGGGATGTTGGACTCGGCCGCCGGCCGGTCTCCTCCCTGGCTGGCTGGCCAGCTTCCACGATCCTTGTGGTTGCTGGAGGTTACTGCTAGCATTGGACAGCTGGGGACGAATCGAAGCTAATCGACCCTTTTACTCGTGTTTTACAGTGGGTGGTGCCTTGTTTCTAGTTTCAACAGTCGGAGCATGAATGGCGATCGCAATCGCAACACAACTGTACATTCGTACCATGTGGAGACCGATCAGCAGATATACCGAGACACGCCGGTCCTTGGCATGCCAGGCTGCCAGCAAACAAATTCACCACGCGCGGATGACACGTAGGCTTGAGACCTGCCGGTGCGCACGCACACAATGACCACTGGTCATTTGCAAAAAGCATTAGCGAAATGTTAAAAAATTCCAGCAGTACTGTCCCACACTTTAATCCCAAATCAGATAGAAAATACACAATAAACTTTCTTATTAATAGGGAAAATAAAAAAGCTCCTTACAATTAATGATTGCTTCGGTGCCGAGCCAGATTACAATTTTGTATATTTGCATTAACCACGTAAAAGTGTATTTGTTATATATAAAAATATGATTACATTTTCAAAGTTTATGCATTTAGAGTTACATGCATAGAGCAAATACACTTTAGCCAAGTTGCTCACTGAACAGTACGGACATATATGCCATTCAAATTAACGTCCCATGCATGAGTATGTAAGCACGTAACTGGATGCAACTGTGCAATTTGGCCACTACGCTCAATCTAGCCATGGGTTTCTGTGGCAGACTATTGGCTCCCTAACCCTATTTAAATTCAGTGGGTAGGGGACCCCGGTTGCATCCCAGGCCACTACTTCACAGTTCACACACGGCTTTCCTCTCACTCCATGGCCATGCTTCTCTCTGCTCCGGAACCTCCCAGTGAATATGCAAGTAGGTGCATCGTAACCAGGCGTCCTCACTGACCAATCAGAGGACACCTTCAAAACCCTGCAGGAACCGATCGAGCTTCTGTTACCTGCCAGCCGCCGATTCCCCGACGCTCTTGCAGGCTGTCACACTGCTAAAATTCACAGGGTGGTAATTGTTCTCCTGGAGCAGTAGAAGAGGAAGGAGCTATGGGGGTAAGCTCATCAACTGCAAGCTAGGTTTTGATCCACTGATCGATCGCATGGCAATTCTTCCACTATATACCTTGTCTATATGTTCTTTGTTCCCTTGTGTTTCACGGTTACTTTTGTCTGCACTCGATCTGCAGATCATTAACTGGATGCAGAATCGCTTCAATGGTAAACAAGAGAAGAGACGATCCGAGGCAGGCGTCGTGAACTCGGCTCGCGGTGAGTGCTTCGTTTCATGCTTGTTACATTAGCCTGCGGTGCTAGCTTCGTGCTGACGAGATTTATCTTGCATGCATGCGACTTCGATGTCGTCAGATGCCCCTGTTCGGGAAAGCTGCCGCCAAGAACACGCTCGCGAGGAGAAGAGCCCTAACGGCGACTGGCCGCAGGGCCTCCTCTCGATCGGGACGCTCGGGGACGAGCCACCGCCGGATGGAGGGCCCCCGCGCGCGTCGCAGGCGGCGGCCGACGTTCCGGACTTCACAATCGAGGAGGTGAAGAAGCTGCAGGACGCGCTGAACAAGCTGCTCCGGCGCGCCAAGTCCAAGTCGAGCTCCCGCGGGTCGGGCGCCACGGACGAGGACCGCGCCAGCAGCCAGCTGCCGCTCGACAGGTTCCTCAACTGCCCCTCCAGCCTGGAGGTGGATCGCCGGATCTCCCTGAGGCACGCGGCAGGCGACGGCGGCGAGTTCTCGCCGGACACGCAGATCATACTGAGCAAGGCCAGGGACCTCCTCGTCAACAGCAACGGCGCCGCCATCAAGCAAAAGTCCTTCAAGTTCCTCCTCAAGAAGATGTTCGCATGCCGCGGCGGGTTTGGGCCCGCGCCCAGCTTGAAGGATCCAGTCGAATCAAGAATGGAGAAGGTAATGTAAAAATGTGCTAGCCATGCATACATCCAGACTATGCCATTGTCATGCACATATTTGGGTTCATCAGTTATCACAGACGTACACTTTCAAGCTCATGTATTTCCTGTTTAATTGCGTGCGTACAGTTGTTTAAGACGATGTTGCAGAAGAAGATGAGTGCTCGGCCGAGCAATGCCAATGCAGGGTCATCGAGGAAGTACTATCTGGAGGACAAACCGAGTGGGAGGAGGATGATAGGAGACCGTCCTTATGAAGAAGAGGACGATGACAAGGGCTCCGATAGCTTTAAGTGGGACAAAACTGATACAGACTGTAAGGATAAATTTGCTCCATTTCTGCGCCGCGTTGATGAACACATGGACTGAATGAAATTTCTTTGCAGTCATTGTTCTGGAGATTTAGAACGAGAGGCACGAGTTCAAGGTCATTATGGTATTCAACGTGGTAAGTAACATGCAAACCCTGCAATTAATAGAACACATTGCCTTGTCAATATTTTTATACGATTCTGGTACTTCTTTTTCAAAGATTTTTTTTTGCTGCTGGTACTAAAATTTGTATGATCTTTTTTCCCACAGCTTATATGTGATGTTCATGGCGCGGCGGAGAATTCCCATCAGTGTGGTGCCACAATAATCCCTATTGAAGGAAGGTTCAGTTGATGAACAGCGATTATTCGATCAGACAGGATACCTAATCCACCAAGCAGGGTGTACTACTGAATGAAGATCACAATCCAAACGTTGGTGGGCTTGTTCAGGCGCAGCATTTGAGCTGTTCATATAGGAGGAAGATTTTTCAGCTTTGTTCCACTTTCCTTTTCTTTCTCATCTTCAGATGCCAGATATGTTAATGTTCCATATATACTGTTATCATCCTACATATATATACTAGTTCTTTTCGCCCTATGGGTTAATTAAGAAAAGTTTCAGTAGGTGGCCCATCTCAAGAACATGCATGATCTTCTTCCTCATGAAGCATATGATTGCATGAAGACTTTATACCTGAAAAATGTACATAAACAGGCACTGCAAGTAGGGTTCTTGGAACATGTTAATTGCCGAAACCGGAAAGACAGGCTGGTCCTGAAGATGCATCCCAAATCTCCATTGGCGCCAGGATCAGGGGCAGCTCCCCGGCACACTTGTGTGTGTCTGTGCCCAACTCCGGGGAAAAATAGGGCGCCATGGAGTGTGTGCCAAGCAACATTGTACACCTTTGGCAGATGCCGAGATGCGCCATTGAATATGTGCTCACTACTCACTGTAATCATATATGCATATATACAAATACAGCGGTAGCAGTGCTTCTAGCTTGTTTGAGATGGTTCCTGAGGAGCTCCTCTCTGCTGAGACATTTGGTCTTTGTTAGTAATGGGAAGGATCCTAGGGATCCACGAGATAAAAAGGTTGCCATCGGAAGCCATAGCCATTGTTTAGCTGAGCTCATGCAATTCTTTTTCCTCCGTGCGTGTCTGGCTGTGCAAGAATGTTTGGGCAGGGTAGAGACACCCATCATGTACTACCCATTCGCGGGTTGCTCCGGTCGATGCGCAGGAACATCGAGAGGTGGGCGAATTGGGGTGTGTTCTAGGAGAGCCGAGAAGCTGCCGCGATGTGGTCCTGAATCGCGTGTCGCCTTTGGTTAAAACTTAAAAAGAATGGCTAGTAGATGGTCAACTGTACTGTGAGCGTGTCGTATCTGCGGTGAATCGGCGAGATATTCAGATAGGATCACAGCTAGCTATATCGCTCTGGGAACTAGGAAACCGGGTTTTGGGATTCAGATGTGTTGACTTGCTGTCAGAGGGTAGCATGCTGAATATCTGGTAGTAATATTCATTCTCTGCGGTGAATACCTTACATTTACATAGCCTCAAACTCCAAGAATACCTTACAGTTGCTGATTTTATCTGCGGTGAATCGGCGAGTGGATATTACTCTCTGGTCTCTGGGCACACAGGTTTGGGGATTCAGATGTTCACTGACAGCTGAGAATTTTGGAGGGGAAGAGTACTTTTCTGCTCGAGATTTGGAATTAATATCCCTTGTGAATTTGAGAGAGTTAGCACAACTGCACAAGGCAATTGGAGTGAGTTGCTAAGCTTCAGGTCGATGTGCAAAATGCAAAGCTTCAAAGGATGCATTCGAGTGGCTGACAGGCAGTCTCCACAAGGGTTACTCTTCATATTCATATCACCACCATAACCACTTCGCTGGGGAAACTGGTGGAGTCTTTAAATTTTGACAATGGAAGCTGCGCTCGTGCGAACTTAATTTTAACTTTCTTGACAGGCTTGCTAATTTCAGCAAAATTGCACGAGATGATGCTAAAGACCACATCCCAACCTCCGTGTCAAGTGCAGCTTAGTCACTTCCAATCTTCCATGCTGCACATCTGTTGCAACAACACAGGCTGCACAACCATGCCAGACTTTGGTTATTCAGTCATTACCAAAGCCCAGTTCTAGCTTCAGTTTTTACAACAAACTACTGGACAGTTCTCCAGCAAGCCTGCTAACTTAAGTTAAAATTCTGCCGGTGATCATCAAGCTTTTCCAAAGCCTTTACCTACCGATACAACAACGTAGGGCGCAGGCATAATGGATAATATACTTTGCAGTGAGGCATCGCCTCGCAAATACAACCAAGACTAAAACAAACTAGGAGATCAGATAGGACCAGGTCTCGTGCGTCACCAGCGGGCAGCAGCACCGCAGGCTACCAGAAAAACATCACCGCCCAAGAGAGCAAATCAGGGAAAGAAAGACACGAACTACAAGTACGAGTAACAGAAATCCAGCCAGATTATATTTCAAATTCAAGCAAATTGACCCCTGGTAACTGGTACACTTGACTAGGTTCCAAAAACCTCACGGGCAATTACTAGTCGACACACGAAGCTGACATAGGCAACAAAAACTCTGGATAAATTGGGCCGGTGCATTGTCCACCGACCACAGCCTGCACCTCGAGCCGATTTCTGCAACACAGAAGGATCGATCAAAGGTTAGATAGGCAGACAGTATCGACTACAAATGGAAGAGAACTGCAGGACAATAATATGGAAGTGATTACAAAGGCAGAAACATAGAGCATTCATAGTTCTGGACGTGATAATGTTATTCACACCCCAGATGATGTTATTGCACCTGTAGAAATTCAGAGGATCACGGGATTGGAGACTTACAGATCTTGTTGAAGGCAACAATGTCGCAGCTCTGGACGTGCTCGTTCACTGGCTCAGCGCACAGATAGTCCTCGATGAGTGTGTCAACAGAGACGAGATCATCAACAATGGTCAACATGATCTGCAGCTTCTTGATGCCGTACCCAACTGGGACAAGCTTGGCTGAAAAGGATAGTAAGTATTCATGTCAGAAACCAAACTAAATGGCCAAACAAGTGTGAGACACTAAATTTCGTGAATAGGAAAGTATCTTAGTTTTAACATACATGCACCCCAGAGCAGTCCTTCCATCTTGACATTCCTTACTGCTTCCTCCAACTTGGCCATGTCAGTCTCATCATCCCATGGCTTCACATCAAGCAAAACTGACGACTTCCCAGCTGACAGGGTAAGGAAACATTAGCACCAGGCTTTGAAGTTCATGACTCGTGAGTAAGGAAACAAAGCTCCAATAGCAATGTAGCGATACTGAGGGTGCATATTTCCAAAATAGTGTCAACGCAAAGAGATGGATGAGAAAAATTGGCATACATTCTTTCTTCTTGCCAGAAGCCTTAACAGCCGCAGCACGCTCTTCAGCAGCCTTTTTCTCCTCTTCAGTCTCCTCACCAAATAGGTCGACATCATCATCGTCGTCATCATCAGCTGGGGCCTGCATTTAGAAAAAAGTACACTTTAGTTATGAGACACAGTAACTAGAGTACCAGGGGTTCATATCTGTGATAGAGCAAATTGAACAGCAATGACAACTTTCATCAACAACAGTTTAAGCCAGTGATCTTCGTCACCGAATAAATTATGTGAGCATTTAAGAGTACTTAATATTTTTTTGGTAAAACACAAGGAAACAGCACAATATTTAGATTATCTGATAGTTTTCAGGCTAGAAGGTGAAGAATTATACCGCTGCATCAGCAACATCAGGAGTTGAGGCTGATGGAACAGCAGATGATTCAACCTTGACACCTTGGCCCTCCGCGGTTATTCCACTGGAACATGCACAGACCATTAAGCACATTCACAACTCAAAGTGCCAACAGGGCATGTCAAGAAAAAAACGGTTAGAACAAGTGGTTACCATAGCCTCACGAGGGCATCAATGTGACTGAACCACCTTGCAACATTGATGTACTTGGATGAGGGGGCCGCAGAAAATGAAGAGTAGACAGCCAAGTCATCCTTGGAAGCTTGGTAACTAGGAGAAGATTAATACAGTGTAAATATATAGCAGATATAACCACAAGAGTACATTGAGTAGCCTGAGTCACATACCCAGTGATGTAGCTGCGAGTGAGAAGGTACTCATCAAGCTTTTTAAGCCCTGCGTCGGAGTTGACGTTTGCAAAAGAAACCGCCATCTCCCCTCAAGAAAGTTTCACAGGTGATCTGTGGGCAAAGAAAAGAGAGAACTTCAAAATACTATCATAATAAGAAGTCTACTGATCGTAGATAAACAAGCAATGAACTTCAATTGTAAAGCTGAAACCAGAAACAATGTTGATTGCAACCATCAAGCAGCACTAGACCCTGATCCTAACCTATGTTTTGCATTTGAAGTGACATAACTTCAATTCAGAGCTCATGCAACAATTGATGTGCACCCCAGGACACCATGTTGCAGAGAAGACAAATAGTGTACTTATCCTTAACAGTATGAAAAAAAAGACCCACGAGTATGAAATCCACTAGGTCCCCTAGGACATGCAGGCTTCTGTTCTATAGCATCAAGGACAAATCTAGAACCCTAAAACTTCTAACTCTTACCAATAAAGAAAGATCTAACAGCATGCAAGGAATCAGGGGTCAGATCCGAATTCAAATATGCTTACAATATGAAAAAGGCCCATAAGTACGATATATCCACTAGGTCACTAGGACAAGCAGACTTCTATTCTATAGCATCCAGGACAGATCTAGAACCCTAAAACTGAACTGACTCTTACCAATAAACCGAGATTTCACAATACAAGGAACTGGGGATGGAACCAGCATATGATAATTTTTGCAAACAAAATCGAAGACAAAAGGCCTGTTCGCTTGAGCTTTTCGGGCCGGCTGGAGCTGTTGCTGTACGGCCCAGCCGTTCGGCTGCGGCCTAACATCAACAACCCAGCACGGCAGCCGAACAGCTGCACGTATTCCCTATCCAAATCTCCCGTCTCCCGAACAGCGCCCCGCCGCCCCGCACTCCTCCCGACCCCGCCGCCCAGTCCGCCTCGTCCCGACCCCGCCCGCACTCCTCCCGACCCCGCCGCCCAGTCCGCCTCCGGCCGGCCTCGACCCCGCCGTCGCCGCCCCGCACTCCTCCCGGCCCCGCCGCCCAGTCCGCCTCCGGCCGGCCCCGCCCCCACCGTCGAAGCCCCACCCAGCTCCGCCCTCCCCCGCCGCCGGCCAGCTCCGCCCAGCCGTCGGCGCCCCACCTAGATCCGCCCCTCCCCCGCCGCCGGCTAGCCCCACCCCCGCCGGCTTCCGCCCCGCCGTTCCGCCCCGCCGTTTCGCTCCGTTTCGCTCGGCAGGAAGGGAAGAGAAGGGGAGGGCATACCTGGTGAGTGCTCGTCGCCGGGGAGAGGAGGGAGCAGGGCGCGGCGGCTGCTGAGGGGGAAAACGAGGGGTCTAGGGCTGGAAGCCTGCGACAGCACTTTATATGCGGGGGAAGCGTGGAACAGGGAAGGGGTGCGGGCCCTTAACGGGCCGTGTCCGGACCGGCACACCGTGCCACACTATGATGGCCCAAGCACGGTGCGCAGCCGAGCCAATTGGTTTTAGAGCTCCCTTCCTCTGATTCTCTGAAGCTCTGGAACTCTATCGCGTGCGGGAGTCCACAGGGCGAGGAGACATGCGAGCAGGCACCCCCGCCGGCGATGCGGGCCCCAGCTCCCACGGCGGCGCTGGCTTCGGCTCCGGGAGCCGTGCGCCCGCGCTTCCGCGGAGGTTCCCCGGGGCGGCGCAGCCGGAGATCATGCGGGCGGCGGAGAAGGACGACAGCTACGCAGCGCACGTCACCGAGGCCTGCCGCGACGCGTTTCGACACCTCTTCGGTACTCGAGGACTCTCCAATTTGCCCAAACACAGCTTTTTTTGTGCAATTGATAGTGATTTGAGGTGTTTTGGCCTGTGATGATGATGATACAGGTACCAGGGTTGCTGTTGCTTATCAGAATGAGGTGAGAGCTCGTTGGCTATGTTGGCATGCTCTTCGACTTAACCAGTGGCAATTGGTTCTGTTACTGGGATCTCTGCTCTGTAGGAATCACGCAGATGGTTTTTGGTCCGTTTAAATACACTTTGGGCCAGAGCATATGGAGCCTATCAGTATTGTATGCTTGGCTATACCATTCTGCTCTTGGATTGGCTATTGGATGCTGTTAGATTTGAATACTTCATACTTTGGTCTAGCTGTCAATTACCATGAAGCTAGCTGAAAACCTAGTTAATTTGCTTGCTTGGAGGAAAACAGATTTAGTTAGACTGCATGCTTTCAATTCGGGCAACCATATCTGTAGTGGGGGTACCTAGAAACTGTAAATTTATAAATTCCTGTAATGCTTAAACTTTTATTCTGAAGAGAGGTGCTATGGCTGATACAGCTCGTCTGCATTACATTGAGCTAATGTCCTTCAGGAATCATGATTAATGCTTCCAGTTGGTTGTTGATCGAATAATTTGTAAACGGCACTAGAGCCATATGTCATCTCAGTAGAGTAGGGTGGTGGGTGGTGGTTGCATTTCATAGAGCTGTTGCAACTGCAAGGCCCTTTTCTGTTAATTTGAGTGAAATGTTTTTATTCCATGTGAATTCAAGTTTTAATTTTTCTGCCCAAGTATTTACTATATTGTCCAGTGGAGAGTACATTGTTCTGTTTAAGTAATAAAATGTAGCATTGACTTACATTGATTTTAATCTTTCACAGATAAAATTGCTTGGTCAGTCCCTTTATTACTTGCTAACAACTGGTTCAGGTCAGCAAACACTCGGAGAAGAATATTGTGATATATCTCAGGTCATAGCTCCTTTTCTTCTTTAGCGATATTTTTATTTTCTGTCAGAAAGGGTGAAGCTCTTCTACCCCTTCTTTTCTGCTGTGCAGCTATTTGATCTGGCAGTATGTTTTATGGTTGCTGCTTCTCTTTAGCTTTATATTTTTAAGCCCTATTATGCTTCATCATATTGCCTCAAGTACTGGACATGCGCGATTGTTTCGTTTTGCATAGCAATAGCAGAAATCATGGAACAAGGCAAAATTTCCCCTCTTCAAACTGACACTGATTATTATACCTCTATACTTTTGTGGAAGTGCACATAACCCTTGAACTAAAACTGGTTATTATACCCCCCCCCCCCCCCCAAACTTCAGTTACTACCCCAAAACTTGAATTACCAGAGTGCTAGTATGCTTTTGGGGCAGATTTGCTACCATGGACAGGTTTAGCCCAAACACTCTCCTAGCGCACAACCACCCTCCAGCAGCCAAAGAAGGTATCTGAGTACCACCTCCTCCCACCAGATAAACTTATTTCCAAAATATTGTGATTAAGTAAATATGACTTCTGTTGAGACTTTGCTTTGCACCTGAATTTAAATACAACGCTGAAAGGTCCAACCAAGCAAATGATAAGATAAGACTCGATGTAATAGCTTGTGAAACTATTAATTTATTTATTCTGTCATCTAGAAATTTGAAGCCCGAAAAAAGAGTTATTCACAATAATGCAATGCTAATATGCTGATGCTGTCTATGCTGTACTGTTCAGGTTGCAACCTTGCATGGACTTCCACCTACACCAGCTAGGCGGATCCTTTTCATTTTGTATCAAACTACTGTGCCCTATCTTGCTGAACGAATCAGGTTTGAAACTATTAGTTTGTCTGTCCTTCGACCACTATTCTCTTGCAGAAAAAAAGCTGATTGTCTTTTTTTTTCTACATCCATAATGATTTAACAGCTCCAGAATTGTTGCACGTAGTATTGCCCTCAATGAATCTCAGTTTGATGATCACCTTGAAAGTGATAATTCTAGTAGTGGCATTGCACAGTCCACCACAAATAATCATGTTCCATCAAGAAGCTTGAGTGTTTCTGCTTTATCAAGGTTGAGAGGACGAGTTCATGCCTTGTGGCAATGGGTTCTTCAGAAATGGCCTTCAGTAAGAAAGTTTTCAAGTTGCTATCTTCATCTGTATTTTATCACTCATTGAGAAATGATCAAAATAATGCTTTCTTTCCTAATACCTCTATGCTGTCTATTATCTGTTCTTAGATGCTGCCATTTGCTCAAGACTTTATACAGTTGGCTATCCGAACAAACCTAATGTTATTCTATTTTGAAGGTAAGCCATGTGCAATAGACTGTAAAATCCCGTTCTCATTTATATATACGGTTGAGCCCGTGGATTGTAGATTTGTGATCGGAGGGTAAAGACCAAAGAGTTCTCTTTTCCACATCCTGCTTGATGAAAACTTTAAACTCATGAAACCTGAATTAATTGTGAGCTAATAGGCAAATGGAAATGCCTGGACTTGGCCTTCTAAGATCTGTTTTGTCATAAGCTATCTAACATAGTACTTCGAAAGAATTGTGCAATTTACTATCAAAATGTGCTGCATATCTGAACATTTCATTGTCATTCTAGAAAAAAAAATTGCATTTGAATTCGTTCATTCAATGCACCTACAGTGGGCAGCAACACTACCATAAGGTGACATTGCTTCAATAAGAACTGATCATATCATCGTGCCCGAGAGGAAAAAAAGAGAGAGAGAACTGATCATGTCATCTTATTTATCACTGTATATATCAGTATTATCTTTGTGACATTTTATTGAATTTTTTATGCTCCCTTTGGTGTAGGACTGTACTATCATTTGCCAAAGCGAGCAGCTGGTATTCGTTATGTATTCATTGGCAAGCCAATGAATCAGAGGCCTAGGTATTTTTTTACCTCTTCGCTCATCTAGTTTGCTAATACAGCACAGACTTGCATACAATGCAAACAAATTAGACGGCTATCAATGCCATGAAGTTGCATGTCAACAAATGAATTTGCAGATCTCAAGTACTTTTTATCATATTCACATAGATTATTTCCCTTTCGAAAGATTGAAATTCTCCAGCAAATAAAAATTAGCTCACAACATTTTGCAGGTATCAGATTTTGGGTATTTTTCTGTTGATTCAGCTGTGTATTCTTGGCGCCGAAAGACTCCGAAGAAGTAACATATCATCCATAGCTAGTTCCATTAACCAGATATCATCTGGAAGCTATCCATCGTCTACAGGTGCACTCTCTTGTGTTGAGTTTGTCTATCTTCTTTGCTCTTATGCTAAAACTTAGAGTTTTACTTACTCACAAGTTACAATGATATAAATGCTCAAGTGCTGGGTTCTGTTTTTGTCTTTGTCAATGGTGAACCAGGTCGAGGCGTCCCTGTTTTGAATGAAGATGGACATGTCATCAGTGACATCTGTGGTGGTAAAGCTGCAGATGTGGCTTCTCATTCAGAGGTATTTGCTTTGTCAGATAAATGTCGAGTATTTTGACCTTTTCTTTGTAGTGTAAGACCATAGAAAATTGTGTGATACTCCATTAATTAAGCTAGATATTTACAGAAGCCAATAGGTTTGTAGTACCATGGTGTTCCTTAGGTAGACACGGCAGAACAATTTATTTAGAAAATGAGCAGTTGAATGCACGGAAGTTACATTTAAAGGTTATTATGGATTGTAAAGCTTATGTTGTACTGTATGTCTATTGTTCAGGCTTCCAGTGGCAAGAGTAAATGCACCCTATGTCTCGGTACCCGGCAAAATCCTACTGCCACGACCTGTGGACATGTCTTCTGCTGGTAAAAACTTATATTTAGAAGCAAACTGATGTTAGTTCCTGCACCCTCTTGAAAGGTTTGATAACTCATCACATTCCATGCAGGAATTGCATAATGGAGTGGTGCAATGAGAAACCTGAGTGCCCACTATGCCGAACTCCGATTACTCATTCGAGTTTGATCTGTATATATCATTCAGATTTCTAGCAAATCATTTCTTACAGTAGCAAGGCCATACTATTCTTTACTGGCATCAAAATGATGATTCTAGACCATAGTTCGGCCAGAAATCTGCATGCTGAACTGGTTTCATATACTGAAAGAGGAAGAAGAGGTCGAGACCATTTCAAGAGGTTGAGGACCAGACAAAGTTGCATATGGTAATAATGTTGCAGAGTTGAAACTGCAAAGAGCACTAGGAACCACACAGAAGAAATTATTTATTTGTAGCACAGATAGATGTCTTGTATTATGCACATTCTGGGCACCGATGTGAATTTTGTAGAGTAGAACAATGACTGGCTCGAATCATAGAGCTATTAACAATGTGGTATTTCGATTTTTTCTATACCTATCATCTTATATTTTTTTTGTGACCGATCTGTTATGCCCCCGTGTTTCTTGTAACTTTGCTTATTCCAAATCAGTGGATTTCATGCGCTACAAAAGGTGCCGGTTCGTGCAGGTCGCCTAGCATTCTGCTCACGGTTGTTGGGGCCATTGACCAGCCAACAGCCAGTTCAAGTACGGAGCCTCGAGGTGCCGATTTCTTCTGCAGGAAACTTTGGAAACAAGTGAACAACCAGAATCAGTCCTCTGCGGTTAAAACTTTGGAAACAAGTGAACTTTGGAGTGCCAGTTGCTCGTCAACACAGCACACTGGCCGCAGCAAACCAGCCGCCGCCGCCGCGCCCCGCCGTGTGCCAAGCGAGCTCACCATTATAAAGCCAACTTGCCTCTCAGCTTCGTCAGGTCACTGTCTCACTAAACCACCGGCGCGCTCCGCCACTGCATCTTTAACCCTCCCCTTGTCACACCAACCCAACCATGATTTGCCTCAAAGCCTTCTCATCCCCTCTCCACCTCCCCACCCTCCGCCGCATCGCCCCTCCCTCCTCCGCCCTCCGCACCCGCATCGCCGCCATGTCCTCCTCCTCCTCCGCGGTCGCCGCCCCGGTCGAGCACATCGTGCTCCTCAAGGCCCGCCCGGAGGCGGTCGCCTCGGGCGCCGCCGCGGCGATGGTCTCCTCGCTGCAGGCGCTCGCCACGCAGGTCCCGGGCCTGGCCTACATCCACGCGGGCCCGGTCCTCCGCCTCCGCTCCCCGGCCGCGGAGGCGCTGGGCCCCACCCACCTCCTCCACTCCCGCTACGCCACCAAGCAGGACCTGGCGTCCTACGCGGCGCACCCGGCGCACGTGGCCGCCGTGCAGGGGCACGTGCTCCCCAACGCCCTCGACACCACCGCCGTCGACTGGGTCAACGCCGCGGAGCTCCCGTCCCCCGTGAGCCCCGGCAGCGCCGTGCGGCTCACGCTCGCCAAGGTGAAGGAGGGGGTGGAGGTCGCGCAGCTCGTGGAGAAGGTGGCCGCGGCGACGAAGGCCGCCGGGGAGGCGAAGGGCGCCAAGGTGAGCTTCGGGGAGAACTTCTCCCCCGCGCGGGCCAAGGGGTACCAGTTCGGGATGGTGGCAGTGTTCGACAGCGTGGAGGAGCTGGACGCGGTGGAAGGGGACGGCAAGGTCGAGGAGGCCAAGGCTGCGGTCAGGCCACTTCTCGATGAGGTGGTTGTGCTGGACTTCGTGGTCGAGGCTGCTGGAGGGGCTCCATCGCCGGCGAGTCTCTGAGAGGTTTCAGGTTTGATTTCAGTTCCGAGTGCGTTGGAGATTTGGGAATAATGTACCCCTTCTGGTTGTCAACTTGTGAAATTGAGCATGGCAGTTGGACGAATAAGAATTTTCCTTCCCTTGATTAAGGATGAAGGATCGAAGTCTGACGATCTTGACCTGGATCCTGCATGTCAGCCTACATATGGTTATATGAAGGTCGAAAGCCTTCATAATGCTTGCCAATCCTCTTGTGTTTACCACAATTTGCTTGATTTTATGGGAGAAAACCTAGTATATTATGTTAACTGACTGACACAATGACACTGGAAAATCCATAAGTAACAATTTGCCTTGTCACAACTGCACTTACCAGTCCTCTCTACAGACAAGGCCAACAAACCTTAATATTCATCTAAATCCATGGATTCATGATTGATCTCTGAACCCTGAGCATCTTCCCGCGGAAATGAACCGTCTGGCTATATGGTTCAAACATTGCTGTGCCCATTTATCATTCTTTCAATCTTTCATGTGATATGCATTGCACATTTGTCAATCTTTCGTGTGAAGTACTTGCCAGTATAAGTACAGTCTGCCTGCACAAAGTCTTTAAAATCACATTTTGATTGGAATTATGTTCTACCATGTCATTTCATTTGAGTGTTTGGAAATAGTTATGTGAAAAGTAAATCGCAATGGAAACCTCGAAGCCCACTGGCTGATCCTCTCTTGCTACAGGAACAGTGAGTACTGGGATAATCATATCATGATTTCCAGCTATCAGCTTTTGTGCTGTGGGATTTGATTTTTTTTGTCAAATTCTTCCGTTTGTTTTCCTCAGAGCATCAGTGATGTTACATCCAAATTTACTCATCCTTGCACTTTGAGCTGCGCGGTGAAGAAATCATTGGGGAAAGTTGTCTGAGATGCTCGCATTTCTAAGAGTTTATATTCTTATTTTGATTGGAGGATTTCAATTATTGCAAGTGTTTATTCTACTTTTGCTCGGGGTTCGGAGATCAATCATGAATCCTGGGTTTAGGTGAATATTTGTTGGCCTTGTCTGCAGAGAGGACTGGTAAGTGCAATTCTAACAAAGCTGCTAGGTTTTCAAATGGTGATATACTTTCCATGAAACTATATACAATAGACACAAATGCAGAACAATCATTTATTATTGAACGGGCAGAGTGTACTTGTACTAGAAATTATGTTGATAGTTATGGATTTTTGGCAGTGTCATTGTCTCAGTCATTTGAGTGTCTACTAGATATATGTGATGCTGGACCTCATCATTGGGCCACCTGCCATAGATGTCCAGCTCCGGTGAGAGCTTCATGGTCAATCTTGTTCAGAGGGTGTTATTGGTGAATAATGGCTTCTTTTGGCTGTGATTCTTTTTTTGTTGAAAAGTTGTGGTTTTGAACTTATGAAAGTGAAGATTATAGTGGGATGAATAAGAATTATTAAGGATGAAGGATCAAAATAGGAAGTTCCTGCCAGGGTTGCGCCTGTGCATCTCATATTTTGCTATGCCCATGCGTCTAGTGGTTACTACTAAATTAATGATGCTGCACCTCTTGAAGCATTGTTACAATTGCAGCTGCCCATCCTTGGACAATTTGAACAATATCGTAGTTTTCTTAATCTTTTTTGGAGAAACACATTATTTCTGTTTGTATATGAATTGAAATAAAGGAAGTAACATCTAGAATTAAATAAACAAATTGAGCCAAATTATCCAACAATGGGCTTAGTTGTTTGATGATGATAATGGTGCTTATTGTTGCAACCTTTAATTTATCTGTGAGCAA
This sequence comes from Setaria italica, assembly GCF_000263155.2. NCBI lineage: Eukaryota > Viridiplantae > Streptophyta > Magnoliopsida > Poales > Poaceae > Setaria > Setaria italica. Next base: position 45,460,330 of record NC_028451.1, on the reverse strand, counting down.
GTGAAAATTATAGGCAAAGCACTACAAGAAACTAGTGGCAGCGATCTTTTTATTTGTTGGAGGAAGTTGCCTTGCATCTACAACCTTTGTTATCTTTTTTGTTTTTTGCAGGGTACAAACATTGTCATCTAAATTTGTCTTGTTTGTGTGATAATAGGGGCAAGCATTTTTTATGTATGGATAAAAGGATATTTTCACAAATGAATTTAGTACTTATTTATCCACGGCGGACTGTCAAGAATGTATGTATTGGTTGAAAGAGCCACCGTCGCTCTGTTTGGACGGACAGGCGTTGTCCAATTTCATGAAACCTTCAAAGAGTATAGAAGGATTGCTGTTTCCATTTTTTGTGAAACTCATCCTCGTATTGTGAACATTCCTGCAGCTTGTTTGAATCTAGTTCGGATCACATCGAATGTTTAAATACCAATTAGAAAGACTAAATGTGAACTAATTATAAAACTAATTGCATAAACTGTAGCTAATTTGCAAGATGAACCTATTAAGTCTAATTAATCCATGGTTAGCACATATTTACTGTAGCACCACATGGTCAAATTATGAATTAATTAGGCTTAATAGATTCATCTCACGAATTAACCTTCATTTATGCAATTAGTTTTATAATTAACCTATATTTAATAGGTATCTAAACATTCGATGTCTTAATAGATTCATCTCACGAATTAACCTTCATTTATGCAATTAGTTTTATAATTAACCTATATTTAATAGGTATCTAAAGATTCGATGATGTCCTGGAACCCAACACCCCATTGCCACTTAATACCCATTCAAGTCGGAAGACATCTGTCAAAACGTATCCAATCCTGCAATCCGTACGTGTTTGTCGCATGCATGCAGCCGTACCTTACCTAGGGTCATGGTGAATCCTGGTTTAATTGAATTTTCTAGGTTATTAAGCGTACAACGATTTTCAGAATCACCGTTAAGAAATCCATATGGATTATTTGCCAGCTTTTTCTCATGCTTTTCTTTTAGTAAATAGACATCCATACAAGCTGACATATTGCTTCTGTTGCAAAGTAAGAGTAACACACAAAAAGGTAAGCAAAATAAAAGTTCTCCCACCAAATGCGGTTATCAGTACTAGTAACAAGTAAGGCAGCACGGACAGCCGTGAACAGTACACGCAAAGGCATTTGGGACAGTTATCAAACGACAAGTAATCAAGGAAATCAAGCTGCTAAAACCGATGATGTCAACTGTGTGCTGACTAGCCACTAGCGAGCGATGCTGAATCGAATTTAAATAGACAAGCTCTAAACTTAAACCATGAAATTGGAGATGGGATTGAAGTAGTGCAAACTGTCAACACGATTTTCTGATCTTAATGCGTACCATGCTTCCAATTGTTAGCATCTTAACAATGCGTCTGAAAGAACGGCGAGAGCTTGAGGAGGACGACACCAGCACCGTGGGTGCAGAAGGAGAAAGACGGCGGGGCCATCGGCCATGCATGGGCGACGAGGTAGGCCGGCGAGGAGCAGCGCCGCTGGTGGGATGAAGAACTTGCCGCAGATGGAAATTGTCAACGCAGAAGATACGCCGCCCCGTCAGCCATCGAAGTAGGCGCGCAGCGGGCCATGGCTCGGTAATTCAGCAATAGTGCGCCTAACTCGCCATCGCCACCGCCGGAGAGGGATCGGAGAAGGGGAAGATGGTCAGATGGAACGGAGGAAAAGGAGGTGGATCTTAGCTCCCTCCTTTCTCACTTCCTAAAATCTTGTTGCATATATGTAATCGTTCAGGTCAGCTTCTTGCCTACCGTAGTCCCCTTAAAAAAGAGGTAGATCACGCAACAGCTACGAGGATAGAAAAGGTGAGACTGGGAGATCCTCCTTCACGATCAGAAGTGGCCCTCCGGCAAGTCCATGTCGCCCGCGGCGGCAAGGGCGGTAGTCGCCGTCGGCGGACTAGTAGCCATGGCTTTGGAGAGCGCGACGAGGATAGCAGCTTGGACTAATTTGCAAACAAAAAGATCCCAAAATAGGGGGGTTTATGCATATATTTGGATCGCGATCCAAAATAGGGGGTTATATGCATATATTTAGATCGCGGAGAATAATCGCGATTAATAGTTGCGATCCGAGTTCGTGACAAAACTGTTTTGAACGCTATCCCCTCTGACGCGGCCCTTCTTCCGGTCGCCTGCGGCCGACGGCCGACGGCAGATCTGCAGGAGTCGCCGCCCCTCCATCCGATGGAGAATCCGTTCGGCATGAAGGAGTTCCAGGCCTTTCCCCGGCTTCGGCGTTGATGGAGGTCGCCGGCGACGAGAGGCACGTGGCGGGACACCAACGAGCGGCTGGCGGCTGTGCAGGAATGCAGGACCGGACTTACCGCACGGCCGCCGCACTCCATCGCCGGTGCCGAACATGGAGACGACGCACCAGTCATAACCCTCTCACCCTCCCCGCCTTTGCGCGTTCGCCGCATCCCGGGAGGAGAGGATGGCGACAACCACGGTCTGCTCCGCCTTCCACTGGCGCCGTTGATTCGAGTCAAGGTGTCCACTATCGCATTTCATCTTCTCAGCGCTGAATCATGTGAGGCAAAGCTCTGTTGCTTACGTTGGTGCAGGGATTCTGATCACTTCCCTTCCGATGTGATGTGACTCATGTTAAGGCAAGAGGATCTGAGCAGCGTCAACTGAATCTGTTGCGACTGAATGACATGGAAACTAGAGGAATATACAGGCATTGCAAGTTCAACGGCGTCCTTTTGACAGCACACGACTCATCGTTAGGGGTAACCAAGCGCATTCTTCAAATGTGCAAGATGTGTGCCTCAAGTAAAGGAACAGACAGAGTTGGGCACGTCGACAATGAACCTCTGCATTTCATTCATCAAGATGCTGATCCCGGCTCGCGTAGTGTTCATCAGCCCCATCTCAAACAGTGACATCCTCCCTTTTTTTTTTCTGGCGAGGTAGAATCAGTGTCATCTAATTCTGTTTTGTTTCTGTGATAATAGAGATAAACACTTTTTATGTATAGATAAAAGGATATTTTTCACAGATGAATTTAGTACTGACTTATCCACGGCGGACTGTCACAATGTATTGGTTGAAAGAGACACCATCGTTCTGTTTGGACCAAACAAGCGTTGTCCAGTTTCATCAAGCCTTCAAAAGAGTACAGAAGGATTGCTGTTTCCAGTTTTCATGAAACTCATGGTAACGAAAACAATCTGGCTCAACCAAGCAAATCCCCAAAAAAAAAGATCCAGCTCAGGATGCACCATAATGCAACTGCCTTCTTTACAATCCTGCACCTTTTGTCTCACTGTCTATTGCGATCTTCTCCTGTTTTATGCTGTTTCGTAACTTCCAGTTGTTCTTCATCTTCCATCATTATAGTTGTTCTCTTCAACTTCACCCTTCTCTTCCTCGCCATCGTCCTGTACTTGTACTTCACATCCTTTTGCAAGTTCTTTTGCCACGTCTTCCATGTTCAGTCTCCATCCTCCTCATGGGCCAATATGCTTCATCCGTTTCCTGCAACTCTGCGCTTGTTGGTTCTTCTTCTGCTGCCGGCTTACCTTTTTCCCAGCAGTGAGGCACAACTGCACAAGCCTTGCTCAGCTTCTGTTGCTTGGCGAGGTGAGGGTAACATTCCTGGCATCCTGCACCTAGCTAATTCACTAGTCCAACTCTCCAAGAGCTGGGGGGATGGGAAACCTCGACAGGAGGAGCGCAGCCATGGACGACCGCAAGGAGAAATGGCGATTGGCCGTGGCAGCACTTAACTCTCCAAGGTATAGCTGGAGTTGACGCTGGTGGAGGTCCTCGTTTCTTCTTCTCTTGGGAAAATGTTTCTCTTGTGCAGAAATATGCATTCCACTGTCCGTTGATATGTACCGTGAGCATCGAAATATGAAAGACAACAATTGCAAACTAATCTAACATGACCAAGACATGCACAAATCCAGGTGTAAACCATGTTCATGTTTCAACCCATCAGGCCATCAGTACTTGCCTGTTCCTCGGTTCAGAGAGCAATGCAGCTTTGCCATTGACGCTCGGGAGTTTGCAGGCAGCTCGGAGGTGAGACCGCTGGGCAAAGAGTCAGAACAAGCAGAGCTTGAGTGGTTGAACCTGTTATTATTTGGAACGAACTGGTTTCGATAACCTAAAACACCAGTTCTATGGGGATGCACGAGCAGTTTCAAATGAATATGAGCAAAGATAGGACACTGCCTGAGGTAGGAGTTCTAAAGTTAGGAATTACCGCGATGTTTTGAGTGACTGATCGACGGAATTAATTTGTTCTTGATCACGAGTTGGAAGAAATGAGTAGGAAGAAAAGCTAAGCATGCCGGCGTCACTTGCCTTGACAACCGGCGCGCGCGGCAGCGGCACCTTTCCTCCAAGTCCCCGCGCGTCAACACGGACGAGGCGTGCGCGGTGAGCTGACTACTTCAAGGAGGCCATCGCCCTCTTTGCGCACCCGTGGCACAGCCTCACGCTGAGCCGCATCCCCGCCGGCGGCGCCGGGATCAGGTGGACGTGCGACCTCTGCGAGGAGGAGTGCGCCCCGGGGAGCTTCGTGTACCGCTGCGTTCGATCCGGTGCATGTTCGACGCGCACCCTCTGTGCACGATGCTCCGGCAGGCGATCCGGAGCCCTCTGCCGTCGCCGAGCCTCGGACCAACGTGGACGTGCAATACTTCTCGGCCTGCCGTCAGCTAGCGTCTACCCGTGTGGACGGCCTGCACTGCACGCCGACACATCCCCCGTGTCTTCTCCGGCGCGCCGACCGGCTGGCACCCAAACCAGCGCAATAAACCGAGACGTCCGAGGCCGACCACGTCGCCACGGATAGAACAGAACCACGCGCGCCCCGCGCCGAGGTTGACGTTGACCAGCACACGGGGTCCTGCCGCTCGCTCCGATCCGCACGGCCCCATGGTACCACTGCTGGTCGCGATCCGCTAGCTGGTCGCCATGGCGTCAAGCGGAGACGCAGCCTCACGCGGTCACGCATATGCATGTTGCCGTCGGGACTTCATCATTTCCGCGAAAATTAACAAAGATCGACCAGCAACCTCCCAGCTGGTCGCACCCGTTCTTGACTTGTCACCTAAGGTGTCATATGTGCCTACCCTAGCACACAATGTAATGCACCTAATGCAGGTATATAGTTTTTTCACGTTCTTTGATCATCATGAGTTTTCATGTTCTTTGACATTATGAGTTTTTACGTGTGTGCTAGATTGCAATTAACTCATTTAATTGAGGACATAATATCTCGTATTGTGATAAGTCACATTATTTCTCAACTTAATATACAAATAAAGAAAATATGTAACCTTGTTGTGTTACAGTAGAAATTTATTTTCACTGATGCTTATTTTTCATCTAAACTATGTCGCTGGGACATGTAAACTTATCTATATTGTTTTAGAAGAACCAACTATTTATAGATCATATAATTTGTTTTTTCAGATTACCATACTGCACTCTGTTCTGCTGCTATTTTTTTCTTTTTTTTTATAAGGATTATTGAACCAGATTCACACATTAAGCGGCGCGAGCGAGCGCCTGTGCGAGCCGGTGCGAGAGAGCGCCCGTGCGAACCTGTGCTGCGAGCCAGGACGTCTGTGTAAGCACGAGCGAGAGCATGTGCGTTGGATCACCGAGAAAGCAACGCGGCACCCGATGGGAGGGGATCCTCGCCGAGAAACTAGTGGGGACCGTCCCCACCCAATTTATTTCCGGACGGGAAAGCTTGCATGTCGACAACGACGAGGTTGACCAGAGGTGGACCTATTGTGGATCTGTGGTTGCTACCGTGTCACCTTTTCTCTCTGAATGCCTTGCTGCTTCATTCTATCAATTTGGCCTTAGCCGGGTTCGCAGCTTGGTTCGATCGCATGAGGTGGACAAGGACAAAGACACAAATTGTTACAACCAGCATGCCATTAATTGAAAACTACGATCATGCAGTAGTGTTCCGAGATATTTCTCAGCAAATAATCAAGAATCTTTATTCCCCGTTTTCATTGGTTGCATTTCACAAAACTACGTTTTCATTGCACAAAGCTGACCCCAAAGTTAGAAGTTATAACGATCGACTTCCGTTAGAGAAGCTGGACAAGATTCTCAACCTCTACAAATAAGAGCTTGTGCCCGTGCCTGCCAAGAACGAGAAGCTGCTATTTTGCAGGTTCTTGAGGGAGGAGACTATATATTCAGGTCTTTTATGATTGTGACAAATTTCCTGGCATTCCATAAGGAAACAACAAAAATGAGACCATGCATTTCTGTCGAAAACAAACAAATGGGCCCCATAATAATGCATGGTATCGCAGTATAGGAGTATATAATTAGCCCTCCGATCCGGTAGCATTTCAGACAGTATCCGACTTGATCTCGATTCTCGAAGCCTCAGCTCCTAGCTTGCTGTCTCTCAGTCTCTCCAAAGCATGGCGTCTATAAGACACTTTGCCGACCCACACCACCCGCTTCTGGAGACGCAGTACAGCCATGATCAGACTGGCCGCTGCAGCATCTGCCTTCTCAAACTCGCCGGCCACAGGGGCTACGGCTGCTACTTCTGCAACATCCACCTCCACGGTGCGTGCGCCGGTTACTTCGAGGAGACCATCTCCTTCTTCGCGCACCAGTCTCACGCCCTCAAGCTAAGCCGCAGCAGCCCTGGACGGGTCTGCGACATCTGCAGAGGGGATTGCCCTGAGGGGAGCTTCGTGTACCGCTGCTTCGGCTGCCGCTTCGACGCGCACCCTCTCTGCGGGATGCTCCCAGAGAGAGTCGGTAACCCTTTCCATCCGGAGCATGAGCTCTGTATGGTCTCTTCGGAATCACCTGGGAGCTGCTCGGCCTGCCACCATCCTTTACCCAAGTGGCGCTACACCTGCTCTTCCTTTGAACTACACGTTGGGTGTGCCATTGACCCGCCGCCCACCGCTGCCGGCGGTCAGGGTAGCAACGGCCATGCGGCGGCCTTCAAGGGCAGCTACGCCTACGGTGGCGCCCAAGGTAGCCATGGAGCTGCCGGCCAGCACAGCCTTGGAGGCCCTGCAGGCCAAGGATGGTGGTATCCGTACCACGGACCTGTCACCCCAGGCTACTACCATGTCATCCAAGGTGGATATGGATACGGCCATCCTGTCCAGCAGGGCAGCTCCTACGCCTCTTTCATGCCTGGCGCCGGCCACGGTGCTACCGGCAGCAGTGGACAGAGCACTCCCCACCACCCGGGCGGCCTGATGAGTGCCATAGCCAGGTTTCTCCTCAGAGTCGCGATCAACGCGACAGTCAACGAATTCGCATCCCAACTTGTGTTTGGGGGCTGACCTCGAATTGAATGATTGACTGCCGCACACAAGTCATCAGCTCGACTTTCTTCTTCTTTAATTTGCGAGAAGTATCAGCTATTGCCTTTGCCCTTCTACGACTTTCTTCCTCCTCCATGCCATGCATGGCTCCATATATGACTGTACATGTGATCGCTGTGCCGCTCAATAAGCGCTTAGTTAGATCGACGGCTTGTAGCCAACTGTGGGCGTGATGAGGCGCACCGTCTGCACGTAACATCTTGTCTTTCGGTTTTCTGTTGTTTTTTCTTGTGTATTGAGTCATGGATAATGTAGACAGCGGCATACTGTTTTTTGTGAGTGGTTTATTCATGGGTGTTATTGCTTGAGCTCGGAACTGATTGTGGGGGGACACCGGAAACAGTAAAGATTGCGGCTAGTAATTTCCCAGATCCATTTTCTTCGTCTACTCGTCTTGTCGTGCTGAAGAAGAAGAACAGCGTTTTTGTTGCTGATGAGAGAGGTTAGATCGCCCGCTAGAAAGAAATTTAGAGATTTCTACATTTGCTATCTCAAAACAACTTTCAAATATGCTTAAATACTCACACTGTGTCAAGACACCTGAAGGGCATGTCTGGAGATGAGTACCAAGTACTCCCTCCGTCCCGGAAAGGATGCAACTCTAACATTTGAAATTTATCCCAAAAAGAATACAACTCCAACTAAATTGACCTAGCTTTTTTTTAGGAGCACATATATCATTTTACATGTTCATTGATCCGTGTGAAAAATGCTAGATTTGCATCTTTTTGGGGTGGAGGGAGTACTTATACACGTTTGTATACTGACAAAATTCAAGAGGAAATGGTGGCCCATCTACTAATCAAATTAGCAGTAGGAAAATGTTAGTTTATTTGATTCTCTCAATTTTTCAGACTTGGAAGTTAGGACTGGTAGGCCAGCTCTGTTTTCTCCCTTTGGACTCTCCCTGCCCTCTGTTTCTGGTGCTTACCTGCAGCCGACCGCTTTCTCTGGCAGTGAGGACGCATGGGCAGCGCCTGGCACCGAGTACCAATCCAATACTGGCTACTCCCCCATTCATCTCAGTTGATCTCTCTCTCCTGTTCTTCATGGAGATAGGACGGGGAGCATTCTCCATTTCGGCCGCGCTGATGGATCTTGAGGACCCCCTGATGGTCTAGCGCGCGCCCATTCTTTCTCGTCCGTTGCTGGTGTGGTGAATGGCGGCTTCCTACATCAGCTGCAGGCCTCCTGCTCCGCCCAAAGAGCTGCTAAATGCCTCTCCAGTCGCTCCGGCGCTATCCACGCACGCTATCCTGCTAAATGCCTGCAGTGCCGCACTGGCTCTGGCAGGTAGGGGACGCCACCGCGCCCCGATGGCCTGTGTGCTGTGATGGCCGCTGGCGCGCTTGATGTGTAGCACGGGCAGCAGGCTTGGCGTTTGCTCGAGTGAAAGAGATGACCGGATGGAGCTAGGATGCCGAGGACGACGCGAGCGGAAAGGAACAACACCGAGAACCCACGCGAAGTATCCAGAGGACCTAGCGCCTTTGCCCCGGTGTAAACGGTTGAACTAAACGGTGCTTGAGATCTGAAAGTTAGGATACTGCGATGACGTGGCCCAATGAGAGGCTATATAGCTTGTCCGCACGTTTTCATCTTTTAAAAATTGAACGGGCAAAGTGCACTTCACTGGAAATACTCCCTCACTCCCTCCGTCTATGTTTATAAAGGATGGTATGACTTAGCATGATATTCCGAATAACACTTTAATCCTCCATTTATCTTATATTATATTATTTATAGTTATAAATTTATAATCACAGTATAAATTTATATTATAAAAATAAATAATTAATAGTTAAATTATTCGTCGTAAAGTTTGAATCTATACTACGTGCGCCTTGTAAATAAAAATGAAGGAAGCATGTGTATAGTTAATGGGCTTTCGACAGTGTCGTTGCCTTAATCATTTTAGTGTCTCTACTACTAGATGTATGTGGTGCTGGGCCTCATCATTGGGCCACCTGCCGTAGATGGTCCAGCTCTGGTGAGAGCTTCATGTTCCATCTCAGTTCAAAGGGTGTTATTGGTGAATATGGCTCCTTGTGGCAGTGATTTTTTTATTGTTGTTGTTGTTGAAAAGTTGTGGTTTAAAACTTGTGAAACTGAAGATGATGGATAAGAATGATTAAGGATGAAGGATCAAAGTAGGAAGTTCCCGCCAGGGTTGCGCCTGTGTACTCCATATCTTGCCTTGGGCATGCGTCCAGTGACCAGTGATTACTACTACTTAGTGAAGCAAGAAATTGGACATTCTCATGAAGTACATACTGGTCTAAGTACGATATGCTCGTTTGATTATAAATGATGTTACACCATGCCATTTTATTTGAGTGTCTATATATTGTTTCATGAAAAATAAACCATCTCTCGGAAGCCTTAAGCATTATTGTTACAGTTGCAGCTGCCCGTCCTTGGAAGATATGAACAATATCGCAGTTTTCTTAAGCTTTTGCGGAGAAACACATTATTTTTGTGTTGCATATGAATTGAAATAAAGGAAGTTACATCTAGAATGAAAGAAACAAAGTGAACCAAACTACTCAACGGTGGGCGTAGTTGTTTTTGATGATGATAACGATGCTTATTGTTGCAACCTTTAAATTATTTGTAAGCATAGCTCAAAAACAAGTGAAAAGCGTAATCAAAGCACTACAAGAAACTCGTGGTAGCGATCTTTTTAAAAGGAGGTTACCTTGCATCTACAAACAGTGTTATCTTTTTTTTGGGGAAGCTACAAACAGTGTCATCTAATTCTGTTTTGTTTGTGTGATAATAGGGGCAAGCATTTTTTTATTTATAGGTAAAAGGATATTTCCACGGCGGACTGTCACAATGTATGTGCTGGGAGAAATGTCAGTCAACTGTAACTAATCATCAGTCGTCTGCTCAATCATACAGTCAACGTTAGCTGCAACGGATCCCAGTGGAGTATGCAAAATCCTAGTAATGATTATGCTGACCGAGTCTTTATTCCATGATTAGTAGTTTCGGTTAGATATTTTGAATTGTAAAACTATTTTATGTCAAATTCGTTGAACCAAGCTTTATAACTAGCCGGTAAAGCAACGTTCCTTCTATTTCTCATTATTAACTTTATTTTTCAAAACGAAACCCGGCATGCATTAATAGAGAAGGAGATGATTACCAAGACCAGTATCAAAGGAGGCATTATGGGAGTATTTCATATTTTTATCAACATTAAATCCTACACCATGTCAGTAGTTTTGCTGACTTGGCAAGCTAATTATAAGAGGAGAGGAGAGGGGAGTTTCATTCCTCATGACACCTTGCTGGCATAAGTCTCATGAAACCTAATGAAACTTACATTGAGAATGTTATGGTTTCATCGCATTACACATCTAATCATAAATACCATGAAAAAAAAATTAAATATTGCAGCCTGTCTATGAAATTGTGTATTAAGAGATACTGTTTCATTTCATTGTAAAACTAACATGGCATTTTTGGTAATAGTATAATGAAATTTTGCACTGAGACTAATCTAAGTTTAGACACGTGACGTGCGGAGAAACGGTACACGCATGGCTGGATGGGAGAGATGATGTTTGATGAGTGTCCCCCAACTAAATGCCGGGGTCCTTCCTCCGGTGGCATGCTAGAAATCTTCAGGCCGACCAAGTCTATGGGCCTGTTTGGCAACCAGCTGTTAAACTTTAACACCCGTCACATCGGATGTTTGGATGCTAATTAGGAGTATTAAATATAGGCTAATTACAAAACTAATTGCACAGATGGAGTATAATTCACGAGACGAATCTATTAAGCCTAATTAGTCCATGATTTTGACAATGTGGTGCTACAGTAACCATTTGCTAATGATGGATTAATTAGGCTTAATAGATTCGTCTCGCGAATTAACACAGGGTTCTGCAATTAGTTTTATAATTAGCTCATGTTTAGTTCTCCTAATTATCATCCGAACATCCGATGTGACACTGTTAAAGTTTAACACCTCGTATCCAAACACCCCCTATATACAAAGTTTAATTGTATCTAGTTTTTCTAGTACAAAAACGCGTTGAATACAACGCAGTCGGTTAAACAACGAACCACTTGTCCTATTGGGAATAAATTTTGGATGACTGACTTGTTAGCTAGACAGGGTTATACTGTACTACACAAGCTACGATTGTGCATTAGAGCTCAGAAGTTAGGAACTAGATGGAGGGAAACTGCAACCTGACTGTATGTTATTATACTTATTTCGTTTTGTTAGGATAATAGTACTCCACTAATACTAAATTATGTGATACGAAATTAAAATATAAGCACACCTATGTGTTTATTAATATGGATCTAATAACATTAATTCTGTGCCAAGAAATATGTCTTAATTATAAAATAATTATTGGTCGAAGGCTTTTCCTACCAAAATGGTATAAGCCCTGTAGTTTGAGACAGATGCACTCTTTGCCTTTACATGGGGTCACTTGATCAGTATTCGGAATAACGGAATGAGTACAGCCACTCATCTTCTACAAAGTTGTAATCACCTTCGGGCAATTAATATTCAGGTGATAAGAAAATAAAACACATTCGTTGCACGCAATAGCAGTGGGTTTTCTAGTGAAACGCTGGCCAAATAAAAGCACCACACGCGAAAGTGTCCATGCAAAAAAAAAATGTTGGGTCGGGGAAGGTGTACACGGAGGCCAGGGTCTGCAGGTTCGAGCGCACACGTCTCGTCGTCGAGCTCTGAATCAATTGAAGAATGAATGATCATCGAACATTAGCATATTGGTTCGATCTGTTTGATCTTTAGTTCCAGAGAGCACCATCATTTTGCCTCTGAACTGATACAGCATATGGTGGGGCCAGGCCGACAGGAATATTAGGGGCTAATTATTTTGATATGTTTTTAGGGGAATTTTTTTTGGAAGAGCCACCAATATATAATTTTGGGGAAATTTTTTTTGAAAAACTCATGGAATTGCTCTAAGAGGTTTATTATTCTTTTATTTACGAAAAAAATGATCCGTTGCTAATTTCGTTGTTCTGGAGCGAGTTGACTATACATTTCCATAAGAAAAACAAGCCAGCGGGTGGTCTACACGTTAAGCTGTGATCCAAGCTAAGGCAACAGTGTACTATATATAATTAGCTCCATCCTCCGATGCCATTCGTCCCTACTCTCCTTGCTATTTCTCCAAAGCATCACACCACCATGGCGGCTAACAACCGAAGACTAAGCTTTATCGACCCATATCACCTGCTTATGAAGAAGGATTACGAAGGTGGCCAGTGCGACATCTGCCTACTCGAACTCGCCGGGTTCGACGGCTACGGCTGCGACTCCTGCAACATCCACATCCACCGCACGTGCGCCGATTGCTTTGGGGAGACCACCTCCTTCTCCGCGAATCAGTCGTCGCTGACGTTCAAGCTAAGCCGCAGCCCTCCTCATGTTGGAAGGATAAGCTGCACATCTGCGGGGGGTGTTGCCCCCCAGGGACCTTCGTGTACCACTGCACCCGCTACGGTTACAATATGCACCCTCTTTGCTCAAAGCTCCCGGAGAGAGCCCGTAGCCCTTCCCCTTTCTATCAAGGCCATGACCTCTTCTTGGTCTATTCACCCGGCTACTCCTGCTCGGCCTGCCGTTATCCTTTGCCCATGTGGCACTACTCCTGCTGCGGCTGCTGTTCCTTGAAACTACACATCTCGTGTGCCAGCTTTGGCCCGCCCACCGCCACCGGCGTCGTCGGCCAGCGCTACAACCCTCGGCCACCGCTGCTACCACCGTCCCTTGAGGCTGTGACCCAATGGGGATACGGGCCTCCACCCATCCAGGTCAACTACGACGGCAGTGGACAGAGCATTGTGATTGCGACAGCCAAGTTACTCTTCCATATCATGTTCGGCGACTTGGCATCGCCGTTGGGCGAACTCCTGTCAGCGGTCCTGAATAGAAGGAATGAATGAATGATCGGCACGTCCGCCGGTCCTGCGATCTCTCATATATCCAGCCGACCACGAGGTGTAAATGTGCCTGCTGCATTTGCCTTCATCTTCTACGGTTTTCTTCTTCCTCTTTGCATGTACCTGTGTGTACAATAAGCGCACAGACTACTGTGCTTGGATTGACGGCTTGTAGCCTATTCTTCGCGTGTGGGGCATGTGTAATACCCTGCCTTTCGATCTTCTGTTGTTTTCCTTGTGCCGCGAATAACGGATATATGTACTTATGTAACCATCGGACATACAACGTACTTACTACGTGATGGTCTTTTTTTAATTTTGCATGTTGTTATAATTTTAAATGTTATTGATTGTTGAGCTCGAAATTGATAGTCTGGAGCAGTGAAAATTGTGCCTCGTAATTTTTCGGATCCTTTTTTTTTGTCTCTGATTGTTTTTTCAAAGTGATTTTCCCCGTTTTAGTTTTATATTTTTTTTTATTTTGAGCCACGTTTCCCTCCCGTTGTGGCTCCAAGAAAATTTATTGCCGTTTTTTCAAACGGGCCCTTGAAAGCGCCTACCGTCCCCCGGCCCGCGCTACCTTGCCGCGGCGGCCCGACGCGCAACGCACCCGCACGCGCGCACACACCCCAAAGCAGGTAACCAAATAAGCAGCAGCAGCCCATTACCGAAACATGCTACCACCTTCCAGTCGTACGCTCTCGGTGCCCATGGGGCCACGAATCCTCAGCAGCACGCCAATGTCTTTGTCCAAAAGAAAACAGTATGCCAATGCCAAACGTATCCATAACTCAGTACGGCACAAGCAAAACAACAGAAAACCAAAAGACAATATATTACGTACAGACTGGCTACAAGCTAGCCGTCGATCTAAGTAAGCGCTTATGGAGCACATCACATGTACACACGCGTATGGAACCACGCATGGAGGAAGAAGAAAGTCGTAGTAGAAGGGCAAAGGCAATAGCTGGTGGGTACTTCTCGCAAAGAAGAAAGGCAGTAGCTGATTACGTGCCGAGCTGATGGCTTGTGTGCGGCAGTCAATCATTCAAGCTCGCTCAGCACCCAAACAGAACATGGGATGCAATGCAAAGCCACTGACTGCCGTGCTGATCGCGACCCTGAGGAGAAACCTGGCTACGGAAGTCATCAGGCGGCCCGGGTTGTGGAGAATGCTCTGCCCACTGCCGCCGGTAGCACCGTGGCCGGCGCCAGGTGTAACAGGGGGGCAGTAGATGCCATGGATAGTAGGATGGCCGTATCCATATCCACCTTGGATGACAGGGCCGCCGTATCCCTGGATGACATGGTTGTAGTTGTAGCTTGGGGTGACGGGCCGTGGTACTGGTACCATCCCTGGCCGACAGGGCTTCCAAAGCTGCGCTGGCCGACAGCGCCATGGCGACCTTGGGCGCCAGCGTAGCTGCCCTGGAAGGCCGCACGGCCGCCGGCAGCGGTGTGTAGTCCGAAGGAAGAGCAGGTGTAGCGCCACTCAGGTAAAGGATGGTGGCAGGCTGCGCAGCACCCGGCTGACGACGAGGAGACCATGCGGAGGTTGCCGAGTCTCCGCGGGAGTGCTTAAGCATAAGAGAATCTGCCTCCAGAACTACATTTCTGATTCCTTTTTCAATCGCTGCTCTAGCCCCAGCCATGCACGCCATTACTTCAGCCTGGAAGGCATTACCCACATGTTTCAATCTTCCTGCACCTGCTTGGACTACTTCACCAGCACCATCTCTTATTACATAACCCCAGCCTCCCTCCCCCAAACTTGGTGAAAAAGCTAAAACAGAGTTAATCTTCAGTCAGAGTTAATCTTCGTCTTGTCTTTTGACAGTGGTTTCCGTCGTCTTGTTGGCCTGAAGAATATAAGCGTTTTTGGGCTATATTTTTTTTAAAAAAAAGATTGGGTCCAATCAGATAGATTTGACGATTTCCAAACGGGCTCTTGAAAGTGCCTCGGCCCACTCCGTCAAAATGGCTACTTGTCGGAAAATCTATCCATCTTTCGGAAGGCAGTATTTGAGATTCGTGTAAGTAATGAGATCCATTAGATCTACATCAAACTTAAACCCTAACTTCCTTCCCTCCCTCCCCTATCCCCTCCCGGCATGGGTCCCGACACCAGCACCCTCCCCTTCCTCCCCTGCCGCCGCCACCACCCGCCGCACGAGCTTCGCCGGTCGCCGCCGGAGTCGAAGAAGAAGGTTGGATTCAACATTTTTTGAAAAAATGTTGGTGCAACTTTTTTTCCAAAAATGTTGGACAAAACTTTTTCTAAAAAATGTTGGCTCAATTTTTCCTAAAGAAATGTTGCCTCAACTTTTTTCGAATAAATGTTGGTTTAATTTTTTTCCCCGTAGGAGATGGATAAGAGCCCCCGCTACTTCTCCCTACTACCGCCGCCCGTCTTTTTGTCTGCAACCGCCGTCTTCATGCAGGGCTGCAGGCAACAGGCTACAGCTGCAAGGTAGCAGCAGCTTCGATTTTCCAGGCTGGCTAGCACATCTGACTATCTGAGCAAGGTTCTTCCTTGTTGGCAACGGAGCATCGAGAACACTAGTATCAACAGTGATAACAATGTAATGTAATTGCATGAGATCTTGGGTGTAATGCAGATCACTAAAATAGCACTCATTATGCATCGAAATTAGTGTGTGTGTGTGTGCGCGCGCCAAAGATGAATCACTTCCAACTTCTCATGAAAGTCATGAGATGGAGCATTTATCTTACATACTCCGTACCAAAAAAGTAGGCAAGAAATCCTCTCCCTGGACAACCTCCAGTACGGTTTTGGGAAGAAGTTAACATTATAAACAGGAAACGAAGAATTTTCTCGGATAGGTATATTATTCTATCCTGAAGAAAAGTCTATTGGACTGCCCGGAGAGGTGGTAAATCGGTCTAAAGCTTAGACGCCTGCTCAACCCCTGTAGAGTATCCGTTGAGCCATGTCTTGTGGATGTGTGTTACCACAAGGCCCTCGGGGGATTCAGTCTGGCACAAGAAATATTATAGTCGTATGAGCTTCATATATGTTGCAAAATGTAAGCGTGGGTATTGTAGCAAAGCAAAAGCTGGCATACCTTTAGACTCAAGGCAAGACTTGACAAAGAGCACACACGCACATCGCCTGAAAGTATGAAAGATTAAGGTCAAAATCAGTTGCCAAAAAAGCGAATGAAATGAATGCTGTAGAAAGCTTTTAAATTATAGATAAATGAAAACATCTAGGAAACAAACAGTTGAAAGTATATGTCCTACATGTGTTTTCCCACACATCATGTTATGTCCTACATTGTACAGAATTGGAGAATAAGGCACACTTCTAGTAACTAGTTACTGATACATACATCACAAAGCTGAGCAAGCACATGAACCAAGACCATAGATCATGTGGCATATTAATAATTAATCTAGACGTCATAAGAACCCAAACTATTAAGTGGAGATTCTCTTTATATAAACTAGAGAGGAATTTAAAGGTACCAAACACAGTATCATCATTTCTCTACCACATGCATTTTATACCAACCATCCATGGCTACACTACATTCAAATACAATGCCCTCTTCAGTATTCTAACTGCGATAATGTATAACATGTTATCCACCATATCCCAATAATACAAACCATCATGTAAACAAATATACTGAGGTTTCCTCTTGTACTTTCACTAACTGTATGAAATATTTAACATTTGCAAAAGATACAAGGATATGACTAATGAATGCTTCCATGTTCGGAGTACATGAAAAGGATTTCCTGAATCTTTAAATGTCTCCATCAGCTAATACCAATATTTGTGTTTGCCTATCCAGTAAGGATTTATTTTGCTATTAGATATGAAAAAACCCCATGAACTATATCTTCTTCCTGCAGAGTCGAAGTCATACAGCAGTGTGCACTTTGTGTTTTAATTCTCCATCTCGATGAGCTAGCTAGTATTTATAAAACACATAAGGATATGACTACAAATGAAAACCGGAAGGGTATAACAATGTATGTATTGTCGCAAAGTTCTACATGAATATGTTAATCATTTTCATAAACAATTTGGCATTCAAAACTGTACATATTGAGTAAAGAGATTCTCTTGTGAAATGGTCATGAAATATAAGCAACGCAATCTACAAGTCACAAAGAAAAACAATGACTGAGCAGAGATGAAAGTTGCGTAACACGATTACACCTTGAACAGACTGTATTCAATGGCACAAGAAGCTCATTTGGTTGTTCTGTTAATATTCAAGACTCACCTTCTGATTCCCACAAGTCAAATCTCACCATCCAGCTATCTGAACCAGTCTGTGTGATAAAAAGTCTGTCCACCCATGCTCGGTACTTTTTCCCTTGTTTGTCACCATAGCATGATCCGAATGCATCTATGGATGCATGGAGAGAGCACTCGAGCCCAGCAGGATGGATGATAACCCCATTTGCATGCTAACATGAAGAATAAATAAGAAGGAAATAATTTTATAAGATTAATGAAACAGTAATAAGGCATTACCATGTGCATTCTCTGTTAGTTTGTTATGGAAGTTATGGAAAGTTTTAAGAATAATATGCATGCAAGGTGAAGAATCACGCTTTAACATACATAAGCTAAATCATCCACATGCCACTATGAGTATGAGGAGAGAGCTAGACTTAGTACAAGAAAATCAAACAGAGAAGCTATGTACTTACAGTGATATTTTTGAAGTACTGTATAACTGAGTCAGACTTTGGAACCTCAGCCCTGCGCCACTTCTCATAGAGAACATAGAACTTCACTACAGCGTCTGTAGGTTTGAAGGAGGCCTCCTTCACATAAGGGAAGTCCACATCTCTAGGAGAAACGTTAGGTCCTAGCTTGAAGTGCCCAATAGCTTGTATAATACCAGCTGCACATCTCTCACTTGCATGAATTATCTTAGGGTTATCCTTCGCATTTTCTGTGTACCACTGAAGTAGTTCCTCTTGGGCATTGTTGACCTAAACATTTGAAAATTTTGAAGTTGCAGTAAACTTATTCATTCAGGCATGAACTTTGTTATACACATCATGCAATATATTGTATACTGACCATGACACCATGCACATCAGGGATGCTGAATAATTCTGCATCATTACCAGAGTCACCACAAACAAGAGTATTGTTTGGTGGCTTTCCGCATGAACTTAGCTTCTTAAGCAAATATGCAAGTGCCTGGCCCTTTCCAGCCCCTTGAGGTAATATATCAAGGTCCTGGCCACCACTGTATATTATTTTCACATCTAGCTGTTTACAAGAAATAAAGCAATCAATCATAATGTGGACTCAGAGCATATACAAAAGAGATGTGCCAAAACCGAAACACAGTGACATGATGCACAGTGCCTCACCCCACGTTTCTCCAATTTCTCTGCAAGAGATTTTATGACTTCCTGGGCACTCTTCTTGTCAACAAAAAAGCTGACCTTGTGTGGACGCTGTTCTGTCTCTGGCTGTATCCATGCAAATGTACAATAATGCATTATTAGTTCACAACCAAAAGAATAGAGATAAAGACAGCAATAATGCATGCAGCAGAACATGCCTGAAGCTTCAGTTCAGAAAAGCTTGCAGTTTCCTGTACAACAATATTTCTGTCCCACTTATTATTCAGATATTCTTCCCAGCCATCATCAGGAACCATTGCCTCACCATATGTTATCTCAGTGCCCACAGACATGATAGTGATGTCCGGGGTCAGCATAGGTTTCTCTTTCCTCAATTCCTTGTACAGAGTAGGCGATCGTCCAGTTGAAAAGACAAGAAGAGAATCCTGACAGTAAATGGACTCCCATAGGGCACCAAACCTAAGCAAGGACAAATTTTCCTCATCATGGTGATCAACCTGCAAGTTTTAGCCCGTCCCAAAAGAATCAACATCAACCATACATACAGATAGCTCACGTCGAATCAAGCATATGAGCTGAAAGTCATACATACCATTGTATGGTCAAGGTCTGAAACAATCATAAGACGTGCAGAACCATTGAGCTTATCCATTTTAGTAACCTGCAAAGAAGATGGTTCTGAACTTGAGAGGTAAGCTTTCAGGTCATGATTTTGCTTAAGAGATAGTAAGTGATAATTCCATTTATGCCTTCTGCGTCATTGCAACATTGTTAACTGATAACTTCACAAATTGTCAAATTAGAAATTGAAGGTGTTCCTAGAGGGCATGCGGAAATAAGTGATAACACCATTACTGAATGTTAAGCTGCATGACGCAAATTTCCTTGAGAGACTTGTAAACATTACGCCCAACTTCATCCAGGAATTTACTAAAGAGAGCATACTTATGAGGCAGTAAAATACAGAGCCCTTGGGGCCCAATTTTACAAGAATATTTCTTATCCGAAAAACTAGATGTCACAATAAGAGAAATAGATAATAAAAGCAATGTTATCTAGTGGTGCAGCAAAGGCATGACAGGCGAGGTGAGAATCGGCTGCTCCTAAAACAGCATTATTCAAATCCATGGGCTCGAGGCATCCAATTAATCAAAAAGTAAAATGAACATGCAAGATTTGGGGCGACGGCATGCACAGTCCGGCTGAACCCGGACTCCCGTACTGCCCCTGCCACCGCTGGCCTCCACCGCCGCACCTGGCCGCCGGCAATGGCGCCGCCGTCGGCGCCACCCCACAAGCCGCCCTCCACCCCGCCAATTGTCATCCGCCGCCCGGCCGGCGGCGCCCACGCCGCCTCGCCTCGCCACCATCGATCCGCTACCGCCTCTCCTGCCAGACGCTCCTCTAAGCCCGCCAGCCATGGAGCCCTCCCCCGACAACCCCGAACCCGAAACGCTAATCGATAACCCCAACCACCACCATGCCTCGATCCGAGAGAGGGAGGAGGACCCACCTCGTCGCCGGCCGTCTGCCACTACCCCCACCAAAGCTGGATGAGCATGAACCGGAGGAAGAGAGGAAGAGAGAGCGGCTGAGCCCGGACGGAGAAGAAGGCGCGGCTGTGTGGCTGTGGCTGTGGCTGTGGCTGTGGCGGTGGCGGAGAATTGTTGCGATCCGGCCGGCGATCCCTTTCCGATCAGTTTCTGGGTTTGCGGTTTGGGACATGGAGGGTGGCGAGGGAGATGCGGCCAGTGCCACACGTCGTCCATCCCGCTCAGAATCGATGAAGCTGGGCCGTCGCCGTTTACTAAACGGGCCCTTGGAAGTGCCTCGGCCCACTCCGTCAGAACCGTCCCCCGGCCCACTCCGTCAGAACCGTCCCCCGGCCCACTCCGTCAGAACCGTCCCCCGGCCCACGATACACTGCCCTACCGGCTACCGCCGTTTTTGCCGGCCGCCGACGCTGCGCCGCGCTCCTCGCCGCGCGCCGAACCCGCACGCATCCCTAAATAACCCCTCCCCTCTCCCGAACTCGCCGCTAAATCTCGGCAGCAGCATCGGCGCGCGCCGCCCGGTTCCTTCGACTCCCGAAACAGCGGGCCGGTAGGCCCACGCTTTCACCGCCGACGCCACCCTCTCCCCTCGCGCCGCACGCTCCCCGCCACCGCCCCCTTCGGCCACCATCTGCTACCTCGCGGCGTTCCCTCCCGATGTCGTTCCGAGGCCGTGGAAGAGGGGGCCGCGGGAGAGGGGGAGGGTTCGGCGGGTTCGACCACGCGGCCAAGCACGTGCCGCACGAGGATTTCCCGGTCAGTCTCCGCTCCACCCCCTCACCCTCTGCCCGCTCCTTTCGTTTCATGGTGTAGAATTGATGTGCTGCTTCCAAATTGCCTTTTTCTTGCGGTGACTCGTCTGGCTGGCTGATTACGGCGTATGAGCAGGACATCACCCTGCCGGAGATGACGTGCCGTAAGGCGAGCAAGGAGGAGAAGGCGCTGATAGTGTCCACATTGAAGCTCGAGGAGTTCTGGAGGACTTCCTGCTACCACCTAGAGGAGGATGCTCTCAAGAAAAGTACTATGGCTGAACTTCTCATGGCTAACCTTTTTATACTTATTACATCTACTGATTCTTTGTAATGGTATTGCTCCTTGTACCCTGATATATGGCTTTGCTGCTTGCTTGCTCTAAACCTGTTAGGTAGACAATCATTCCTGTAAAGTATTTAGAGGCTGCAATTTATGTTTCTTTCAAGTAGTTGGTTGAAGAATTGGGTTGAAGCCTCACATGAATCGTCCTGCAGCTGTCAAACTTGGTCTATCTATTTACCGTAGGCAACAATTCTCAAAAAAAAAGAAGAAGTTAGTATATTAGTTGATTCGGTATTTGGTGGAAATGGTGGAGTTGCTTTATATTTCGTTTGAGGAAATGATGGAAGGTAGTTTTGTACTTTTCCTAGTTTATGAAAAATGAGCACCTATATTACTGAGTGCCCTTCTATTTTGGTATTTTATTTCCCTTGTTCTACTTTGGTTGACTGCAAAATCTGGATCCTCAACCTTCATTATTGTCTTTACACAAACTAGTCCTGCCTTTTACTGGACATTTAGGCACTTGAACTTTTCTTGTATACTGTTTCGGCGTGTGGCAAATTTGTCATCTGCATTGCTGAATTTGTTGTCTTCTTGTACTAGCTGCCGCTCTTTGGATTATGATATTGATATGTAGAGAATTGAGAGACTTGTAGGACCAATTTTGCAAACTCACAATTCAGCGTCTTAAAGCATCATTTGGTTTTTCATTACTAGTGTATTTTACCTTGTTCTGTTGCTCACTCTATCATCTTTAGGTATTACTTTATTTTCCATTCTACTTTGGCCTTTTTCTGGCTTTATTTTGTTAATTTTTTAGTTTAATTATCTTATGTTTGATATGTTATTAGAGAATGAAGACAAACAGATTGAAAGATTTTCTGATAGGAAACGCAAGACACAAGCCAAACGTGAAGCTCTTGCATCATATCTCAAACTAAGTTCTTCAAATTTCCCTGCTGAACTGGTACAAGGTAATGTTGACTCTCTTGAACATAGTTCTGTACAGTGAAATTTATTGCTGGCTCTATGTTTCATAGCAACCATGGTATTCTGCTTCTTTCAGGGTCTAGAAGAGGACAAGTAAGCAACAAGAAACTCCGGTGGGATAAAGATTCAGGTTTGAAAACTTTCAAGAACTAAAGGATAATATCCTTTTTATTTCTTCATGAAATAGTACTTGAGCAATCTGATTTTCACGACTCTATTTCCTGTTGGGTAGCACAAATAACTGAAGGGAACACTTGCTACTGCTAGATATTACTCAGCTATACCTCAACTTTTTACTTGGATCCTACCTTTGTGTTTGACAGATGAAAATGCATTTGAAGTGTTTGAGAAGCTAGAAGAGAAGCACAAGGTAAGGACATCACCATCGTCCTTTTTTCATAGTCTCGTTTAGTTGTATATAATGTTCATTTAGTGAGTATGTTTAAATTTGTTCTTATTATGACTGGTTTAAAGTTTGAGCTCTGTTTCAATTCATCATAGTAGCAAAGCTTTTGCCAACAAGAGAAGCATGTAGCTTTGTTTTTTCTACTATTTTTTTATTCCTTCATCGTCTTGGTGATTTGAAGGATGGAAGCAAGGTGGAAAAGGAAGGTGATGAGGAGGATGAACAAGAAGAAGAAGAAGCACAAGAGGAGGAAGAAAATTCAGATGATGACTACAATCAGGTGAGTACCGCTGAATTGTTTTGCTGGGGTTTCTGTTAGGTAGAACAGGGGATCTTGGTTTGTGGCTTCAGAAATATGCATAATTCCTTTTTATATCACTTTGATACCTCATACCTTGAACTTCAACCTGTAGAATATTGAGTTTGACGACGACGACGATGATTGGAACCAAGCGGAAGAAGCACGTAAGTTTCCATTTGAACTTCTATTCGAATGACTGCTGACTGATTCTTTTTCTGAATCAAAATCCTGTCCATTTCTAAAGATTCTAATGAAGCAATTGTTTTGTGTAAACAGATGAAGACTACTATGATTAAGTACGGATGGCCAGATTTTGCTTTTTTTCTTTTCTTTTCATTTGTAACTCATCCAGAAAATTTGTTGGGAGTAGTGACTAGCTTTGTTCTGGTCTTTCTTGTCAAAATGGTCACATGCTTTGTTAGAAACTCTGGACTATCAGAATAGTGAAATACGCAGTTGCCTAACCTTTCTGTTGCACTCTGCCTCTCTGCAACCAGTGACTGGTGCAATGGAGTGTAGTTCCAGGTTTTTGTCTACCTCAAAGAATATAATTTGGCAACTTGTGATGTCAGATTGTAGAATTTGATCCACCGTTGCTTCAGGTCTGAGCGTGCTCGATCACCATTGCACAGCAGCAGGCAGCAGCCTCTGCGCATTGCGCTGAAGTACCTTGTCTATAAATCTTTCCAATATGTTAGAGGTTACGAGCAAATGGGCAGAGGGTTTTTCTCATAGAGAAGTTAGAACAGACTTTCTAACGACGCACAAGATAGTACGTGTTTCATTGTTTCATTGATATAGTAGAAAATACACTTTCTAACGACTCATATAGTAGAAAATACACTTTTTAACGACGCACAAGATAGTGCGTGTTTCATTGATATAGTAGAAAATGCAAGACTACAGTTCTGGAAGGCCATAGGTAGGAAAAAGATAGGTAGGAAAAAGAAAAGAAAAGAAAAATAAAAAGACTTGTCCAGTTGGATTGGACATTAACACGGGTCACCACTCAACTTAAGAACGTCACACCTGACCCGTTGAATTGGGACGTCAACGTGACCTCCTCACTCCACTTACCACGGCGGCACTCACCAATATTCACGCTCATATATTTGCCGAAACCTCCAGGTGTGGTCCTGTGTCGGCATGGAACCGATAGAAGCAGACTACGCTGCCCCGAGAAGCCCACCGCCATGCGGGACCCTCCGCCGTAGTGCCGCTGCAACACCACGCGCCATCTGACGGAGTGATACCACCGAATCTTAACCTCTCGCAGGCTGCCTCGCAGTCGCCATCACAATAACACAACGCGCGGGAGCCTCACCCCATCCGTCGTTGGACTCCCCCTTGCTCTCGTCGCCTTGAAGAAACACCACATGCGGGAGCCTTGCCTCGCCCGTCACGGTACTCCACGTCACGGATCCGTTTCTTTTATCACCATTAGAGTGGTGAGCAATGCTGCCCCACTCCACCAGATCTCCATCGATCAACCAAGTCACCGTCGTAGGTCGACTTCGCTTCGTTCATTCACCCACACAAAAACCTCCGCCGGCAAGTCAACAAACCAGAGAAGTCGCTTGCGCCACCTTTCGACGATTTACCGCACCGGGTAGTCCAGCCAAGCTGATCAACCCACCGCGGTCCGCTGCAAGCCTACTTGTCCCACGATGCCGTTGTCGCCGTCTTCCGACGTAGTCCCACGCCACTCTGACCATTGCCAAGCAACGCCAGCCGCCGCGGTCCGCTGTTAGCAGCCAAGCCGACAACCATGCGACAACCCTAACCGCCGCCATATCCGCGATCGCCTCCATATGGCCTTGGCAACACCCGTCTAGCTTTCCACGCGGCGGGAATGCTGCCACCAGCTGCGGCCGCCCATGACCAATGGACCAGCAATGTCACGAACCGAGATGGGTCTCTAGAGATAACGCCTCCAAGGAGGGCACGATGCTAATGGCGCCTCCAAGGAAGAATGATGCCACCAGCTGCGGCCGCCCATGACCAATGGACCAGCAATGTCACGAACCGAGATGGGTCTCTAGAGACAACGCCTCCAAGGAGGGCACGACGCCAATGGCGCCGCCGTCGCTCGTCCAGGGTCTAGACAGGGTTTTCACCTAGAGTACCCCATGCAGCAGGGTTGTAGCTAAGACATGACGCCCCCAGCGGGAAGAACGACGCCCTAGGGAGCCGCCGTCATATCCGCAAGCAAACGCCGGCGAGGGCTTTCGCCCAGAGCATCCCAACCCTCACTGCACGCTCACGGCTCGCACATCCACGCACCACGTCGCTGTGCCTCCACCTCCGCTTGCTCACCACCACGTCTCCACGCCACACACCGGACCCCCACACCTCGCAGCCTCCTCCACGCCACGCGAGCCCCCAGCAAAGCTCAGCCGCCTTTCTCTCCCGTCGCCGCCTCCGCAACTCCTCAAAGTGAGGAGAGGTGGCCCGACGACGCCCGCAGCCCCACCTCGGTGCTGCCAGCACGCTCCTGCGCCAGGTGTCCTTGCTGCGCCTCCATGGCATCGCTGGCACACCTTGCACAGCCACCCCGGCTGCGGCACCACGCCACCGCCATGTCCCGGCCAGTCGCTCGCCCCACTTGGCCGCCATCGCGCCGCCACGCGTCGGACCAGCCACCCTCCGTCCGCCACCGCTGGCCGGTTCACTCCTTCCCCCGCGCGGTGCTACCTCATCTCCGCGCCCGGGGCCAGCCTCTACGAGCCGCGCTGCTCAACCCTTCACGCACGTGCCCGCCGCCAGTTCGGCGCGCCCTTGCCACCGCACACGCCATGCCCCACCACGCTGCCTCCGACCACCGCCGCCCAAGGGCGCCACCGCCGTCCGCAGCACCGTGCCCGGTGCGGCCGTCATCCGGTGTCGCCGCCGCCGTCCGCAGCACCGCGCCCGATGCGGCCGCTATCCCGCTGTCGCCGTCCGCAACACCGTGCCTAGGGCGGCCGTCATCCCGCTGTCACCGTTGCCGTTCGCAGCACCGCGCCCAAGCCGGCCATCATCCCGCCGCCGCGCCAGCACGGGCCACGAACACGCCGGTTGCCGCCCCATGCAGATCCGGCCCCGGATCCGATCGTGCAAAAAGCATCATGCTTAATCAAGTAAGGGAGTTAGCTTGAGGCCTAGGTTAGAACAAACAAACTGTAACCACAGAAGAAAACCAGAGCTGCAAACAAGACAATGATCAAGCAGCTAGCGACGGTAAACCAGGGCAACGGACAGGTGAAACCTGACCTGGTACAAGCCAACCCAACGTCCTTTTCAGAATGATGTTTCAGTACACTCCCCCGGAAAATTCTACTAGTTTCCTTGGTATCGATGCATTTTCCCAATCCCAAAATAACGTTCGCTCCCGAACCAGATTGCCGTCAGCAGAAACCACTGAACCTAACAGACTGTCTGATGTGGCTTTTCAAAAAACGGCGAATAATGCACAAGCAAAGAAAATATTGGCGCTGATACATGTTAACCAACCGATACCAAGATGGTGCGAAATGGTAGTCATATTATGTCGATATGGGTCAGCTCCCTGCAGCATGTACAGGGGACAGCAAGTAGATGTTTCCCGGCATGGGGAACAGTCCCAAGAAAGCTCTTATGATTGCAGTTTGCAGGTAATTGGATAACTGGACCTTGTAATATCAAGACAAATTTGAAGGTATTTGCTCAACTTGGAATTAATTGCCTTGATCTCAAAACAAATCTCATACAATCAGAATATAAGCATGATTGACCTTCCATTTAAAAGGTTGAAATAGAGAAATATGAGCTGTTTCGATGTTCTGATGTTAGTGGAGCAATGGACAGATCACAATATGTCTGTGCAAATAAAACCAATCTTGTTCAAAGACGATAGTCCATTCTAGAATGAAGCACAATGGGATTTTCAGAAGGCATATTCTAATATTCCTACGCTGATAGGTCATCATGCGTGTCTCTAGTTACTAGTTTAATTCCCTGATTGGTTAGTAATGTAGGTTAGGCTGCCTTACATGTCAGAGGCTCAGAGCTCACACATTACTATAATGATGATGCCGCACATGAAAATATCATCCAGATGATTCTGTATGACAACATCATGTTGGAATGGACTTGTAATATATTTGAGATCCAGAAACTTCACGTGGATTTTTTGTATTTCATCATATAATTTTATTTATGTAAACGGTTCACTCATCTCTCTCCTTATATGATATGGCAATGCTCCTGCCCCTTTACGTTTTTAAAAAAAGGAATTTTATTTATAAAAGGTCAGAATATAATAACAATTCGGAATTTGGAATCTTTATTTTGCTGATATCGAGTCAAGTTGTGTCCCTGGAAGTGATAGGTGTATGATAGAATGTGGAAGTGATATCGAGTCAAGATGTCCCTTGAGCCCTGGACCATCCAGTTTGCTGATTTAGGTGCTGTTTGGATACGAGGTGCTAAACTTTAACAGTGTCACATCGGATGTTCGGATGCTAATTAGGAGGATTAAACATGAGCTAATTATAAAACTAATTGCAGAACCCTGTGCTAATTCGCGAGACGAATCTATTAAGCCTAATTAATCCATCATTAGCAAATGGTTACTGTAGCACCACATTGTCAAATCATGGACTAATTAGGCTTAATAGATTCGTCTCGCGAATTATACTCCATCTGTGCAATTAGTTTTGTAATTAGCTTATGTTTAGTACTCCTAATTAGCATCCAAACATCCGATGTGACAGGTGTTAAACTTTAACAGGTGTTTCCCAAACACCCCCTTAAGCACCAAAAGAAGATAGCACCGCGACCGTTTCTTGTGTTCATTTTAGCTGCAGTTTGCTGGGAGCTCGTAGTTCGCACGCGTGAGCTGGGCCGGACCGGGCCGGGCCGATATGGTGAGTTTTGTACAAACATCCCTGCTCTTTGGTACTTTTCATGTCCAAACCTTATACACGGGGCCCCGCATGCCAGTGTCGGAAATAAGCTTTGGCATTGCTGTAGACCACGGTCGACGGCCCGGGGATTATTTAGGGTTCTGGGTTCTCGAGGCGGCGGCGGCGGCTACCCCTTTCTCTGTCTTCGCAAGGCTTAGGGTTTGGTTGGTCGGAGAAGCTTGTAGTAGATCCTTCGTTAGGGAGTCGCCATGAGCCGGTCGGGGCAGCCTCCGGATCTGAAGAAGTAATAATCTCGCCCTTCTCGAGCTCGATTTGTTCTGTTGCTGTTCCTCTGTTTTGATTGGATTTTAATCCGCCTTTTTTTTGTGTGTCGGTGAATTGCAGGTACATGGACAAGAAGCTCCAAAGTAAGTACTTGCAGATCCTTCAGCTTTTAGCCTACTTGGTTGTGCACAGATAGTAACTCTAGCTCCTGCGATTAGTATGCGCGGGTATTACATTATCTTCGCTGCGTGTTAAAAAGCTGAAGTTTGGGTGATAATCTAGGCTGTGAGAAGGGTTCTGTAATTATTTGGTTGCCTCCGTCTGTCTCTCCTAACTGGTAGTATATGGGATTGTTTGGGTTCAGAGAAATATAGAATATTGTTGTTGATTTGTAATGGTCTTCACTGTCTGTCTTCAATTTGTCTCTAGTTTCTGTCTTAGCGCAATTGAGTTCCGCTAGAGTTGACCTGTGATAGCTTGCTTGAGTGCCTTCAGCTTTTCTGATTTTTTTAATACAGCGGTATCTATTGAATGTCCATGTATAACTGTATGTTCCATTGTTCCGCTTTGAAGAAAAAATGTTTTTATGCGAATGCCCTAAATGATGATATCTTTAGTAAAGCTATGGAGTTATTGTCCAAATGATGCTTCTTTGTCATAGTTACTCTGATAGGGCATTTACTGTTTTTTCTGCTTCATAGACTAAGTGTGTAACATCTGCTGCCTTACATATACAGGTACATGTGCACTTTGTATCATGTGTAGTCTCTTATGATCTTTGCACCTTGTTGCCATTAGGCCTGTTTTTATTTGCCGTTGTTTTCTTGCCTTCTATAAGTAGGCTCTTATTTTCATTTATCTCTCGCTTCTTCGTTTATTAGGCTGCTCTAAATGAACTTATTTGAAAGGCTATGGATTTAGTTCCAAGTGAAGCTCCTTCTGTCATAGTTACTCTTATAGAGCAGCTTGATGATTGGATAACCGTACTTCTTAACTCAGTGACTCTTTGAGGAGGTCAAACAGCTGTACTCCCTAGCCTTAAGGCCAAGTATTATGCTTGAGAAAGTAATGAACCAGTTTTGGTCCCTTGGAACTTGTCTGACCTGAACATGAGCGAAGCTTTAAGATCCATATTTGCATTTGTTCCGCCTTTTGTTTTGTCATGTGAAATCTTTTGGAGCTAATTGATCTTTGTGGTCTTACTATTGCACTAGTTGTGCGCCTATGAAAGTATTGACTGCTGGATCGTGACTGCTAATAGTATTGTCATCTAGAGTAAATCTTGTATTAATCATGGACGTGGTGCCTGATAAAGCTGCAGCGTAATTTTCTCATGCTTTGCATGTTTAGACTAAGGTACCTAAAAATATGGAATTATGGATGATAGAAGAAGTCTTGGTTCCTCCTTATGTTTGAACTTCTTGTATAATTTTATCCGATTTTGTTGGGTTGCTGCTTATCTATTTTGTGCATGATAGTGTATTTTCCTTCCCTCTGTTACAATGTTGCACTGCTGATATAGTGTTTTTTCGCCCCTCTGCCTCCATGAGATATTCACTGACTAGCTATCTTCAATTTTGTCCAGTCAAGCTGAATGCAAACCGTGTTGTCATTGGCACCCTTCGTGGATTTGATCAGTTCATGAATCTGGTCGTGGACAACACAGTGGAGGTCAACGGAAACGACAAGAACGACATCGGGATGGTGGTTAGTAATTGTCTTCCTTTTCGCACCTTATCGAATATACTCTCCGCACAAACCCATCAGTATGAAAATACTTGTGTCGATTTATTCGGATGGTATGATATATTTCTGACAACAAATATATTCTGCAGGTTATCAGGGGGAACAGTGTTGTCATGATTGAAGCCCTCGAGCCGGTTGCCAAGGCTGCTCAGTGAATCGTCAGCCTGGTTTAGTAGCTAATAAGCTGGTAGTGTCAATTCAAAACTGGTGTATGCCATTGGGCACGTTGTATCCTGAGTTCCTGACACTTATTCATGTGCAAGCTTAAGCACCTTTGTATAGTTTAGCCAGCATTTCGATTTGGAGTTGCACAACGCCACAACCTGCCAGAGTGTTATGCACTTATGCTGGTGGGATTCGTGCTATCTTGGTAGCGAACGTGTTATGTACCTGTTCTGGCAGGAGTTATCAGTTAACTTAAAATCCAATACGTAGTAGGTAATAATGTGGCTGTCAAATCATCGGGCATGTTTGCATCTCTTAACAATTTCGTTTCTCAGAAGCATGAATGCATTATCTCCCTTTGGATGTTCTTGGATCTCTTAACAAGACAAGCATGAATGCATGATCTCCCTTTGGTCTCTTCGGAGATGATGTTGGGGTTACAGTGCTTCCATTTCCATGTGTCTATGTAGCTGAAGCTTCTTGTTGATGTTGCCATCCTCTCCTTCATCAAAGGATTTATTTCTTCTCTCTATACTTTATCGATTTATTTCTTTTCTCTTCATCGTATCTCAAAGAACACACTCATTATTGGTAGCAACTAGCAAGATAACTCTAGCCAGTGCCAAGTAGTTAGCTGTCCATGAACTGCCAGACCGATATTTCAACCTCTACTCCATTGTGAAAGTCTAGCGTGTCCCCTCTTTACTGTGATTGAAGATGTATGCAAAATTCCAAGAAAATATTAATCCTTTGCTAAACTTTACACTAAAATGACTAAATGTTCATTTGGCCCTTGTTCAAAAAGAGGATACTCGTCTGGAGATGCAGAGAAATTAGTTCATTTTCACTCTAATCCTCATGTATTGTATCGGGAGGGAATGGTTTTATCCAAAAAAAATTGAACCCTCTGTACCAAGAAGAAAGTCACTATAGAAAATCTCAAACAAATCAACAAAGATGTAAAATGACCTTACTCGCACATGCACATATCAAATGAGTATTTTAAAAAAAAATTGCCACTGTCTTCACTCGTCCCTTTAAAGCGAAATTTGAAGGGAGCCAGGGGCTAACGTACAAAAGGTTCAAACAAACCCTAGCCGTCCGATCATGTTACCCTCTATATATTTGCTCTCCTTCCACACACCTTCCACATCCGAATCTAGGGTTTTTATCCCGCTCTCCTGCCGCCGCCGCCGCACCGTCGGCCCCTCCTCCATCCCTTCTACCAATGGCGACCACTCACGCGATCAGCAAGAAGCGGAAGGTACGGCCCCGAACCCGCCCTCATCTAGATCCCGAGCTCGGCTTCCTTGGGCCATGGATTTGATGTCTGATGTCTGGTTTGCTCGCTCTTTCGCGCGCAGTTCGTGGCGGATGGTGTGTTCTTCGCCGAGCTTAACGAGATGCTCACCCGCGAGCTCGCGGAGGACGGCTACTCCGGTGTCGAGGTCCGTGTCACCCCCATGCGCACCGAGATCATAATCCGCGCCACCCGCACCCAGAACGTCCTCGGTATGTGCGCTTCTGCAACATCCATTCCGATTACCGCTGTGCAAATTTGATGCGTTTCCAGTGGATTGGTTGCTGAGTTTGTTGTTCGATGCCTTTTAGGCGAGAAGGGTAGGAGGATCAGGGAACTGACTTCTGTGGTTCAGAAGCGCTTCAACTTCCCGGAGGGCGGCGTCGAGCTCTACGCGGAGAAGGTGAACAACCGCGGTCTCTGCGCCATCGCCCAGGCCGAGTCCCTCCGCTACAAGCTCCTCGGTGGACTTGCTGTCAGAAGGTTATGCTCTTACCTTGATACAATGCTGTTATGTTGATGGGACATGCGTTTCTGTAATGTTATGCTGTTGCAGTCACTCTCACAGCAGGCTCGGCTTATTGCTGTGCCAGACCTGTGTTCGAAGGTGACGAAAGTGACAATCACCCTTCACGCTTTTTAGAAGCAGTGGAAGGATTTATTACTGTTCCATTGCTTGAGCGGTGGAGGGATATGTGTACCTATGAGCTAATGCATCTGTGGATATTATGGTTTTAGTTCTGTTCTGTGTCAAGTCATCTATAAAGCAAATAGGTTGCTCTGTACCAACTTTGTGTCGGAAGATGACTATATCACCTGTGCCAACTAGAACTCGTCTGAGAAGAGAAGCTTTGGTGATAAGCTTTTTGTATGTTTCTGGTTGGCCACATTGCTTGTATTGGCCTTTATATTGTTTGCTTTCTCTTTTTATTCTAGTTTGTTTTCTTGAGCACCTTTTGTTCCCCTTTGTATCTAGTTTTTTACATGACTTAAAAGTTTTGTTTGTTTGCCAGGGCTTGCTATGGTGTTCTTAGGTTTGTCATGGAGAGTGGCGCCAAGGGCTGTGAGGTATGAGTCTTGCAAAGCAAAATCGGTGTAGTTTCTATTTAGAGTTAATTCTCGATAGATATTGACAAGCACTCTGGGTTCCCCAGGTTATTGTTAGTGGCAAGCTCAGGGCCCAACGTGCTAAATCCATGAAGTTCAAGGATGGGTACATGATTTCTTCTGGTCATCCTGTCAACCTATATATTGACGCAGCTGTGAGGCATGTTCTCCTGAGACAGGTTAGGTTTGATGCTTTTACTTGATGAAATTCTGTATATAATAGTATAATGGTATTTTGTAAGTTTCATTTCTGGCGCTTATTTCTAGTTGACTTGCTTTCAGGGTGTGCTTGGTATCAAAGTAAAGATTATGCTTGACTGGGATCCCAAGGGAAAGCAAGGGCCAATCATGCCTTTACCTGATCTTGTTACAATTCACCCCCCTAAGGAAGAGGATGAGCTCATGAGGCCCCTTGCACCAGAAATCCCAGTTGCTTGAAGTAAAAAAGTTTAGGTGAACCAATGGTTGTGATCCAGTTTTTGCGTTCATGTAATGTTCGTTATTAACGTTGTCACAAGTAAAAAGAGCTTTACTTTTAAAAGTTGCAAACAATGGCAATGAATATATTATTTCTGCTTCTTTTCTCAATCTTGTTGGAGGTTTATATGGCGCATGAATATATACTGAAATATATTGTTGGCAACTCATCACATAATTTAGGTGATTATGAGTAAGGTTATGTTAGTGTCATTTGTTCTTTGTATTTTCCAGTGTATTCTTTTGTATATAAGATTGTG
The DNA here is from genome assembly GCF_000263155.2 of Setaria italica. Taxonomy (NCBI): domain Eukaryota; kingdom Viridiplantae; phylum Streptophyta; class Magnoliopsida; order Poales; family Poaceae; genus Setaria; species Setaria italica. Next base: position 45,427,141 of record NC_028451.1, on the reverse strand, counting down.
GTTGAATGGATTCATTTCTTTAGCAACGTTCATAGTCTTCATTGTTAGTCTATATGCCTGCAGGAAAGTGTGTATCGGCTTTACGCTACTTTGATGCGTCTTTTGCCGAAAGTGTTTCCTGCTATAGCAATCTGAGGAAAGTGGGCAGTTGGGTTAAGCATATCTGCTTTCTCCAACAATCATTTTCCTCTCATGTACCCAGAACCATATTCGTTTTTTCTGTTTCAATGATCTTCAAATTGTTTTTGCTTGGTCGCATGTTTCTGTTTTTACACACTATACAGCTATCAGAATGGCTTGTACATGCATTGTTTTTTTGATCTGTGCACAAGTTTTCTTAGTTCTGTATCGCCTGTTGCTCTGCAGGATAGTGTGTATCGGCTTTATGCTTTCTTCTATGCATTTTTTGCCGAAAGTGTTTCCTGCTAGATTAACTGAAGGAAAATGGGCAGTTGGGTTTAGCTTATTCTGTTTTCTCCAACAATCATTTTCCTCTCATGTGACTACATTTGTTCTCTGGTGTGCCATTCTCTAAATGTTGATATTGCTAGCCTTGCAAAGTATGTACAGCATTTGAATGGTTTTCTACTGCTGTACTTGCACTCTTGTAGGGAGTAAGGAAAATGATCTCTTGCATGTGGTTTTGTTTCTTTTATTATGCAATATTTGTAGTTTGACCATGTGCAGGACATGTCTAAATAGGCATACAACTTGTCATTGTGTTATTGCCACTTGAACTTGTTCCCTGCTAGACCAATTCGAGAAAAATGGGCAGTTGAGTTAGGCCAGATATTGTGGTTTACTCAACAATCATTTTTCTCATAGTTCATCCTTATTAAGTTTGGTCTATATATATGCTGCTCATGGAATGCATGTATAAATCATAGTTGTGATTTTGGTGGTAGATTGCTGGTCCATGTGCCTTCAGAAATCAAGGCCCTTTTGGTGCTTCTGGTTGCTGCAGGATTTTTGTATCGGCAGCATGCTGATTTTGTGCATTGTTTCCGAGCGGTCCTGCAAAATCAATCATGGAGGTTGGCTTTTCTTATGCATTTAGTGTTACTACCACTGAATGCATTAAGCTGCCCTTCATATACATCCCATTGGTACTTGTTTCAATGATTATGTAAATACTGCAGTGGAGCAGCATTAGGCTTCTGGTGGTTTCTCTTGATTTCTTCGCTGCTTCTGTATGCTGATACCCCTGCCAAATTGTTTGTATCTCGTTACAAGCTTTCTACTTATACGGTTTTGGGTCAAATGTTATATTGCTTTCTTGATTATCATATATTATATTGGAAAGCGTGTGTTTGATTTCATTTGTTGTTGAATGGGGTTGAATGCATCGTCCCGGTTTTTCGCTTCCTTTTCGATTGCATATTTGTACTAGACGGAGAAATAGTCCCGCATGCCTGGCTGGTTTGGCAGAACAGAAGAATTGCTGAGATGCATTCTTTGTATGTTTAGGCTGAACAGCAAATTATTGAGAACAATGTGCAGTATACTTAATGTATGTATAATTGTATAAAATTTTTTGGAGTATGCAATATGTTTGGGATTGAGTAGGCGCCTGTACTGGAGATGCCTACTGAGGCCATAAAATCGGCATATCATAATCCAAACGAATGCCAAACCTGTCGAGCAAAGCTGCCTGTCTCTGACTCTATGCACGGATCATAGAGAACACCGGTGAGCAAAGGTGCGAAGCTGCAGTCTTTGCACGGATCACGGACCATAAAGAACATCGGGTCGTGCGAAGCTTCAGGCCTCCGCACGGATCACAGAACATAGAGAACAGTAAAGGCTATCCGATGCGCAGAGCAAATATCAAATGAATTCCTCCCCAAATTCAGTTAAACACGAATGCTAGAGTTACAGCAGCCTAGCCCACAAGGGCACAACCGCACTACTACAAGTTTACACCATTACATGTCACAGCCATTGCAACTATCTCCGCAACAGCTTTGCTAACCAGCTCGCCGGCCACGTCCCCTTTAGGACGGACGGGCTCGCTTGTTGCTGCTGTTGCCGCCGCCACCGCCGCCAGTGCAGGACGGGCACTTGTACTGCTTGATGTGCTCCGCTTTGGCTGCCGTGATCTTGACGCACTTGCCATGGAACCACTTCTCGCAGATGTCGCAGCAGATCCAGAACTCGTCGGGGCCATAGCTCTCCCCGCACGCGCCGCAGAGTGTCTCCCCGTGCTCGCCTTCGCTAGCACCGCTGCCGCCATCGTCTTCCTCCTCGGCAGCTGGGCCTTCCTCTGCAGGGGCAGGGTCTTCTGCCTTCACCTGGGGCTGTGGTGGCTTTGGCTGCTTCACCTTAGGCTCCGATGATTTCTGCAATTTTCAGAGGACGAGGGTAAAACACGTATTTATGAACAAAAATATATGCACTTTTGAGCATGGTGGATTTTGATTGCTAATATGAGCAAAATAGCAGCTAGATTTGGGCAAAGCGTGGAAATCTGACAGCTAGTATGAGCAAACATAAGAGTGTAAGCATAACTAACAGTGACAACAAATACTTCTCAAGAGCAAATAGATAACAAATGGATTAACCAATTAAGTAGACACATGGAATAATGAATAAATGAATTGTAACAGACATAAAGAGATGCCACATTTCTGCGTTTGTAGGTAAATACAGAACGAGTTTAGAGCATGTTGTGGGCATATCTAGAGAATAAGCAGTACCGTTTTATTGTTGGGCTTAGATTTGCTATTGCTATGGTTATTATTGGTCGGTGGTGCCTTGATTTTACTCTTCCCACTAACAACTTCAAAAGTCGTGGGAAGCTCGTTAATCATACCAAACAGTCGCTTCCTGCATAACAGCAACAGGTAAGTGTTAGTGTAGCATATTATACCAAATAGTGGTAGGGACTACGAAAAATGATAGACATAATTGTTTTGGTCAAGATATGCAGTTAACATCAGTCATAAAACTATGTTCAGTATTTCCTTAATACCATCCTACCCAGTACCCACCCACACCACAAGTGGTACTGACTATTCCTTCTTTTAAATAATCCTAGGGGCAAATCAGTTGTCTCCTCTTGATAAACAATAGGAAACATTCACCTTAGCATGCATCATCTGCTCCAGTTTAAACCCTTCACAGATGACACACTCTCAAGGTTTATTACATTCACCACGCTTTAAGTAGCATTTAGCATTTAAACTATGTTTTCCCAGACCTATCACCTGCCAAAATTGGGTCCAATAATTTGCAGGTTAAGCGCTACATGTCTGTAGGAAAGCTATATATGAAGTGGGAATTTCATAGATAAAAGGAACACTAAGTAGTGAAAAAGGATAATGAAACTGCAGTACAGATTCCAAAAAGATAGAATGGAATGTAACCTGTCATTTTTATCAAAACCGAATCGAGCACCAAAGTAAAATGCAACTGAAAGTAACCAAGCATCACTGTGTACAGCGATCATCGACAACCAATCTTTTTCTAGCATTCCATCTCGTGCAAAGTTTATGCCCAATGCTGGCTCAGGGAGCTCAGGTGGCACCTCTTCTGCGGGCAAATTTACTTCCCAATTCTCATTGGGAAACCCATACAGGCACAGGTTTTCCTTTTCTGCAGAGCAAAAAACATGGTCATGCCAGGATGGACAAACATATCTGCTGTAATATCAATACCATAATCATTAGACATTTTGCTGGAAAGAAGGGCAAACCCACAGGTAACCTTCCAAACACATTGGAATAAACATCAAATCAAGATCATCGTCTCTGATCTCTCTAACAAAATGGGCTAATAGAAATAATATTTCGCCTAAGGCTTTAACAGAGAGCAAGCTACAGAAGCTATGAGCACACTATTAAATATTAAATAACATTATCATATTAACTCCATGAAGAATCAATGTATCAAGCTAGTATGTAAACAAGGGAGAAAAGGAACTGATGACTTTGCCTTTTGTTAGTAACTCGAGATATCCCTTGCATTTACACATGCCCAATGGCTTTTTGGTGTTATTTCTTATTTCGGTTATCTACAGCTCATCCCTCTTATTTTTGTTTCAATTCATCAATGAAATTCCCTCCCTCCCTCCAAGCTTACCGACCGGATATTATTCCATGACACCATTTTCTAGGGGATAAAGACATTCGTTCACAAGATTATAATTACTGACAAAAAAGTTCAATGTTCATGCTTCCAGTAGCCTACTCCTGGACATTAGCCATTAGGGAAACACCTCTTTATTCAATTCAATTCAGCAAGAATAGATCTAATCAACACAAAGGCAGCTTGAGAACTGACAAATGATTTGAGAATTTTCATGACAATTGAGAACAAGGACCATCATGACAATGCTCTCCCTGGTCTCACATTCAATAATATGCCAGTACCAGGTCATTTGTACGGCTTGCAGGCATCAATATGAAGCAATGGCATGCACTATATGGCAATAATGTCATCAAAGAAGAGGAAAACTGAGGCCGAAAGAGGCCCCATGCAGCAACACAATATTTTGAATTTAGGTGGAAGTGGAATTTCAGCTATTCTCCATCATTAGGTTATCTTGTGATCAAACTGCACCATCATCTAGCAGATCCCAGCACCACTGCTCTCCCCTCTATGGCATGTGCAACAGTAAACTGTACCAAACGGTAGCCAAGTTCAGCAACCACCATGGGGTCAGAACTCAACTGCCAGCAGCCTTCAGTTACATACACCAAGCAGGAAAGATGGAGACAGAGCTCCTATCATTGCAGGCATGTAGCCAGCCCCTCCTAGTCAAAAGAACTACATGAATTATTGTTAGGCCAGAAGAATCACACTGCACCTACCAAGCAGGACCCACTGATATTGAACCCAACAACCCAAACTCAAACAGGCGACCCCTACATATGTGGCACTTTTCAGCCCAGCATCGTCTTATTCCCACAGCTTGGAAGGCATTCATGTGAGCACACATGAAGGTGGAAAATTGAGCGTAAAGGATGCTAATCTGAGCTTAAGATCTTAAAAGCCATCAGATCTGAGCAATCAGTGGACGTTGGATTAATCTGAACCGTACATTACTGGCCAAGTGGTCATGCTGCTGGCTTCCACAGCTCCCACCCTCCCCTCAGAACCAGAACCAGTGGTACATTTGTAATTTGATCCTACAATTAAGGCCCTATTCTTCAAATTCTAAGGGCATCAGGTCACACTCACTCTATTGCTCACATGGGTTCACAACTTCACACAGCACACTTGCGTTATTTATTCTTTGGATTCAAAGTTAGGTATATAAGGCCAGTGTATCTACAGTGACATCCAGTTAAGCATATACCCAGATAGTTTTGAGAAAAAATAGGCATATACCTAGTAGATGTATAAAACGGAAAAATATTGACGAGAATTTTGACAGAACAAGCATCCCTGCTTGAAAAATGCAGTACACGCCAAAAAAAAAACCAGGAGCACGGAAAAACAAAACCTGGGGGCAAAAGCAGCCCAAAATTGCACTACGCCGCAATTACGAGCAATAATTCACTCACCCGGGTCGCATTGCTGGTAGAAATCCTCCACATCTGCAGCAACAACAAGCTCAAACAAGTCACGGCACCATCAGAAAACCCCCACAGATGGCAGAGAACTGAAACTCCATTCATGAAGTCCCATCGTCAGCCAGAAGGAAAGGAAATCGATCTGTTCACGAATCTGTGGCCTACCGGTGGTGAGCGCGCGGATTATCCCGGCGCGGCGGCCCTTGAAGTCGCGGAACACCTCCTCCACCGTCCGGGGGTTGTACCCTGGGTCCATTCGGAGCGGCGGATTGCCGGATTCGGGCGCTGCCGGAGAAGATTTGCAGCCGTTTTTGTTCCGATGTATTTCTGGGTGGTGTCTTCGAGCGGAGGAGGGTTTAAAAGAGGAGAGAGAGAGATAGAGAGAGAGAGGCGGACGCGAGGCGTGGGAATGCGACTTAGGATGTGTTTGGTTACCGGGTTGAACCGGGTCGGAACGGGTTCGACCCCCTTCATCCCGCGTTTGGTTGAAAAACAATGGGGAACAGGTTCGACCCAGATAAGAATATTCCCAGTTGATTCGGGTCGAGCGGATTCCTCCAAAATGGACGGACCGCTCCGACCCAGTTCTCCCTCGCGCGTCCCGTGAATCCAGCTGGGGCCAGCAGTCACCGCTCCAACCCTATCCTCACCTCTCTCACCCCCTGACGCCAAGCGCAGCGCCGCCTCCCTTGCCATCGCCACCGCCGCCCGTGCCATCCGCCGCCAGCCTCTTCCCCCCATCCGCCGCCCCTCTCACGGCGCACCATCTCCCGGCCGCACCTCCTCCCCTACCATCTCTCCCGGCCGGACCTTTCACCGGCTGGATCTCGCCGCCGCCGGACCTTCCAGGGGCTGGATCTCGCCTCCGCCGCCTCCTCCTTCCCCCCATCCGCCACCCCTCTCCCGGCGCACCAAGTCTCGGCCACACCTTCTCCCCTGCCATCTCTACCGGCCGGACTTCCACCGGCTGGATCTCGCCGCCGTCGGACCTTCCACCGGCTGGATCTCGCCTACGTCGCCGCCTCCCCTACATTCCGCCATCCCTGACATCCTCCGCCGCTCCTGACCTCCGCCGCCCCCCTGCCATCCGCCGCCCCTGACCGGTGCCGCCGCCCGTGCCATCTGCCGGCGCCCCTGACCGTTGCCGCCGGTCCTGCCATCTGCCGCCGCCCCTACCAAGCGCCGCCCCTGCCATTTGCCGCCGCCCCTGCCAAGCATCGCCCCTGTCAAGCTCCACCTCCCCTACCAAGTGCCGCCCCTGCCATCCGCCACCACCGTGTCCCCTGCTCTCCAAGGTAAGGAAAGTCTACACCATGCTAACAGGATCTCATTCTTAGTTTAGCTCTGACTTCCTTTGTCTAATCACCTAATAATGTAGTAGTATGTATAAACTTTTGGCCTAAGCATTGGACACCAGGTCGTCCATGCATTCATTTGAAAATAGTAAATATATAAGATAAATACTTTCACAAAAAAATGTCACCTTAAACATTGAAGCATCATATAAATAAAGGGACATAAAATTAAACAAAATAAAAGTGGACTAAAATTTCAAGTAAAAGGAGAACAAATAGCAAAGCCCAATATTCCATAGTAGGGCCCAATGGACCCAAAACTCTAACTGCATTAAGGCCCAGAACAAGGTCTAGGGTTTATAACCCAAACCAATCACGACCACCTGTTCCCTCATCTCCGCTCGTCACGCCGCCGCAGCTCACATCTCGTCTCCCCCTCCCCCGAGGTGTGTTGCGATTCCTGGTCCCCGAATTCTTCCAATTTCGTTTCTTTGGTAATCCGCATCTCAACCTGCATGAGGGCCAGTTTACATCGGGCCTGCTCAAATTCGTATGTTTCTTCGATTCGGTTGTTTCTGTCATTTTTTTGCTATAATTTGCTACCGATGTGTATCTGAGAAAATTGTCGTGATTTGCATTGCTTACAATCTACGAGTGTGCTTGTACTATTGACCATGTGCACTATATGATGCTTGGAATGTGTCGTCGAAGAGAGAATGGGGTTTGTCTTGTTCCTGTAAAAACAAAGCAAGTGAGGTAACCAGGTAACCGGTATTTGTTTAGTGGTAGTTCCAATTGGGCGCGGGTAGATTCAGTAGAACTATACTTTTGAATTTTAGTTTCGGATTGCAATGAAATGCCATCGATGTGTGTGATGGATGGTTTCATTAGTTTTGGTCTTTACTATTCACTCACACATGATAACTTGCTTATCGTGCTGATTGTTTGCCTGGTGTGCTTTGTCTGAGACTGTGCGGTGGTTCCGTGGTTGGCACTTGGTACCTACGAAACACGGATACTCCACCTGGGGACCGTATCCCGTATCGGATACGTATCCGATACGGATACGCCTCGGATACATATCCGTGGCGTATCCACGTATCCCCGATTAAATAGGCCGAAAACTTCGGATCGAAAACGTTTCCGCGCCTGGATTCGGCCCAGCCGGCCCAACATCACAGCACATCCCACCTCCTGCCCTACTCCCGTGACCCGTCGGGCGTCGGCTCTCCCACGCGCAGCCGCCTCACGCAGCGCATCGCCGCATTCTCCCGCTCGACCTGACGGCTGACGCAGCGCCTCCGCCTCTCGTCGGCCGCCGTCCGCTGGCCGCCGTCCGTGAGGCCGCCTCCTGCCAGCCGCCGTCCGCCTCCTGCGGCCACGGGCCGCGAGGCCGCCTCCCGCCGGCCGCAGGCTGCCTCCCGTCGGCCTCCGTCCGCCCGTGATTACTCCCGTCGGCCTCCGGCGTAAGGAGCCCCAGCCCCTGTTCAGGTGCCTGACTTCCTCTGATAGTGGTAGTGCAGGCCTCCCGTGAACCGTGAGTTCCTCCCAGTAATGGTAGCATAACATCCGTAAAGTGCATAGAGATTTACATTTTCTGTGTAGTGTATCCAGGCGATTTGGAAGTATAATCCATAGTCTACAGAATAAGGGCCCATGCAAGCATGGATGGTGGATTAAGTTCAGGGGCAGTGTGATCTTTATAATGTTGGCTATTGCACAGTTGTTGATTATCCTTTCTTTTCAATACTTAACTGGTTCAAATACAATTGCTTGGAGAATAGTAGCATATAGATTGCAAGTAGGAGGTAACGTGATGATAATTGGCCAATCTCCAGAATCTGGATATGAGTTTATATTGATTGATTGCAGTCCCAGGCTCCCATCCTCTCCTAAATTAGAACCTGCTATCATGTTATTCTCAGTGTAATAGACCTTAAATGTCTCTATGTTGAATTTGAACATCTATTTTGCAATTTAATATGCATTGTTATTTATTTATTAAAAAAATAGTTAAAACGTATCCGCGTATCGGGTTGTTTAAGAAATTGCCGTATCTGCGTATCCGTATCCTTCCGATACCGATACGCGTATCCGTATCCGTGCTGCATAGCTTGGTACTGAGATATTGGGATAGTCCATATGAATTCATAGTTAGACCATCTAGTTCTCTGTTATACAGATCCATTGTAATTGGATCTGTTTCTAATTGGTTGCATCTTTTCTTCTGTGAACATCAGTAGTGCTGCCGTATTCCCCCAATCTCCATCATGCAGAACGAGGAGGGTAAGATGGTGGACCTCTATGTCCCCAGGAAGTGGTATGTGCAGCGATCTTATTTGCGTAAAAGCTTTGTGAAATAGCATGCTATGGGGACACCACACATTCTTGACTCTGGCTTTTGCAGCTCTGCCACAAACAGGATCATCACCGCCAAGGACCATGCTTCGTTCATAGAGTCAGACTCTAAGGAGGAGGAGTCGGTGTACGACACCGCCTCAGACGGCGACGAGGGAGAGGAGAGGCAGCAGGAGTTAGAGAGCGATGACGAAGACGAGGATGTGGAGGAGCGAAGCAATGACGATGAGGAAGGGGAGGATGAAGATGAAGATGAGGACGAGAGCGAGGAGGAGGAGGTGAAGGAGGATAAAAAGAAGAAGAAGAAGGAAAAGGAGCAGGCGAAGGAGATGGTGAAGGAGGATAAAAAGGAAAAGAAGGAAAAGGAGGTGGGGAAAGAGGAAAAGAAGGTGAAGAAGAAGAAGGGGGAAGGGAGCGGGATTCTCTCGAACAAGCTCTGCTCTGAGCTCCCCATCTCTGAGCTCACTGCCAATGCCATCAGAGAGATGAACTACACCCACCTCACCCAGGTACCGCCTACCACTGTTTAAAATTTGCCATTGTATAGGCGTAAAGAGTGCAATTTATGCGAATTGCTTCTGTTCTCGCTTCTCAGCGCAATTCTGCAATTGCTTACCTTATTTTGTTTTATTTTTGGCAGAGATAGACTGCACAAAAGTTAATTATTTCTGTGAAAGTTTGTGTTATGTGGGTCGGTTTGCTACTATTTTTGTTTTTAGTATTGATGTGTGGTTTGTTTTCATGCTTGCAGATTCAAGCTAGATCAATACCACATCTGTTGGAAGGAAAGGATGTGATGGGCGCAGCCAAAACTGGATCAGGGAAGACTCTTGCGTTCCTTGTACCAGCGATTGAGCTGCTCCATCATCTGCACTTCTCGCCGAGGAACGGGACAGGAGTTATCGTGGTTTGCCCGACAAGGGAGCTTGCTATCCAGGTATATGGTTTGGTGTTGTTGATTTCCTCTGACAAATCATGATGCGACAGTATTCCTTTTGATTGAGCTCACATGCAGTATTCCTTTTGATTGATCTCACATGTTTTAAGGCTGTACAAGAGCTTTCTGTTGGAGAAACATTCGAAATCAGATGTGTCAGCTAGGATAATAATTACACTTTGTTAAGACAACATTTTGTAAAAATGAAAAATTGTTCGTGTTACATTGCTTTTAAGATAAGTTACAGAAAATGGTTCTTCAAATTGCAACTGCCAAAAATTGGCAAAATGTGGAACTTGAAATTGTAAATGCATTAGTATCTAAATTTTGTATAGTTGCAGTTGCAGCTCCGAGATTCTAAACATAAGTTAATGAATTGAAGCTTTTTATTTCACTTTTCTTAATCATTGTTGATTCATTTTCTCTAGACACATAATGTTGCCAAGGAGTTAATGAAGTATCACTCGCAAACTCTTGGATATGTTATTGGTGGTAATAACAGGAGAAGTGAGGCTGATCAGCTGGCAAAAGGGGTCAATTTATTAGTTGCTACCCCGGGCAGGCTTTTGGACCATCTACAAAATACCAAGAGTTTCATATACAAAAGGCTAAAGGTAATGGGACTTCTTTATATCGCTTTCATTTCAAAGTTTGAAGAAAATATGTGTGTTTAAGTATCATTTCGTTTTTAAGTTGCCGCATTAAGTAGCAAAGGCAAACCTGCAGTTGCATATCTCTAGTGTGCTAAACATACTTTTTGCATCAGTACTGCTTGACACTACGAAGGGATTGTGGTTTACTCCACCTACTGCAATTGTCCATGACTGATTGCTAAGTGTGAACATTAAATTAGAGTGTAGAAAAATTTGTTGCTGATTACACGAGGTATATGTAAAATTGTAAACAATGCTATACTTTATTTATTAAGTACTTTATCTCTGTATCATGTTTCTTCTTGGTTGGTTATTTGTTTTACCAGTCCTTGTTTGCTGTATTGGTTTTTTATCCTTATTAAGCCATTTCCATCTCCGTTACATCTTTCTGATGGGTTTGGTATTAGTCCCAGTTTGGTATTAGTCCCACCAAGATTGTAGATTTAGTTTGTCTGGAGTGTCAAAAATTGTTGGAGCTAAATAGCAAATAGCTGATTACTTTTTTAGGTAGCTAAGACTTGTATGTATTGTACAATTTTTTCTATTGTCTAATGGGAAATTATGTTTTAAACATTGTTTGGCTGGGATGGGCTCAAACTTAAGGTACAAAGCATGAAAGATTTGACAAACTGGGCTGGGCTGCCTTTCAGTGTTAGCCTGGCCTTTTCATTCGCCATCTGTTTGTGTTTACATGGAACAGGAAAACATTATTCATGGCCATGAATGCCAATATGCCATGAAACCCCTGCCCACTTTAGTCTGACAAAAGTCATTTTTGTTAATTTTGCAGTGCCTTGTAATTGATGAAGCTGATCGCATACTCGAGCAAAACTTTGAGGAAGATATGAAACAAATATTTAAACGCCTACCACAGGTATATGAGCTCTTGTAGTTCTCATTTTTACAATGTGTATATCTAGATGCCAAAACAGCTTACAATTTGATACGGAGGAAGTAGCTTTGAACTTTGCACTGACATAATGTTTTCTCTTTTGTTGTATTATGGATGATATGCAGAATAGGCAGACTGTTCTTTTTTCTGCCACACAGACTCCAGAGGTTGGTAGATCTGTTATCCAGTTTATTCAAAATTCTTATCCATGATTTCTATAGATTGCTTTTCTTCTTATGCTTTGATGTATCTCACACAGGTTGAAAAATTTGCTAAATTGTCATTTGAGAAAAATGAAGAAAGTAAAGAAAAACCAGTTTATGTTGGAGTTGATGATGATAACTCAAAGGTAAGGAACTGCTTCACCAGGTTATTCAACTATACTTTCAAGAGTATTTTGTAGGAAAAATAACCTTGATTCTTCAGCAGGCTACTGTTGAAGGCTTACAACAGGGGTATTGTGTCATTTCTAGTGAGAAGAGGTTCCTGGTTCTCTATGCTTTCCTAAAAAAGAAACAGAATAAGAAGGTCATGGTGTTCTTTTCATCATGCAATTCAGTCAAGTTCCACACAGAACTTCTGAATTTCATTGGGATAGAGTGTTTTGATATCCATGGGAAACAAAAGCAGCAGAAACGAACTACAACATTCTTTAACTTTTGCAAGGCAGAAAAGGGCATCTTATTGTGCACGAATGTGGCTGCACGTGGACTTGATATCCCTGATGTGGTAAGGTTTTGGCCTGTTATCTTTTAACATGAGACATAATTTTTTGTTCCCAGCTAATTGAAGCATCTGGTTCCTTCTTTAGGATTATATCGTGCAGTATGATCCTCCAGATGAGCCAAAGGTTGGTGACTCTAAACAGATCCAGTGCAATCTACTACTCTCTTCCTCTAACTGCAATTTGGAATTTCACTTTCAGGATTACATTCACAGAGTTGGGCGCACTGCACGTGGTGACAAAGGCAAAGGAAGTGCCTTACTGTTCTTACTACCAGAAGAATTGAAATTTCTCATTTACCTGAAGGTATTTATGAACAACATAATATCTGTGCCTTCCCCCCTGAATTTAGAGAAATCACACATTTATTGATTGTCTGCAGGCGGCCAGGGTTGCCCTGACTGAATATGAGTTCAGTCAAAAAAATGTGCCAAATCTGCAATCACACCTCGTAAGTATCTCTTTCAGGATACCCAAATTATTTCAGTTCCCCTTCTTTTGTCGGGTATTTATAACTAGAATTGTTGTGCAGGAGAAAATTGTTAGCGATAATTACTATCTAAACCAGTCTGCAAAAGAAGCCTACCGATCCTACGTTTTGGCGTACGACTCCCACTCTATGAAAGACATTTTTAACGTCCATCAACTCGATCTGCAGGTAAATTTTCTGCAGAGTTTTCAGTTATCGCACAGTTGATATTTCCTAAAGTTTAGTTTATCCCTTGAATCAACCAAGGTAGCAGAGAATGTAAATATAACTTGTCCCGTTGGTATAAGATAAATGATGCTATTTCATATACCCTGTATGGCGTCAACGGCATGAAAATGAGCATCAGTTAATTGCGTATGGATTGCCGCGTTGTGGTACCGTACAGAAAACTCAACAATCTAATGTCGAATTCGTTGCTATCCTGCAGAAAGTAGCTGCATCATTCTGTTTCAGAAGCCCTCCTAAGGTGAATCTGGACCTGGAGAGCAGTGCAGCGAAACATAGGAAGAGGAGGAGATTAGATGGTGGGAAGAGGCATGGCATCGGCCCTTCGAATCCTTACGGAAGGAAGGACAAAGACGGTGGCAATAAGCGACAGTTCGCGAGGTTTTAGAAAAGAAAGAGCCTTTCACGGGGTTGTGTAATACCAGAGCTTCAATGTTACTGGCTTTGGAAAATTTTGACGGATCACTTATGCTAGGGTGGATGAGATATTATCACTCGTGTTAAGGGATGGTCACTTGATGCGCAATTTCTCCCCGCACAGTGGAATGGATTCTTGATGATTTCATAGTGCTTCGGTTGCTGCACAAGCGAAAGGATCAGTTCATACATAATCCCTGTTAGGACCGTGTAGGGTGAACGCAAGTTTTTGCCAATTTTACATTGGATATTCGGATGCTAATTAGGAGGACTAAACACCATTTAATTATAAAACTATTTGCACAGATGGCTAATTATAAAACTATTTGCATAGATGGAGTCTAATTCGTGAGACAAATCTATTAAGACTAATTAATTCATCAGTAGCACATGGTTACTGTAGCACCACATTATCAAATTATGGACTAATTAGGATTAATAGATTCGTCTCGCGAATTAGACTCCATCTGTGCAATTAGTTTGTAATTAGACTATATTTAATACTTCTCTATGATGAAGTGGACAACGCCCTCCTTATGCCACGTGTTCCGTCTGACTGCTGCTTCCACCTCACAACACAACAACCTAGGGTTGGTACTTGGTAGTGGTTGGAAGGGACGAGCGTCTAGTTTGGCACTGACCATGGCCGATGGAGACTCATCCAGTCATCTGCAACTAGCAAGGTTAACCTCCAAATAGAGTAGAGGTACCCCTCCCCTCACCCTCCCCTCCAGTAAAAAGATTGGTGGTATCCAAAAACTTATCATAACTTTTGCAGCGCTTTTAAAAGATATAGCTCCTGCTGAGACATCAATGGTTACACAAAAGGAGACAAACAAATTTGTTGAAAATATTATATGGCCACTGAGCAAATGAAAAAGGGCCAACACCAGTTTGATAAATCAAATCCACGTTAAAACAAGGGGTTCACAACTCACTTTCTTGCTAGAACATTTCAGTATGCAAGGGAAAAAAAAAACAGGAAACCACATTGGTAACAAACAATCAAAATCACAAAACTAGATGGTTGAGCCAACGGGCTTACAACCTATGTAATCAGAGCCACATTTTCAGGAATGTTCTAGTAAAGAAATGCTATATAATTCGTACATTCAATCAAGAGGATATGTTTGGCTCATGGGCAATGAGTTAACAAATGTAGCAGCAGAGCATGCTGGAGAACACCCTCGAAAAATATTCACAACTTGAGCTTCTTCGGGTAGAATGGAGCCGAACAATTGCCTGAATTAATTGTTGCAGTGAGCTAGTTCATTGGTGATAGAAATTGCAGCAACAACAGTAAACATTTTCTTGGAAAAAGAAGTCTGATCCAGATGTTCCGGTCAACCAGCAGCTTCACCTAGAGAGAGATATCCATCAGAAACAAGCCAACACAACACTGACATTTGCCATCAGCATCACGACAGTATGTGGTTCCAAAATTTAACAGAAATGGAAAAAAACAGTAATGAATAGCATTAACATTAGTAAAATTGCGGAAGGTACTCAGACAATGAGAACACAAACTTAACATGGAAACATACTCTGGCATTTATAGCAATTAGCATTTAGCAACCAAAACTGAATCCATCCAGGAAAGTCCACTGCAGTAAGCAACGTACTTCAAAAATAAACTAGCCCCATCTCAAAAGCAAAGACAAGAACAGGATAAACTCTGACAAAAGTATCAAATAGATAAGGCAGTAAATTACCATCCTCAGCAATTTCACTTTTGAAGCTGGCATCATGACTCTGAACTTCCGGAGCATATTGATCCAAAAACAATTGAATTGCCCTCCAGTACCGGTCCCCTCCAGACATCCAGGTATCCATGTGCATGCCACTAGGAAAATCAATAAATCTGCAAGTTCTGTTATGCTCGACAGCTTTATCATATAGCATCTTCATGTGTGAAGGGGGGACAAGTTCATCTTGCAATCCAGAAAGGAAAAGAATGGGTTGATTGACCTGCAATGAACAGATGAACTCAGGCAAGGAATAGCGCATACCAACAGTTGCTTGAATCAAAAAAATGGAAGAAGAAAAATGGAAATGAGCATATGCAAAGATTTGAGGCCATATCGATTTAGTAGCTTTGGCTATTTCTGTACATACAAGACATAGAATGCTGAAATTGTGGGGCAAACGAATCTAGGTTGGAACTCATTATAAATTTCAAACACACAGGCCAATGGAGAAAACGTAAACGAACATATGGCATCCAATGTCCTGTAAAAGCATGAAATCTACACCCTAATGTTCCAAAAATGAAAGAAAAACAAAAAAATCGGTAAACTGGTAACAAAAGCACAGAACATTGATCAGGAAGTCAATTTAAACCACCGAAAGCTCACCTCTCCAACAATATCAAGTGTACTCCATGGAGAGCGAACGACACAGTTCAGAAGTTTTGGACCTTTAGATGAGCTTCCACCTATGAACCATCTTAAGAAGGGAAGCATGATACCAGCCATATCCAATATAGATGTAAATGTGTTTTCCAGTATCAGAGCAGCCACCTGCAGCATGGAGCAATTCATATAATGTTTTTGCTTGATTTCGAAGCATAACTGAACACATAAGCAAATGTTACACTATAATATGGATTCTTGACGAAGTAATCATATGGCTTAGTTCAGAAATATACTATTAACTGATAGGTGAAAGATGGGACCATAGTTACATGATAGCAGCCAATCTGGATGGAAGGGGGGAGAACAATCTAGGTCTAATTTGGCAATTTCTTTCCCCAAAAGGTGAGACCTTTCTCCCATGCTATACCTTACAATGTGCTGCCTGTTAATGTAGCAATGTGCCATCGTTCATTTTCAGCATATAATCAAGATCGTAGGTTGCAGTCAGCCACCAGTCCAATACAAAGGTCAATTTTCACTTTAAATTATGCTACAGCTACAACAGTAATGATAAAATGGGAAGCTGTTTATTGCATGCGGGACTTCACAATACAAGCAGTGGCTGCTTAAGTCAGTCTCCGTTGCACACGTCAGCAAATCTTCTCCCCACTTCTTACTACTCACATCAAACCTTAAAGTTATGTTTGATTTCAAATATGGCGTGAGTTTACAAAAGGATTTATTTTTTCCAGAAAAGACTTTATCTATCAAAAAAAAGCGTTCAACTGTTATGAACCATAGTTCATCAGGGGTAAACACCACCAGTATAGCCGAGCAGAGTTGGCTTGGAGGGAGACTAGACTATTGGGGAACTTGGGATCAATTTCTTCTTTCTTCATTGCTTGATTACAAATGACCGCCATGCCTCTGTTTATATAGAGCCGGCTAACAATCTTAACAACCTTATCTAATCTTAAGGCCTAATCCGTTTAACTAACTGTGGCCATCCAGGCTGCCATACCCATAACATCAACAGTCTCCAAAGGCTACATATTTTAAGCAGGCTTCAATACCCCCCATCCATGTGTTCAACATTCAAGTGTAGTACAGTAATAACCATGGTCGAGCCAGTTCTTGATTTTCACATCCTTTCATCCCCTCCCCCCAATTTCTCAACATTGGTCCTAGCATAACATGGGAGGAAAAAAGTGTAGGGATGATGGTGGGTTGGTTTGTTCCTGTGGTGGGAGTGGGCATCAGTATGTTCCATCTCCATTAATCATCAAACAAAAGTGAAACTTGTCTATCTTTTAACTTGAAATCCGGTAGGATAATCGTAGAAAGGATCATCCACATCATAATTGCAGGAAGCATTCAAGTTTAATTTGCGGACATGTTCGTGTCACTTCACAAAATAAACTAACATTGATATAAAGTGCAGGTGGGGATACTAATGTCACCAATCCAATAGCATAGGCAACAGATCCTCTTTCTTACTTTCCAGCAGCGATACAAATTATATAATGTAGTAAAATGACTACCTTGTCAGGATTATTTTTCGCAAGAACTGCTCCCACAGCACCTCCTAAAGATCTTCCAAAGATAACTATCCTGGATGTGTCAATGTCCTTCCTCTGAGCTAGATGATCAAGTGCAGCCTAGTACATAGGATATCTGTAAAAATTGAGGAAAGACAGAACCAGTGAAGTAAAATATAAAGGAACCAGCAAACCTGTGCATCATATGTGATCCCTTTCTGAGAAGGATAACCATCACTCTCACCATACCTACAGACGTATTCAACTTTAGATGCAAATGAAGTGAAAACGTTTGAATCCAGAGTATAAGCTACAACTCTGAAAAATGGTACAAATGTAACAGAAGTAATATCATACCCTCTATAAGAAAGCATAAAAACATTGCACTGTAGCCGCTGCATCATTAGTCGAACAAATTCCAAACGGTGAGCAATGTCTACCAATAGTAAAGGATTTTAACAGAATGAGATTCTGACAAAATAATTAAAATTTGAGCTGTCGTATGAGGTATGATTTCTATGTACATAATTAAGAACAAAAATCAGGATACTGCCAGCATTTTCTTGGAAGAACAGGATGGTTGGACCTGCATCAGAAAAAAGCATACCATGAAAAAATTAGCAAATCAGGCATAGGAGTGAAGAAGATCGAGCAAAAATTGGATAAGCTCATAAGCATGTCATAGTGATTTAGGAAATAAGGTAAGATCAAAGCACAGAAGACTAGAACAGACCATCATCATATCCTCTCCTAAAACCATTCCTTTCTGATATAGTTAGGCATCACAAGTACCTAATAACAAATGCTATAACAATTGTAACTCCTTTAGCTATATCATGTTAAACTAAAGTAGTATCTAAAAACAACAGCACATGATGCATTCAATAAAAAAATAGACAAGAACATGAGCCATGCAACTCATTTAGTATATGGACAAAATCAGTTAGTCCATGGTGAACACGTAGTAATAGATACGACTAGCAAGATGATAACCATGCAACTAAACAGCTAGGTTCTAAGGTTCTATGCATACTTATTACATTGATCAATCTAGCTTGAATCATTGTATAGCAGTCATGTGTGCATCTATACTTTTAACAGATCAGTTGTCGCTACCGTCCCCTCTCATGGAGCTAGCTGGCCAGATTGTCTGCTTGCTGATAAGGGGCCAAGGAGTGAACGACTGAGTTGTGCAGGAGAAGCTAATTTCAGCGTTTTTCATGGAAAGCAAGCCAAGGATGCTGACCAGTTAATCTGTTATGGAATTAGAAGTTGAGTTTGCCGTTTACGCCAATGACAAAGCACTAGTTCAAACAAAATATATCCTGCCTCAACCTGCTTTCAACCCACTCTCTATTCACATGAACACTTTCAGTAATCAAGCATGGCATCCCATACGAACACATAGCCAAAAAGCTTCATACGGCCAAAAAGCTTAGTAATTATAATTTCTAAAGCAGCACATATGGTGGAGACCTAAACCAACAAAAAAAACTTGTGGCATAATGTAGTTTGATCTGTTAATAACCATCTAGAGTCAAGGCAAACGTAATACACCAAATCTAAGAAGGGAAGAACCTTTCACACTGGAGCAGTTTACAAGGCATTCGACTAATAGCAAATTAAAGAAAATCTGAGCATCACATACGCCGCCGAGTAACATGTATGAGATCACTAAGTCCGCAACACAGGAACCAGCTAGCTAAATTTCCACCCGCTAGTTGCTAGTCATCAGCTCCGATGTGCATCATAACTTAGAAACCCTAGAGATCGATCAGCTACAAATCCACAAAAGTAGAAATCGTTGGCAATAATTCTAGCGTGTCCTTGGTGAATAATCCGAACACTGCCAAAATACACCAGCCCAATATCCTATCAAGGAATCTAAGAGCTGAAGCAACTGCGACGCCACTACATGCATTGGGAATTTGGGATCAAAATAGAGTCCTCAAATCGAACCACGAAGAGATCCACCAGCTGACGCCCCCACCGGAAAATTACATACAGTCTACCAAACCTGCAGAGCAACAGCCCACGGGGGAAGGAGAGGAAGAGGCAAGCAAAGACAGGGAGGGAGGATTGGGAGCTCGAGACGAAGGGGAAGCGGGCTCGCGCTCACCTCGGCAGGTCGGGGAGTGGCGGATGAACCAGGAATGGAGCCGCACGCCGTCGGCGGCGCGGAGCCAGACGTCCTCGTAGGCGAGGCGGAGGCGCGCGGGCGTGATGGGGTACGCGCGCGCCAGGCCCGGGAGCACGGGCACGTAGACGAGGCGCTCCTGCAGCGCCACCAGCGCCGCCAGGCCGGCCACCGCCACGCCCCCCGCACCGTACGCCAGCGCCTTGAGCCACCCCACCATCTCTCCTCCCTCCGCCGCCGTCGCTGCTCTCTCTGAGGAAGGGAAGCGACTTCTCCTGGCCTGGGTACCGTGGTGCTGCTGCGGTGAGCGCGACGGCGCGGCCGAGACCCGACGAGACCGAGAGGGGCTGATCCTGGGCCTGGGCCTGGGCAGGGGCTTGTCGTGTCTTCGTGGGTGGGCCCGTAGTCTGGCTTAATGGCAGTTGGTGGGTCTGATCCGACTGTTACTGTCCGTCCACCCGTAACCGCCGGCTAGTGGATAGAGGAGTAGAAGGTTCCGGGGAATTGATCGACCCGTTAATTCAGATTAATCAGCACCGAAAGGGCCTAGCGGGTTTTGGTTCCAAATGTTTGGCCGACAAAATGGTCCCCGCACCTACTTCTATTCCAGGCGACGGCATACCGCACTCCGCTTGGAGCTTTCGGCCAACACAAAACCCTACTTTGCAGCATAAAAGGGCAGCTCCCCCTCCGTTTCTACCCCCTCCCCCCACCACCACGAAACCCTAGTTGAGTCGTTCGGCTCTTCCGACCTTCCATCTAGTCGCTATTTCTTCTGATTCCTTTCTCGTTCCTTTTCCCGCCGTGTTCTAACTTTAGTTCTTGTTTATCTCATTATGGTAAGAAAAATTTGA
Source organism: Setaria italica (assembly GCF_000263155.2). Classification (NCBI taxonomy): domain Eukaryota; kingdom Viridiplantae; phylum Streptophyta; class Magnoliopsida; order Poales; family Poaceae; genus Setaria; species Setaria italica. The sequence goes on along the minus strand of NC_028451.1, from coordinate 45,406,751 downwards.
GTTGACTTAGGCGGGCGCGCAGCAAGAGCTCAAGGACTAGAGGGACGAGAAGGAACAAGAACAAGCGAGCCTACCACTCCACCCAAGAACCTCAGTGAGAAACCCCGATGCCTTTTCAACTAGTACTCTAGGGTCTTCGTTCGTCCTGGCTCTCGCCATCGGCCGATTTCGGTATATTTTAATTCCAAAATTAAACATGTAAAACATTAATACTATCATGATTATAGTGAGTGAACCAGAGGTGCACGTGTTCATGTTTAACGCTAACATAAGCATGAGCAGAATAACATACATAGGTTTCAGTATGTACCCTTGGGCGGGACCGGTTCCGGAGGAACCAGATGCGTTGTTATCACCTGGATTAGTCATACTAATCGTGAGGTGACCTCAGTCGATGTAGTCATACATAATCGATGCAGGAAGATGTTCGCAGTGCAGTCACGTGAACGGCCTTCTGGAAGTAGGTGAAGTAGTTGTTCAGCAGCGGACGGCCTTATGGAAGTAGACGACGTAGTCGTTTGGGGAGCAAGCGAGCAGTCACGTTAAGATGCTCACCAAAAACCTGATTGCTCGCTATCCCGTGCAGGACCTTCAGCGTGCAGGGTTTCAGAGGCCTGCTCTTGCCAGGGCTATGCGTGCAGTGCTAGCGATAGAGATGCGAAGTAAGCAGCAAAAAACAGAGGGAGAAAGGTGAGTGTGTCTGGTGTGAGTTGAGGAGGGAAGGCGCCCCTTATATAGGTGTGAAGGTGCTTAGGTTCAACGAACCTAGACGCGCTCTAATGGCTTTGATGAGCGTCAATTACTAGTAATGGTCGCATCTCTGCCTTGAATTGCTAGTAACTGACATCTCATCACGTCCGTCCGACCGCACCGCACCGCACCGTCCTTCACCCGGCTCGACGAGGCAAGCGAGCACGCACACGCGCGTGTGGCACGCTAATCTCCTTTATCAACTTCACACAGAGTGTTCAAATAGTCCACCCTTTAAGTTGATTGGAATTCTCCTCAACTAATAATGTGGTATTAACCACTTTTAACTCCCTAGCATTTATTAGTAGGCTTTAATTCTTTTCATTGAATTATTGAATAATTGGGCCAAGCCCATAAATTCCAACAATCCCTACCAAGAATTTCAAGCCACACTAGAAATGCTCTTAAATCCACTGTAATCTTTGATATATCAATACTTCAACGGAGACTGTTAAGTTGAACATCCATCTAGCACTAAGGTTACACTATTCACAACTGAACAATGGACTATGCCTTGAATTGTCAGTCTTGTGCAAACAAGTTTGGCCAAAGCACTTTCACTGATACTAGGCTACAAAAGCATCCTCGCAGTTTGGAACTTATAAGTCATACTCCAGGCCTTTCATGGGTTTCTAAAGATCACCCAATCTCATAGACTATGACCAGTAGTCAGACCCATATAGGTGTATTCCTCAAAAGATATTCTATAGGACAACATATTTGCTTCTAAGTAAACAACACCCTTGTTTCTAATAAGCCACTTGGAACACATTAAGGTATAAACCAACCTGCATACAGAAATAGAAGAGATATGCATGCTTTTTTTACAAAGTATCTCTTCTCTCAGTTAGACTATAGCCTGTTTCACCACTCTACTTCACGAGATTTCCGATCACATAGAGCAAGTTACCACTATAATAAGACTCACGTGGGTTTCAAGCCTAATTCCATAGATGCATTGTCAATCACGTTTCGTGAAAGACCCTTTGTGAATTGAGCTGTCAGGTTCTTAGCCGTTTGGATATAATCCAAGGCTATCACTCCAAAGTTTTTCAATTTTCTGACAGACTTCAACCACCTCTTTATGCCCAGATAACTTCATGTTATCACCTTAACGATCACAGTTTGATTATCACAGTTCATTAGGATAGCCGGTATCAGTTTTTCAACTATTGGCAAATCCATAAGGAGGTCACGAAGCCACTCAGCCTCAACAGTGGTGGTATCTAATGATGTGAGTTCTGCTTCCATTGTTGACCTTGTTAAGATGGTCTGTGTGGCGGAACCACCTCGGATTAGCTTGGTTAAGCAGGGTTGAGCCGCCTGACATGCGACACTCCTGCCTAAACCGAGTTAATACGAAGTGCCGTCGGATTTCATCCGATTTAACCACTTAAACAGGATCGCGTTCAGCAAACCCACCCGAAGGTGAGCGGTTACAGAGAATACAACAAGCCCACTGGAGTTAAACAGTCTTACTCAAGAGTTCAGTCATAAAATTTTAACATCGGAGTTTTATAACAAAAGGCAACAGAGAAAACACTAGCGGAAGACTTCGTCGGGGTCGGACGTCCGGGCGAGGCCAGCCAGAACATCACTGAGTCCTCTCCTCGCCGTCCGAGGAAGGGTCCCACTCGACCGTCCAGCCTGGCGGGAGCTGGGGCGGCCAAGCACCAACCAGAGAAGGGTCGGGAACTGCAACTTCACCTGAAAAACAGGAGCCACAACAAGGTTGAGCTACTAAGCTCAACAAGACTTAACCGAGGAGGAGCCAACTACTTTCCCAACTAGACATGCAAGGCTGCTTGGCTGAGGGGTTTGTTTTGCCAAAAGCATTAAGTAACCTATTTTCAAGTTTTAGCTCCGGTTCTAGATTTACTTACCAGTCTAGGTTGTGCAACCTATTCTAAGCAAACATCGAGCCAAACAAGTTATATATAAAAACAACATCATTGCCATCATCAGATTCCTCATTTACTTAGGGTGACATAGCGATCAAGCAATCTCAAACTGTGAGAGGCAGACGAATCGATTCGAGTTCTTTAACCATGCATGGTGAACCTAGCCCCACGACATCCGCGCACCCGGAGGTCGCTTCCTGTGTCGGCCTTCCCCATCGATCCCCTAACCCGTGTCGGGCCCATTTCCTTTGGTGCAAGGTTCCACAGACCCGGCCTCTGCCGTCCTGTGACCACGCTTTGCCACCACGTGCGACAACCAGCAGGGGAAACTCCGTTCCAAGAACAATGGGGCGACCGCTCACGTCTAGGTTCAATCAGGTACTAGGCTTCCTCATCCCATACTAAGTATGAGGCTAGTACTTTCAAACACTTGATCACGAACACCACCACTGTCGGGCCTTAGCAAGTTTTCATAGACAGACGGGGCCATCATCCGACCACCAAAGAGTTACCAAACCCTGCCCCGTCCACCGTCCTTATAGTTGTAGCAGAGAGTAAACATGCAACTCCTACAACTCGCGAGTGACAGGAGATCACTCGGCTTTTACCGCTTCCTATTTAAGCAATGCAGCTACTCGATCCAACAGCTAGTGTTCAAATCATAGGTCACTGAGTCATGCCTCTAGGGTTTCACACAACTCCTAAACGTAAATGCACAAGCATGATACAGAAGGCATGCGCAAGTCTGGCAAAACACGTGGGATTGTTCATGCAACCGGGGCTTGCCTGCAAACAAAGAGGGCGGAAACTGCTCGACTTCAGGGGCGGCTTCGACTTCAGCGGGCGGGAACTCGGCTACAACTTCTTCTTCGGGCGCTGGGTGCAGCTCGTAGAAGCCGTCAGCGAGATGCAGCTCTACACGGATGCAATGCAAAGGTTAGCTTAAACATTTTGAGTCGACAGCAACACTGGCTCTCCTGAGCCCAGAAACTTGCGACAGAGAGCAGGAGTGGGAGGCGGTTGGAGGGAGCGGATGATGATCAACAGGTAAGGGTAGGAAAGAACGAGTGGTCTGATCCTTGAACTAGAGGATGTGATAACTGGGATCCTCAGACGTAAGCGCTGAAGGGTTCCCACGTTTTACACTTACATCCTCAAGTTGAAGAAAAGATCACAGCCAGACCCTCGGGCGAGGCGGACAAGGGTCGGCAAACAGACAGGGTCGGACGAGACGGAACTGGGGTCGGGCGGATAGGAGGGGTCAGTCGAGGCGGACTTAGGGTCGGCACTCACCTTCTTCCTGAAAGGAAAGCTTGGGGTCGGGAAGAGGCAGACTTGGACACAGAACTAAAGCTTTGAGCAGGGACTAAGGTTGGCGATGCTCCGGCGGCGGTGCTTCTTGCAGATCGCAAGAGAGCTCTTGCGCAGCACAAGGGAGCACGCTGCTGGTGACTTGGATGAACTGAAAAGGAACTGGGGAAGAACTTCTCAAGATTGGGCGGATGGCGCCAGGAGCTTGAGCAGGGAGCTAGAGGAAACCAAGGGCAACAAAAGCGGAGGGGACTCCGGCGACGGGGGCATTCCTTTTATAGCTGTGGGAGCAGAGGAACGGAAACCTCGCGGAGAGAGAGAGAAGGGGAGCGGCGCGAAGGCCGGGGAGAAGCAATGGAGTGCTCTGCCGTGGCGACGATTGAGCAAACCGGGCGGTGCAACAGAACTCCGGGGGTGACGCCAGAGATCATTGCGCTACTCCGTCAGGGCGGCGTAGGCGCGGGTAGACCGGTAGTTGAGATTTGGCGGAAAGCGGGCGTCGCCGTGCGGAAGAGGTGATAGAAGCGACCGGTTAAACGGCGCTAGGATCGAGGGCGCACAGGTGGGAGAACAAGCGGACACGGCACGGGGGAGAGCGCGGAACAACAGATTGTCGGGCGGCGTCTGACAGGGCGGGGAAAGGAACTGTCGCGGCCGCGGTCGGAGTTGGCGGTGGGGGAATCGTCGTGTAGCGACGACCGGGCGGCGCAACTGTTGCTGGAAAGGACGGAAAAGACAGGCGACATCGGTCTCCGGGGCCGGGATCTGGTATCGCGATGATGGGCGCGGGGAGCGAGGATCTGCAGGAAGGGGTGCAGAGGGCTTCCGCTGCTATTGGAGAAAAGGGCGCGGGAACCCACTTGGTCGCTTGCCGGAGACAAAACTGAGCGGTGGCGTCGGAGAAGGCGAGCCACGCGGCAGGAAGGTTCTGAGGCGGCCATGCAACTCGAGTGCGGCTGATGCGGGGAAACGGGAAAAGATCTCGCGGTCCACCGGGGAAAAGATCGGACGGTGAGGAAGATTAACAGGATCCGACGGATGGCTGAACTCGCCAGGGTCGGGAAAAGAAACGAAGCAGTAGGGGTCGGATCTCAGGGGTCGGAACTGGCGGAAAACTGAGCACTTAAGTGCGATCAACAGAGCTACTGACGGAGGTTCAAGGGCTGAGATCAAGCCTAACTGGGAAAGATTAGGGGTCGGTCGTTACAGTCTGCTTGCAAGACTTCCACGAAATAGCGCCACCTCCAAGTGTAAACACATATCCACTTGTGACTTTTATCTCATCAGTATCATAAATTCAATTTGAATCACTATAACCCTCTAGTACCCTTGGATACCTGGTATAATGAATCCCATAGTTGACAGTGCCTTTTAGATAGCGCATTACTCTTTCAAGAGCATTCCAGTAATCATCTCTCATATTTGAAACAAACCGGCTTAGTTTGCTCACAGCAAACAAGATATCAGGTCTCGTAGCGCTAGCTAAGTACATAAGTGAATCAATGATTTGGGAATATCTCAACTGATCTCTCATAATTTTTTTGTTCTTTCTTAATACTTTACTAGCATGATAAGGTGTAGGAGCAGGCTTGCAGTCGCTATAACCAAAGCGACTCAAGATCTTTTTCACATAGTGTGATTACAAAAGTGTAACCCCACCATCACCTTCTTTTACTAGTTTAATATTTAGGATAACATCAGCTTCTCCCAAATCCTTCATCTCAAAATTTTGAGACAAGCAAACTTTGACTTCCTTAATCACCTTAAGGCATGTTCCAAAGATCAGTATATCATCAACATACAAGCACAAAATCATTCCTTCACCCCCACCATAGCGATAGTATACACACTTGTCAGCGTCATTCACAACAAAGCCAGTCGACATGAGAGTTCTATCAAACTTCTCACGCCATTGCTTAGGCGCTTTCTTGAGGCCCAGCGCAAAAGGAAGGCATGTGACGTCCAAAGAACAAAAAGACATGTCAGGTATTAGAGTAGATTAGGATTTCTAGTGCCAAAACAAGGCAGTAATATTTTTCTTCTTTCCGAGCTTGCTCTATTGCGTCCAAACTATTAATTGTATTTGACGTGGATTCTTTTTTTCGATTGACATAGACCTTTGGATCATCATAAAATCCAACATCATATATCCTTCTCTTTTTCTGAGTAACGTGGGAATTTCTAGACCTCTTGACGAATGTGGTGGCTTCTTTTAACACTGTTGTATTAAGATAATAGACTAGGAAGAATGGCGCGTCTCGCTGCGCCCGTAGAGCATGTGAGCCGGCGATATGGGTCGGCCCCGGCGCGCCTCAGGTGGCAGCCCCGACACACGCGGGCGTCCGTGGCGACACCCCGGCGCGAGGACGCGTGGGTGCCCACTAGAGGCTTGGGCAACGGCGGCACAGACGGGAGGTTGGGAGGTCTAAGCGGCAGGGGAGACTTGGGCAGCGGGGAAACGGCATGGCGGCGCTGACACCTACGGTGGCAGCGGCCTAGCAAAGTGGAGTGCTAGCGTACCCGGGGCTACGGTCCCTCCTAGTCATCTTCCCTCTCTCTCACCGCCGGCGTCCTCGCACGCGCTGCCCTAACCCTCACGCCTGATTGTCACTGGCCATTCCCCTCCCATGTACTCCCGTGGCCGTGGCCTGCCTCGCACGCTTCGCCCCCACCCTTGAGCCTCCCCACCGCCGACCGTTCACCCTCCTCCTCTGCTTCCATGACCGCCGCCGGCCTCGTGCGCGCTAGCCGCAGCCGACTGTTCCCCTTCTTTGCTCTCATGGCGGCTGCTGCCCTCGTACGCGTCGTCCGCCCTCCCAAGGTGCGGTGCGCAGTCCGTGGTCGGTGAGTTCGGGGCAGTGCGCTTCCACCTTCGGGCATGATGAAGCAGCCTTCACTAGCGCCACCGCATGGCTTTGGGTCGGCCCTGGCGCGCCTCAGATGCCGACCTCGACACACGGTGGCGTCAGCGGCGGCACTCCAGCACAAGGTTGTGTGGGTGCCAATTGGAGGCCGCGCGTGCAGTCGGAGAAGCAGGTGGAGGCTTGGGCAGCAGCGGCACCACGCGGGAGGTGGGGAGGCCCGGGGGCGAGGGAGGTCTGGGTGGCGGGGAGACGGCACGGCGGCACTGGCGCCTGCGTCGGCGGCGGCGGTCCTGCAAAGTGGTGCGGTGGCGGCTCGAGGCTGCGGGAAGCGGTGTGAGTGCTCGTGGGCTGCGAGAAAGCGACGCAGCGTGCTGGATTGGGCGGTGTGGGGTGGTGGGAGGAAGAGCAAACTGGCTCAATTTTTTTGGAAGGGATGGATGACAACTCTATTTGGGCGTCCGTTTCCAAAAAAAAGTCACGTTGATACGGAACCTCAGTCGGCATGCGACAGCTAGTAGGCCTCCGTTCAGAACAGTAGCAGGAGCTTTCCTAGCGTAGCAATCCTTATAGCGCTATAGATGTAGTTATCCTGTGGTGTAGTTTGCATTGTGTATATTGTATGCGTTATCGAAGAATATATGCTACTGTGCCTTATTAGAGCGTGTTTGGATCTTCGGGCTAAAGTTTAGCTCTTATCACATTGGATGTTCGGATGCTATTTAGAAGGACTAAATATGAGCTAATTATAAAACTAATTGCAAAAATTCTGGACTAATTCGCGAGATGAATCTATTAAGCCTAATTAATCCATCATTAGCAAATAGTTACTATAGCACCACATTATCAAATCATGGATTAATTAGATTTAATAGATTCGTCTCGCGAATTAGCCTCCATCTGTGCAATTAGTTTTGTAATTAACTTGTATTTATATTTAATACTCTTAATATCCAAACACCCGCTTAATGGGTTAAAGTTTAACATATCCTTACTAGTTTATGTACTCTGCTTTGGATCTCGTCGTTTGACATGTTTCTCATCCGCGTCGTCACGTGTTTCAAGTCGCTGCATGAAATGATGGTGTTGGCAAGTTGGACCTCTCTACTCCCTAGGGCCGAGCTGCCTGGAATGACTTGAGCTGCTGCTTCTCTTGTATTTTTTTATACTTAAAGGACTCGATTATATTAAGATAATAAAAACGGAGTACAAAGATTTGGGATCTCCCCTCCTAATCGAAGGCGTAGCTTCTGAGCTACTACGAAGGAGTCAAACAGATGACTCAGGTAAACGCACTTGATCTCATGAGTACAAGATGGTCTAGAAAATCGAATTCTGCGTTTAGGATGGAGCAAGCATAGGTGATATCTCTAACGGGAGCGCCAGGCTGAGAGATGACCACGCCAGAGATATCGAAGGTCCTCTATATTGCACTCCGATAGTACAACCGCCGCTCCCCTCGACTGCCGACCGACCTGTGTCGTCGAGGATTGAAAATCTTGAGCCGTAGATATTGTTTGTGCTTCACCGGACTCGAGATATTGGCTTAACTTGAAGCTTCGCAGGTGCTGAATAACTGTAGCCGTACTGAAGCTTCGTGGAGACAAGTAGACAACGAGCTCTTCGTGTTCTGCAACATCGTGTAGGCCCCTGCTTGCAGACGTGGATGGGTCACGGAACTTTGACTGCATGCAGGAGGATCCAAGTTGAAGCTCCCGGGATGCTGCACGCCCTCCTCGTCGCCGGGCACGTACTCCAGGATGGAGCCCAAAGCGCAGGTGCCGGCGGCGAGGAACAAGAACGGTCGGAGAGGAAGGTGAAGCAGCAGGAACACGCTTGACTGTCGCCAGGACAGCAGGCGCCGCGACGGAATCGACAGGACTAGCTACGCGAGCAGCCCGAACGACAACGCCGACGAGGGGAGAAGAGGCGGAATCAACCAGATCCGCCCCTAAGACCTTTATTTTATTTAGCCACATGCTGCAGCCACGGCCAGGAACAAGGTTGCCGAGGCCAAGGACGACGCTGAAGACGACGGCGATGGCGATGACTGTTGAGTCCAAGCGGCGACGGCAGCAGCGGACAGGGAAGCCCATGCGGGCCAACTTAAGCAAACGAACTAGAAGACTTGACTTATAACTGACTAAAACTAGGAGAGCTATAGCTACAGGGGCCGGCCCACCTCCCTCTCGCCGCCGGCGAGCTCGCCGGAGCAAGGGAGGGAGGGGGCCGGAAGCTGGGGAAACTAGCTGCCTTGCGTGCGGGCGGGTGGTCTCGGTTGGCGGCTTTTCTCTTGTGTTGAGCAAGAGCTTGCATGGCGTCTGACAGGTGGCTGCGCTGCGCCCGCCGTCGCGCGTTTCGCCGCCAGGTCGCCACTTGCGCATGCATTCAGCTGCTGCGAGTTTTACCCCGTGTAAAATCCGTTTATGTCACGCATGATTCCAGGGCGATCAGTATGTCAATCATTATGTTTCTGCATGTTCGATGTTGTCTCGGCCAGACTGTTCACTTCAGCTTATCAGACGACTTATCAGCTACCAAACAATGTTTTTCTCTCACAACAAATCAGTCGTTTCAGCTTTTCAGCTGGCTTATAAGTCCAGCCGAACAGGACGATGATTTTGCCTGGTCGCGAATATTTTTGCCTGAACGTCGATCTCCACCACGGGACGACACGAGTGATCGCCGCCACAGTGGAATTTTCCCCTGACGTTCGACACGAGTCGCCAGCACAGCACGATAAATTTCCACGCGAGCGTCCTGCGTCCACATTGGTGTACCTCCACGTTGGCGGCTTCAGCAGACACGTGTGTGGCGCTCGGAACACCGCCCGGATCCACCTCATCCCGGTGCTGATCTGCTATCCAGGTTCTAGAGATGAACCATTCACAGCTCGGCTCGTGCCAGGCCTATAAATTCGGCCCCGCAGCAACGTAGCGCATCCACTCCCGTGGAGGCTATATGTCGCATATGCGACACAGTCTGTCGCGCAAGCGGGCGGGGTTCTTGCGCGTTGCGTGAAGTGTCGAACCGTAGACCCGATACTTAGGGAGTGCATTTGTGCCAATCAATCACTTGCGACTATTTGTTATGGATCTATTTACGTTTCTTCTGTAACTATGATTTTGATCTTTTTGTCATCGTTTGTTTACGATACTAAATTCTCGATTGTATTATTTCAATTCTCCTCCTGCTAACCCTCCTCGTACGTTCTACTTTATATAGTTTATAATTACTCTTTTTTATTTTTTATTTTTATTTTTTAAGTTTCTATATTTTATTTTATTTTCTCTTTGTTTTATTTCCTTCTCAACTTTTTCCTTTTTCAGTTATACAAATTTTATTTCATTTTGACCCATTTTTTATTCCTTTTTCATTTCTCATCTATTTTTATTTCAATAGTATTTCTTCTTTTCTCTTTATATTTTTATTTTATCTTTTTATACTAATACATTCGTCATATGTAATAATGATTTTTTTTCACGTGTTGAGGACTTCATTCGGCATACTCATTTGTTCACAACATTTAATCTTTTGTTCATTATATACAATTATTTGTTCATGCATATAATATTTTTTCTATGATTAATATCTATTACTTTATCTACACATGTCTGCCCTCAAATTTATATAATTTATTTAGATATGTACTTTCGTTCGTAAATATAATGTGTTTGTCCATTAGATTGGTCAAGCACGTAGACTCAAGCACGTAGACTCGTGGATTAAAATATTGTTATATATCCATGATATATTTGTCTCAAGTGTACAAATTTTTATTCACCAGTTCATATAATTTATTTTAGGTATATAAATACTTGTTTTACTATAAGTTCCTGCAATTTGTGTCAAGAATCTATGAATTATATATGTTTGATGTGTCCTACTATTTTGTTCTGTGAGTTCGTATAATTTATTATGGTTGTATTTATTTTTTTTGTAAATTTATATAACTTGTTCAATTAGTATAATATTTGATCAATTAGTATAATATTTGAGTTCATATAATTTGTTCCAAGTGTACGTCTCTCTAACTTGATGTTTGTATTCTACTATTTTATCTTACACAATCAAATTTTCAATATTTTGTTTACAATATACTATTATACGTCTATTTTAAGAAATGTTGGTCCAACTTTTTTCCAAGAAATGTTGGTCCAACCTTTTTGAAGAATGTTGGTCCAACTTTTTAAAAAATGTTAACAATATTTTTTCAGTTAAATAATCTTTGGTGGATTTTTTGCTTTGCTAGGCTGCAGCATGCTATAATAGGTCAAGGTGGGCTGGAAGTTTCAACTCGAAGATAGATAGGAGCCCCCACCAAACTCCCCATGAACACAGACAAAATCGCCAGCTATTTAAAATAGCTAGCCGTTTATGCCACGTAAGATGATTTAGGGTCACTTTGGTCAGGCTTCTACGTGCTCTAGCTCCTCCTAGCAATACAATGTAGCACCACTGTAACGATACTATTCACGAAAGCACTTCACTCACTCTTTCCCTTCCCTCTCACAAACTGGTAAGGAGCCGGAGGAGCCGACAACCCCCTTCGTGCTACCTTAATCAAATTCATTCATGTGACAAATACAAATTCATTTTTTATTCCACATATGTTGGCACTTTGCATTATTGCACGATCGAAACAGATGGGAGTGCGCCAAACTTCTCTAATGTGGCCACGGAGAAAGTCCCAAAACAGATTCAATTATTCAAACACAACGCGCCGATCGAGAGAATCGGAGAGATTCGCTCCCTAAACGTCAACATCTCGAGATGATCCCTGCGCGAAGTCGAGCCCAGTTCCTTGCAACTTCTCGCGAATGATCCCGTCCAGCCGCGCCGCCATCTCCGGCGTCATGTGGTTCGCCCAGTCCCCGGCGACCCCCTTCCGGAAGAAGGCGTCGCGCTGCATGGCGCAGTACCTCCCCGCGGTGCCGCTGCCAGCCTTGTTCACGTCCAGCCCCTTCATCTCATCGAAGCTGCACAGCTCCACGACGGCCGCGACGTCGCCGGCGGCCTCCTCGGCGGCGGTGAACGGCCGGCCCATGAACTCGGCCAGCCGCCGCACGTTCGCGGCGGTGTCCCGCAGCAGGTCCTCGTACTTGAGGAAGAGCACCCTGTCCGGACGCGCCACGCTCGGGCGCCAGTAGGAGAGGACGTGGTCCCAGACCGGGCCGGCGGCCACCGTGCCGTCGCAGACGGACTCGAACGTCTCGACGAACGAGAGGTCCGGCTTGGCGCGCCGGAGGAAGTGCCACAGCGAGACGACCATGTCCTTGGGGTCCCTGCAGACGTACACGACGCGGCACCCGCCTGCGTTGGTGACACGGTCCGGGAGCAGCGTGTAGGGCAGGTGCGTGTTCATGAGGCGCGGCGACGGGAGCGCGTCGAGCTTGGCCTCCTCCCCGCCGGCGAAGATCTCGTCGATGAACGGGACGCAGTCGTGCGGGTTGAGCCGGCGGAGCGGGTGCCCGGGGGCGGCGGGCGGGTACGCGCCGCGCGCCGCGGCGGCGAAGGCCAGCGCCTTGAGCCACGTGGTGCCGCACTTGGGGTAGCTGGCGAGGACCACATCGTCGGGGCGCGGGGAGAAGCGGCGCTGGAACACGACGGTGCCCGGCACCCAGTGCTCCGGCAGCCAGAAGCCCTGGTACAGGCGCAGCTCCAGGATGGACTGCTGCCGGCGCGGCAGCGCGGCCACGAGGTCGCCGAACTCCTCCTTGGGAGTGTGCTCCGGGACGGTGCCGTCGTCGACGTCCTTGAACGGGACAGGGCCCGAAGGAACCACCGTGTTGGCGGCAGCGGCGTCCATGGCCATGGAAGTGAGAAGCAGAGGGCGCGCGTGCTGGCAGAGAAGCGAAGCAATTGGACTGTCAGTGACTGACGGCGTGGCTTCCGGGCGCGCGGGCCAGTTTTATACTGGAGGATTAGTGAGGTGGGCCCGTCAGGCAAGTTCCTTTTAGGCCATGTTTAGTTACTCCCAACTCCCAACTTTGACACTATGCAAAAAGAAGATTCCCCATCACATCAAACTTGCGGTACATGCATGGAGTACTAAATGTAGATGAAATTAAAAACTAATTGCACAGTTTTGTTGTACTTTGCGAGACGAATCTTTTGAGCCTAATTAGTCAATATTTGGACAATAATTCACAAATACAAACGAAACGCTACAGTGTGCTACAGTGCTGTAACAGTAATTTGGCACCTCCCAAATTCCCCAACTAAACAAGGCCTTAACTCCACGATGATAGGGAGTAGGATCAAATTTTGACTTGGATGCTGACCATCTGGTGCTAACTTGGCGCGCCCGTCAAGGAGCTGATCTCCACGCCACGGAACTCATGCTTATTCAATATTTAAAAAGTTCAAATTATAGTATGGATTTCGACCAATGATTGAGAGCGTATGATAGTCCGGGAAAATTGGTGAAATATCTCGGCACCCAGAGTTATTGTTAATCAGACGAAAAATCCTAAAATAAAATAAATAATGCTTTCTTTTTAGGTACTTGCTAATGTAGAAATCCACCATTCCACCTACCTGCATATCATTAAACGTAAGCAAATCCCCCCCCCCTTTTTCTTTTTATTCAAGAGAAATTTAAATCCAATAAAAAATGCTTCGGATTTGTTTTGCCCCACGCCCATCCGGCCCGTTATAGATGAAAGTCCAATCGGCGGCCTCCTTTGTGCCTTTCTCGCAGCCCACGTTGTAAAGCCCACCCCGCCCGTCCCGGACCCAAACCAGTCGCCCAACTGGCACACACCAACGGCATCGAGCCCACGCGGCCACGCCGCCTCAGGGGGCGGCGCCGCCGCCGCCGCGGTGCACGGGAGTCAAGAAGAAACGAAGAGACGACAACGCAGCCGGCCGCCGTGACACCCCATCCGGGCATCCAGCCCTCCCCTCCTCGTGCTGTCGTTCTCGAGCAGCGTGCGGCAAAACCACCGGCCGGCAACGGCAAGGGGAGGTGCTTGTTCATAACCCAGACCGTGTTCCAAGACCCTTGCCGCCACAGCCGCTGTCTGCGCTTGCCGCGAGCAGTTGCGGAGTTGCTTCCACATCTTCCTCTGGTGCCAATACAACTTCATCAAAATGGTAAAGAACGAATTGCAAATTGGATCTGTTTTGCAGGATTTATTTTGACACTATTAGACATGGGTGTCATTGCCCAAACAATAGTGCAAACATCAAAAGCAACAAAAAAAAAAAATCAAACGAACTCCTCGCTGCATCAACAGCAGGTCGAGGCACGTATAGTGGAGTACTGACGTAACTGAACGTTGTCGTCTCGGTGCCGGTGCTTTACATAGGACGCTTTGGCTTGCAGTTCAGCAATGGCAGGCCTGCTGCAACTGCAAGGTTTATTGATTTGCAGGACTAGTAAGCACATCCATCACGCGAACGAGAGGCCTGATCCGCGGAGCTTCTCGTCCACGACGGCGTCCAGGCGCCGCGCCATGTCCGGCGTCATGTAGCTCGCCCAATCCCCCACCTCTCCTTTCCTCAAGTAGGAGTCGTTGGAGAAGGGGGAGGGCTACGGACCAGCCCTGTTGATTTCAAGATTTCTCAGCGTCTCGAAGCTGCAGAGCCTCACGACGTCCATCACGACCCCGGCCTCCTCCTCGGCCGGCGAGAACGGCTGTCCGACGAACCGCGCTGCCTTCTTGACGTTGCCGACGGGGTCGCGCAGCATCTCGTCGTACCTCAGGAAGAGCACCGTCTCCGGGCTCGCCTTGCTTGCGTTCCAGTACCCAAGGACATGATCCCATATAGGCCCACTCGGTGACATTCCCTCTCAGGCAGCCTCGAACGTGTCAGAGAATAAGAGGTCCGGTTGTGTTCTTCTTGCAAAGTGCCACAGAGAAACCACCATGTCCTTCGGCTCCCTGCCAAATGATCCTCGCATAGATGATTAGCTAGAGTATGGCTAGTAATAATATAGCACAATTGGTCTGAGTCGAGTCACCTGCATATGTAGATGATTTTGCAGTCGGCGTTGTCCTTGATAGAAGCTGGCAGAATGGAGTGGTGCATGTGCGTGGCCATGAGCCTCGGCGACGGCAGCGCGTCCATCTTGCTCCGCCCCTGCCCGGCGGCGAACAGCATCTCCATGAACGGGACGCAGTCGTGCGGGTTGAGGCGGACGAGCGGGTGGGGCTCGGCGTCGACCGGCGGGTAGACGCCGCGCGCCATGGTGGCGAAGGCCAGGGCCTTGAGCCACGTGGTGCCGCACTTGGGCGGGCTCGCGAGGACGACGTCGCCGCGGCGCGGCGTGAAGCTTTGCTGGATGGAGACGATCCCAGGCACATGGGGCGCCAGCACCATGTTCCCTGGTAGCAGCGCACCCACAGCTTGGGGTCGCTCGGGTAGCCGGAGACGGTGGTAAGAGGCACGGCGCCGGCGATGTCCTTGAACGGCACCGGGCCAACAGCATCCGGTTCGTTGCTGGTCGCCATGACCATGATAGTGCGTGAATATGTGCAAAGGCGCTTCACGAGCCTCGGCGACGGCAGCGCGTGCATCTTCCTCCCCAGCTCGGCGGCGAACAGCATCTCCATGAACGGGAAACAGTTGTGCTTGTGCACTCGTGCGGGTTGAGGCGGGCGAGCCGCGAGCGGGTGCTCGGCGTGGCCCAGCGTCTAGGTGGCTGATGCACAGCGGAAGAGTGTTGCATGTCGCTTTTGGATAAATATGCTTTGGAGATGGATATGGGCCCAACAGATGAAGTCAAGGCGAAGGATATGGGCCCAAAAACCACGCAGTCGCCTTGCCATTTCTGCCCAACCAGCCCAGGCCGGCGGGTACACAACACAAGGGATATAGACGAAGTCACGAAGACGACTAGACGAGTACCAATTGCCAAAGGCCGCGCAACCGCCGCCGCCTCCTCGCGCGGCGCGCGCCAAAACCAGCCACCGGCCGGAGTGAGCACGGCCGGCTCCCGAACCGCAACATCTTCCGTCTCCTGGCCGCACTTATCGATGGCGGAGGAGCAGGAGGGTAGGGAGGTCCAGGTCCGGGCCCTCGACGCCCGGTCCACGGCCGTCAGGCTCGCCCCCGGCGCCTCCGTCCGGGACCTCAAGGCCGCGCTCCGAAGCTCCTTCCCGCCCGCGCAAGTCGCCCCCAGCTTCCACCTCTTCCTCAAGGTGCCGCGCTACAGCCTCTCTCTACCTACCTCTAGCTCTCCGACACCGAGTCTCCGGCCCGGGCGTATGCCAAGACTGTCTCGTAATATTCAGTCCTGATTAGGTTCAGATGGTTGCAGTTGCAGCCTCAGTGCCTCACTATACTCGACACTGGACTAGACCCATGCAGTTGCTCCTTACTCACGATGATTCCCTTTTATTTTCTCCCCGTGAAGGGTGCTAAATTGCGTTTGGACGCTAAGGTTGACAGCCTTGCCATCGGCGATGGCGAATTCGTCGTTCTCGTTCCCTTCGCAAGGTCGTCACAGCAAGGTTCTTCAGTGAGCGTGCCAAGTGAAGAGCAGGGCGTCAGTGCACCAAAACAGCCAGAAGTGTCAGCTGCGGCTAATTCAGCTTGGCAAGACATAATGGATGACCTCTCAGCAATGCCATCCAGCCCACGGTCTGATGTTGCATCAAAATATTTTCACTCGTCGTGTGACCCGTGCTCTGGGAGGTTTACAGAGGATATGCCACCGTGTCAAAGTTCATCAATTGGATCTTCAAGGAAAAGGAAAAAAACATGCAAGGAAAATGGAAATGGTTCCCCAGAAACTCTTTCCTCTAGAGAGAATGGTACGGCTGAGAAGCGCAATATGGGTAAGAAAAGTGGGGTGACTAAATCTGCAGCTACATCATGTCATGTACGTCTTCCCTATATTTTTCTATCTGCCCATGTCAATTTCAATTTTCATCACCCATTACCCATACAAGAAACCCAACTGGCAGCATGTCTTATACAAGGAAATACATTTAACATGTCTTATACGCATTGGCCTGCCAGAGTTACTTTTCACAGAAAACAGCCTTTTGATTATATGGTCGGGATGCAGGATATGCACCCTTTGGAACCTGCTGAAATGGCTGAACATCTGAAACAAGGACTTGGAAAGGAGGGCCAGGTTTACACCTAGTATGACTTTCTGAATTTGGTACTGCAAAGAAAACCATAGTCTTTTCACTGTTACAATTCATATGTGCAGATTGTACATATGCAAGAGATACCATCTAGAGAGGCATCATTTACAGAACTTCCTTGTCATCTTTCAGAAGCTATGAGGGAAGCACTCACTAGTATTGGAATATCTAGACTCTACAGCCACCAGGTATTCCAGGGTGTGTCATCTTTTGTGCATATTTATTTGTTGAAGATCATTCTTTTTTATGTTGATTTTTTTACTTGGATGCAGTCTCAAGCCATAGAATCCTCTATTTCTGGGAGGCACATTGTTGTTGCAACTTCGACATCAAGTGGAAAGTCTCTGTGTTACAATATTCCTGTTCTTCAATCTCTCTCTCAAGACTTGATGGCTTGTGCTCTGTATATATTTCCAACAAAGGTCTAAGCATGACCTATTACATTTTAGTAATTTTTTCTTGCTAATTATTACATTTTAGTAATGATCATCAATAACATAGACAGAAGTTCACGTTCCTTTTTTTTTCAGGCTTTAGCTCAAGATCAGTTAAGAACTTTATTAGAGATGAAGAATGCATTTCATACTGATATTGATGTTAAAATATATGATGGTGATACTCCTAGAGAAGATCGTTTGTGGATCAGGGATAATGCCCGATTGGTAACTATATGCTTCTAGGGCTATAGAACTGTGTTCAATTTGATTATTTATTTCGATACATCTAATCACATACCTTTTTACTCAGTTAATTACCAACCCAGATATGTTGCACGTGTCAATCTTGCCGTATCATGGCCAGTTCCAGAGAATTCTATCAAATCTTAGGTAAAAAGTTATTCTCGATGACCTTATTCATTGTCTAGTTTCTTTTCTTTTTTGTCAATCATGTGTTTTGTCATCTGGGGTTCACTTTAAGTTTTCAGATGGATAGCTGTGCCTTTTGCTTGTATATTCACCATTTCCTGTACATTCCATAATGGGATATCATTTCTGTTACAATTTACTCAGGTATATTGTCATTGATGAAGCACATTCATACAAAGGGGCATTTGGCTGCCATACTGCACTTATAATTCGAAGATTGAAACGTATTTGTTCAAATGGTATGTATGCGTAGTTGAACCAAAACTTTTTTTATTTGTTAGTTGACTTAAGGCTTCATCTATGCTGTGTACCAGGACTAGGGTTTTTTTGAGTTACATTAATTTATTACTTGACTTCATTCGCAAGATCCCAATCAGAGCCCTAAACATTCCAGTGAATTCCTTAGAATTTCTAACTTCTCAGGTGTAACTTTGCTGTTCTTTGAAAGTTTAGGAGCTATCAAAGCAGTTACATATAATTTATGAAGCCCTTGTTTTTTGTATCTGCAGTTTATGGTAGTCATCCTACATTCATATTTTGTACAGCTACCTCAGCAAATCCATGTGAGCATGTTATGGTAGGTTACCCCTCCCTTTAGTGTAGTTTTGAAAAGACACGTTGTACCAAGCAAAAAGAAACCTGCTGTTCTTAATAAATTTTGTAAACACGCTAGCCTCATCCTACAATTTTTTTCTAAAAAAATATATATTGGTATATCCGTGACTTAGCCATTTTTATCTTCGAAAACTTCTATATTCATCTACTGTTTCAGGAATATTGCATGGAATTGGATGCATTATCTTCACAATGAAATATGTTTGTCCCAGGAACTCGCTAATTTGGATGAAGTTGAGTTGATTCAGAATGATGGAAGCCCTTGTGGTTCCAAGTACTTTCTCTTGTGGAATCCCCCGATATATATTACAGAAGGAAGTTCAAAAGCTAGTTCAATACCTAGACGCTCAAGGTATAGGGACATATGCTCCCTTTTCTAGTTATGTTACTGGTACCTTTATTTTCAGCCACCACTCTATGTTCAAATTTAATAAACCCTCCATTTGTCATCAATAGTTATTATGTTGATGATAAATGCATTGTAGAGTAGTAGTTACTTGGGTTATGATCTTTATATGGTTGTTTGATCATTGATGCCAAATCGCAATTTCTTTTTCCTGGTTAAAAGCATACTGTCTATTAAAAGTTATATTAAGCGATAGCTTAGTTGATTGAGCCTTCCGTTTAGGGGGCTTGCAAAGTGTGTGCCTCCCTGAGAAAAATAACTTGCGTGTCTCCTAGTCAGTCAATGTTCAGTGCCTCCCCACCCCCACATATCTTAAGGGCTACGAAAGGGGGTGGGGGTTCCCCAACTGTTTCTCTCTCAAAAAAACATGGTACTTGAGGTCTTTACCTTTTTCAGAAACAAATATTGCTTAGCTGCAATACCATCATTCTTGAATCTCGACTACTAACTTTTTATATGTAAGCAACAAATTATGTATTTAAAAGTAAGGCATCCAAACTTTAGCTTGGTGTTATAATTGCTTTACATTAAGAGTTGCAATGCTTGAGCTCCAAATAATGCAAAGAGGTGTCTTTAACTGTGCTAACTTCCTATGTCTACCTGGATCCAAAATGCAAAATTTTACTGTACAACTCAGTATCAGAACTGTAATCAGAGGTATTTAACACTACATGTACAGATGTATTTGGTTTACTGCTGCACACCAGTGAATAGTTGTTCCCTCCTATATTTAGAAGTATCTTTGTGATAACTACTGTTTCATGGAAATACTCTAATATCATTTATTTCCTTGCTAGCTCAATAGTAGAGGTTTCATATCTATTTGCTGAGATGATTCAACATGGGCTCCGTTGCATTGCATTCTGTAAAACTAAGAAGCTATGCGAGCTTGTCCTAGCTTACACGTAAGAACACATTTTCTTCTATGGACCACTTTTCTGTTTTTGTTGAACTTTCTACTACATGCATTTTTACTCCAGATGACCCATACTGTTTGTTGTTGTAGGCGTGAAGTTCTTCAGGAGAGTGCAAAAGAATTGGTAGATTCTATCTGTGTATATCGTGGTGGCTACATTGCAGAGGTTGTTATGTCCCCTCATGTTTCACAAATGTGTTCTGCCATTCTGCTTTTGATTTGTGGTTGTTTGATTTAAGATGACTTTTGGCCTGATAAGTTATGCTCTTATATTGAGTAAGAATGTTCTTGCCTATAGTCCCACAATTGTTTTGCAACATGTATGGATTCTTCTGACCATATTCTTACACATCCTTGTACTGATTAGCACTTCCATGTTTTAACCTTCCAATAGATGGGTTAGTAATTTCGCTTGCCTGCGCTGCTCATTTGTTTTTTAACAAGCACAAGGCTTATTCATTTTTTCTACCCTGTATGTTTACTCTTCTTGCCTATAGCGTTCACTATTTTTCTATTCTGCCTCCACTTTCATTCATTGACGATACTTCGATATCCCAAGGAGAACTAAACAGTTGTAAGGTTCTGTCACATGCAACAGTATCAGAGCAGGACTTTCACAGTGTTAATTGTCTTGTGCTTGAGCTCTGTTCTTTTCGCTTAGTTAGTATTACATTATTTCGTGAATGTGTCAAATATTTTCTCCCCTGCCAATCTTTTGTAATGCATTCTATGCCTAATTTGTCACTGAAAAAAAAATCAAATTTATTTTGTAACACAAATGTTTTTTTGGTAATGGCAAAGTATTCCCTGAAAATACATATTGCTGAAGTACAGCTGTTACTTATGGCAAATGGATGAGCCCTCGTTTTGCTTTGAGAAGAGAAAACTTTATGATTTTTCCGCTTAGTTAGTATTACATAATTTCATGAACATGTCAAATATTCTCTCTCCTACCAATCTTTTTTTAATACATTTGATGCCTATTTTGTCACTGAAAAAGTTACAAAAATGATTTGTAACACAAATGTTTTCTAGTAAATTCCCAGAAAATGCATATTGCTGCAAATGCACTAGTAGCGCGGTGGTTGGTCACCGAGTAGTGGTAAAATGATCCCCTCACTATGCCTCCCCAAAAAATAGTGGTAGGGTACCAACCTATGGTTAAGGTGCGACCCTATGTGAGGACAGGGTTTGGGGGGTTTCTTGGACGGTTTGGCTAGGATTCCTTCTTAGTGCAAAGCCGTGTGGGGACAGTTCCCTCACCGATCAAGAAAATGCATATTGCTAAAGAACAGCACTTATGGGTTGATAAATGGATGAAGCCCTTATTTTGCTTTGAGAAGAGAAAAACATTATGATGCTCACTTCTGAGGAAAAGCATCGGATCACTTCGCACCAAGACAGCTGTGTGAATTCCAGCTTCGGATTTTCTTTAACATCTTCGAGAAAGAAACTATGTTTTAGACATTGATGTTCATTTTATTATGGAAGTACTATGGACTTAGAAACAATTTATTTGCAGGACAGAAGAAAAATTGAGTCTGATCTTTTCGGGGGGAAACTCCGTGGTGTTGCTGCTACTAATGCTCTTGAACTAGGAATTGATGTTGGACATATTGATGCAACATTGCATCTTGGATTTCCTGGGAGTATTGCCAGGTAGGTGAAGAATGATGCGTTCGATGAAGCCCCATGTTTATTCTGTCACTCTACTAAGACACATAATTTTAACTGCAGCCTGTGGCAGCAAGCCGGAAGGTCTGGAAGAAGAGCAAAACAATCATTAGCCATTTATGTTGCCTTTGAGGGTCCTTTAGATCAGTATTTCATGAAGTTCCCACATAAATTATTTGGCAAGCCAATTGAACATTGCCATGTAGATTCACATAATCTAAAGGTCTATAGATCTGTCTTTATTTTATTGACTAATTGGTATAAATTCCTTGAGGGACTCAACTCTTCTCTTTTTGTCTTAATTTGAAATTTCTTACAGGTTTTGGGACAGCACCTTGCTTGTGCTGCTTATGAACATCCCTTGTGCCTGCAATACGATGAGCGCTACTTTGGTTCTAGTCTGGATAGTGCAATGACAACACTTAAAGACAAAGGTTATATCATTAACAAAACATCTGGACCTTTCTCTTCAAGCATGTGGAATTATATTGGACCTGAGGTTTGTTTATTCTATTTTGTATCCTATGATGTAACTTATATTTTTAATAGCAAGAAGCATTGGCTTTCTGCAGAAAAGTCCTTCACAGGCAGTGAGCATACGGGCAATTGAGCATGATAAGTACAAAGTGATCAACAAGTTAAATAATAGATTACTTGAGGAAATTGAGGAAAGCAAGGCCTTTTTTCAGGTACCTGTATCTGTTCCTTGACTATGATCATATGTTATACTATACATGTTGGGCTCTTTAAATATTTTTCCACTGCTGGCAAAACTGACAGATAAGCTGATGGTTTCGAATTACCATAAAAAGTTTTAATTAACACAACTTAAGTTTGTTATATTGGACTCGTATGTTGTACTGTAGATCTTCCACTGTATGTCTTCGCGCATTAGTACCTTACTTAATCAAGTGTCATTTTCTTCAATGTCAGGTTTATGAAGGTGCTGTTTACATGCATCAGGGTGTCAGTTACTTGGTTGAGGAACTTGACTTATCATCGAGGACAGCTTTCTGTAGGAAAGTTGATTTAAAGTACTACACAAAAACACGGGACTACACTGACATCAATGTCCTCGGAGGAGAATTTGTATGTTATCTTGAGCATTATAAGTTTATAACTTTTGCTTCATATACATTTTGCATTATGAGTCATCCCCTGGAGTGGTTTTTAGCACATAATTTTTTTAGTACTACTTTTCTGTCTTGATTGTCCTGACTATCTAGTTCATCAAATATTTTGAGCACTTGCACTCTGACTCTTCTAATACATGTTGAAGGCTTATATACCTACGAGTACATGTAGAACTAATCGTGTGAAGACAACTGCTCAAGCAAATGATTGCACAGTGACTACTAAATGGTTTGGTTTTTATCGCATATCGAAATCAAGCAATAAAATATCGGATAGTGTTGAGCTCAACCTACCCCCGTATTCCTTTGTCTCCCAGGTCTGTGGCTCATGTATGATCATCTTAGTAATACTGTGACACATCCTCCAATAATTCTTACACTTTTTGTATGATGCTCAAGTATAGGCTTTTTGGGTACGGATTCCACACTCAGTAAAGATACTTGTGGAGGAAAGAAAGCTACAGTTTCGAGGTGGCTCACATGCTGCTTCTCATGCACTCCTGAATATTGTTCCTCTGTAAGTTATTTATCTGTATATATACAGTAATTATCAATACAATAAAAATTGATGTCTGGTAGATAAATTCGGAGGAAAAATGAATTGCATAAACGAGAATATGTGAGGTTTGAGAATGCAGTAGTGAATGTTAATTTCCTAAGGTAGAACATGCACTTGTATTGCAACCCCCCCCCCCCCCCCCTCTCTCTCGGTTCTTTTAATTGTCTGTGTTGATTGCGCATAAATATTTGCAGGCATATGATGTGTAGTACTTCTGACCTAGGAACAGAATGTGCGAATCCTCATGAAACCCGTGGTATTCCGGACAGAATTCTTTTATATGATAGACACCCAGGTGGCATCGGCATAGCGTCACAGGTGAACTGTCCACTGATGGATGTTAGCTCAGAATGCACTATGCTTAAACTTTAGATGGATCTTTCTTGCTGTGAACTGTCCATTAGTATTCCTTTATTGCTGCAAACTGCTCACGGGTAAATATTTCTTGCCGTAACTGTGAAATAGCATTATGCTTATACTTTAGAGAAATAGCATCATTGGTAAGTTGTACGCTAAATATACTGATTTCGTAAAAGATGAACAGTTCTTGCTATCATCACAGAAACAAATTGATGACATGTGAAGGATTTAGCTGATCTAGTGAGACTAAAAATTTGCATGCCTTTTGCCTTTTGTCTAATGGTGTAGGCCCAAATGCTCTTCGGGGAGCTTCTACTAGCTGCTCTAGAACTCGTTTCCACGTGCAACTGCACGAGTGCAGCTGGCTGTCCAAACTGTATCCAGGTAAAGACTGAACGCATACTGTGCTGAACTCGACTTTAGATAAACGACAGGGTCTTTGATCTGGTTGTTTCTTCTTCTTCTTTTCAGTCGCTGACATGCAGTGAATATAATGAAGTTTTGGACAAGGAGGCAGCAATTTTGATTCTAAAGGTACATGATTTTTTCTTGTTAATTTTTATGTGCATGCTCACCGTCAATCACAGTGCTGTAGACGTAAAATTGGCTTGATACGAGACATTATGTTGCTTGTGCAGGGAGTGATCGACCATGAGAGGGCCTATTTTGAAGCGGAACATGCTTGTCAGCAAAGCTGATGTGGATTTTTTTTGGGGACCGTGCCTTAGCACGTTTTTCGTCAAGACGAGAAAGCTGATGCGGATGTTAGGCGCTCCGTTTTGGCGAAGTAGCTGCAATGGCGAGAAGTGCTGTTTGGTGAGTTGGTGTTCTTGTATGTAGAGATGTAATTTGTAATCACAGTTGTAGTCTCATTCATGAAAGTTGATAGCATTATACGACAACCAGTTGGTCCAGTTCCATGCATTTCTGATGAATGAAACGCCCAGCGCGCGCGTAGGCCGTGGGCCCGTGGCGTCCTTGGCTCGTTGCAAGCTCTCACTCAGCACGCTGCCGCGAACGAGACCACGAACGTGTGCTCCCGGGTGGGAAGGAAAACGGGCGCGGGCCCCTGAGAGCGACGGCGCGCGCCGAACGGGCGCTTGGTGGTCGTGCCCTGCCGCCTCGCTTTTCCCCGCTCCGCTCGAAGTCGAGACCGAGACGTGCATCAACATCAGAGGACATTAGGTAGGCGGCCGTTGACCTCCTCTGCCCCCCACGCTCCGTGGACACGAAGCGCGCCGCACGAGCGCGATTCCGCTTCGGCGTTGACCTCCTTTTTTCCCCCGGGGGCGGTGCGGTGCGGTGCCGCCGGTGGTGTGGTGCGCCGCGTGGCTCGGCCGCTCGGGGTCTGCCGCGCCCCGCCTCTCGCCGTCGGTGCTCCTGTGCCGCCGCACTGCACGCACTCTGTACTCTCCGGCCACCCCACACTCCGGAGTCCGGAGCCCGGGCGCACGCCGCCAAAGCGCGACTTTTGCTTCTGCCTCTGCTTTCCGCGACTGCGACTGCTGTTGTTGGTCAGATTTTTTCCCTCCCCATCCGGCCTCCGGATTGCGCGTTCCGCACACGATCTACCATCTGCTTTTGGACGTGGTCGATGGAGATTGCAGACTGAGGGGCCTGTTTGTTACCAGAACTAAAGTCCACCCATTTTAACCACTTTTAATCATAAAGTACTAAATAGATGGACTAAAATATGGATTAAAATATTTAGTCTTTTAATCCATATGGGGTGGATTAAAATGGACTAAAGAGCCTTGGTGACACCCCTACCCCTCATTACTCCCCGTTCCACCTGTCCCGCACCCTACCCCCTCCCCACCGCCAGCTGCTCTCTTCCTCCAGAAACGTCCCCGTGCGCTCCCCTCCCCTCTCCCACCGCTCGCTCCCCTCCCCGCTCCGCCCGCTCCTACCACCCGCTCCCCTCCTGCTCCCGCCACCCCCACCGCCCCCGGTCCTCCCCATGCTAGATTCATCGCCCCCGCTCCTTCCCACGCCGTCGCACCTGGTCCTCTCCACCACCGCACCCACCATGGACCAGTACCGGGACGACTTCTCCTAGGCGGCTTCTTTATCCGTGGCTACCCGCAGCTTCCGCGCTTCCCCGGACGCTGGCGACGAAGACGACTTCGGTCCCTTCTTTCCCGCTGGTGGCCCCCACCCTCTCCGCTCCCCGAATGCGCATGGAGCACCTCGACCTCAACTCCTAGGCCGACGGCTTCCCCAACCTTGGCTCCTACCAGGAGTATTGCCAGGCGAATGATGCTCCCGACGACCATGGGCTACCTCCCCTTGCCCTTGGAGGCAGAGTGGGAGGCCGTGGAGGTCATCGCTCGAGGTCCACGAACACTGGAGCGGGATCTGGCGGAGGCAGAGTGGGAGGCCATGGGGGAGCCGTGTCTACCCACGGAGGCAGAGGGGGAAGCCGTGGGGGAGCCGTGTCTACCTACGGAGGCAGAGGGGGAAGCCGTGGGGGATCGATGGTACACCGCGGAGGTCGTGGATCCTCTGTTGCTGGCCACACCTTCGTTCCTCCAGAGCAACTTGGCGCCATCAAGGATGAAGAAAACGATGGCTCTGAAGCTCGTTCCCAGTCGGTAAGATCCAAGCTCCTTTACCGGTGATGTCAATTTGTGAATTTAGATATTACTGTTATGCCTATGCTAGTTGAATGACTGTGAATTTGTGAATTTGTAGCTTATTTTCCTGTGATGTTCTTATCTGTAGCTGATAATATTTTCTGTAATAGAATTAATATGACAAGGTCAATTGATCCAAGGAAAACACACATATTTTCTGTGATCTAGCGGTTGAACAAATAAGGGCAGGGAATTGCTTGAATGGTACAATGTCAGTTAAAGGTTATAATGCTATGAGATAAGGTTTTTACATAAAGACCGGCCTCAAGCATTCTACCAAACAAATGAGGAACAGATGGACATAGTGCAAGACTCTGTACACATTCTGGGTTATGTTTAATAACCATACTGATTTAGGCTGAAGAGCTGATGGAACAATCATTTTTCAACCTTTTTATCACATCTTCTATTGATGCGGTTATGTCTTCCAATTTGTTATATAACTCATCATTGTTTGTCTGTTTGTGTTTTTCAAAAAAAAAACTGAATGTAAGAAGTTTTAGTATGGAGTACCTACTTCCGTTGAGCAACTAGCTGAGATATTTCATGGGGTTACAATAGATGGATCAACCTCTTGCATCCCTAGTCAAGCAACTTATAACTCTGAAGGAGTATATGATAATGAGGAAGGTGAAGATGCAGATGGAAAAGGCTTTCTGAGCAGCCCAATGAGTAGTAACAGCCGCTCATTGTAATAGCCACAAGAGGGCAAGCAGCACTACAGATACAGCCACAAGTCCACCCAAGAAAAGCAAAAGTTCAATGTTGAAGATGTTTCAGGAGCTCATTACATAATTGCAAATTGCCAGAAATAAGGAAGAAGAAGCACTAGCTCAAATATGTTGAATTGTGTGTTATGAACCTTCTGTGTGTGCTAAGGACCTTCTGAAATGTTTGTTGAATTTAGATGAACCTTCGGTTATGGAACGTGCTACTGATTGCTACTAATTACTGTTATTCATGTGCTACTGGTTACTATGTTCTTTTCTTCATCAGCATCCAATCTTTTCTTCATGTGCTTCTGATTGCTGCTTATGAACCTTGCTGCTACTATTACTGATTTCTTGCTGCTGCTAATTGCAGGGGTCTGATGATGATTAGGAAGTAGAAGAATATATTAGAGGAGAAGAATTTCTACTGTGGTATGTGCCATTATTAGTATGTACCACTTTAACACGTACTTGAACAAATCAGAGTATAGGGTAGCAACACAAAGTGGGTATAAATGGGTCATGAAAACACTAGCAAATAAGACTTCTTGCTTTAACATGTTTAGGATGAGTTGGTGTGTGTTTGACAAGTTTCATAGTTTGCTAGTTGAGTCATATGGATTGAAGTCCACAAGAAGAATGTCATCTGTGGAGGCTTTAGGGCTGTTTTTATAGATATGTGGTGCCCCTCAGTCTATTAGACAAGCTGAAGATCATTTCTTTGACAGTATGACCTAGGTCACTGGAGACAGTATGTAGGAAGTTTGATAAAGTACTGTATAGTGTGAGCAAGCTTGCAGCTGATGTCATTAGGCCAGTAGACCCTGAATTTAGGAGTGTGCATCCTAGGTTGCAATCTTCTCGCTTTTCTTCATTCTTTGACAATTGCATTGGAGCAATAGATGGGACACATGTATCTGTTGTAGTGCCAACTAGCAAGGTAGTACAACATACGGGAAGGCATGGATATACAAGTCAGAATGTGATGGCCATATATGACTTCGATATGAGATTTACTTTTGTCGTGGCGAGATAGCCTGGATCAGTTCATGATATGAGGGTGCTCAAAGATGCAATTGAGAAGTATGGAGATAAATTTCCACATCCACCTGAAGGTATTCACGTGTTCTATGTGTTCTCTGTTGTATTTTTGTCTCATTATTGCAATACTTGTCATGTGACTTACCTTAAAAAAAATGAATGTGTAGGAAAGTTTTATCTTATCGACTCGGGGTACCCAAATCGACCGGGTTATCTTGCAACATACAAGGATACAAAGTATCATCTCCCGGAGTATCGACAAGGACCAATGCCAAGAGGTAAAAAAGAGCAATTTAATTATCATATTCTTCACTTCATAATGTCATCGAGCGGTCTTTTGGAGTGTTGAAGATGAAGTGGAGGATTTTGCTAGATCTACCAAGTTATCCGATGCAAAAGCAAAGTCAAATAATTATTGCATGCATGGCACTTCATAATTTCATTCGAGAGAGTTTTTTGGGATGTGAACTTTGATTTGGTTGATCAAGATGAATACTATGTTTCATTTTCCGATGCATCGTCTTCTTAAGGAAATATATCAAATACACGTCATGGGTGAAGATCAAACAATGAATCAATTTCGTGATTGGATAGCCGATGGTTTGTTTAGTAGGTCATAGTTGTGATGGTTTCAAATGTATGGACAATTTTTCGAACGTATGAACAACTTTTATGAATGTATGATAAATTTTGATTATGTGCCTTGCGCACAAAGCAAGCCAGCAGCGTGGCACAACATGGGTACCAGGCGCACGCTAGAATTGGGAGTAGCTTGGCATCAGAACAGGGGTAGCAAGCGCAAAGAACAAGAGGTAGCAGAATTTGGCGTTAGAATAGGGGTAACAGGTGCCCGCATGAATAGAATGGGTAGCCGTGGTAAAAATATTTTTATTTAACTGTATTAATATTTTAGTGCGTGAAACCAAGTAGGGACTCAAGTTTAGTGCCCCTTTGGCATGGCTCTTCGAGCGGCTCTCGCTGCAGCTTCACCCCAAGCCGTCCCAAACGCGTCAGAAGAAAATAGCTTCCGTGCGTGAGCCGGCGAAAAGCCGCATTGGGAAACAACGGCGCGCGACGAGCCAAAAAAAATGGCTCTCCCCGGCTTCTCCCGTCCACATGCATGAAGTTGAAAGAAATTACAACTTTGCCACCACCCTCATCAATTCCTACCGGTTCATCTCCCCCATCCGCCTGCCTCCTCTCTCCCGCTCCTCCTCCCACGAAGCTCCTGGCGGCGCCGGATGAATCGGCAGGGGCGGCCGGCGGCAGGTGGGCGAAGTGGTGGCGGAATGGATGGATCCGGCGGAGGCCATCCTGATCCACGGGCTCGTTTTCCCGGAGGCGTCGCCTCCCCTTGTCCGGCCGGCGCGAGCTCTCTGCATCCCGCCGGCGCCACCTACCCTCAACCCGTCGGCCCTCAACCCGCCGGCGTCACCTACCCTCAACCCGCCGGCCCTCAACCCGCCGGCGCCGCCTCCCTTCAGGTCGGCGGCCCTCAACCCGCCGACGCCGCCTCCCTTCAGGCCGCCGGTGCCGCCTCCCATCATGGCGCGGGCGACCCTGCCTTGGGTGCGAGCGCATGGCGAGGCGGCCACACGGCCTTTCTTGCTGCCGCGGCCGCGAGCACGGCAGCTGAACCGTCTGGGGGAGGCGCTGGAGCATTTGCTGCAGCCGCCGCCGCCGCCGCCACTGGAGAATGGCCGGATTGGTGGAGGGCTTCGGCTGCGGCTACGGAGGCTCTAGGGCCTGATTGGCTCGGTTGGCTTGGTCCAGAGGCCAGTGCCACCGGAGGAATCGAAGAGGAAGTGCCCATTGTGGCCAATCCAAGTCGCCGTCGTGCTGGAAGAGGTGGTACTGGTGCGAGAGCTGGCTGTGCAACAAGGCCACCGGAGCGTGCTGTGTCTACGGATGTTGATGTCGACCTCACTGATTCCAGGTGATAAATGCTACTGTTTGTAATACACATTCCATAATGACTTGCTAATGGAGAATGCCTTGTGTTAGAAGAACATAGGTTGTTTTTGTATGAAATTGATGAGCCATTCATGTTTGTGATGCGTGTTTATAACATGTCAAAGCCATACTGTCAAAACTGAGAAAAAGCCATACTTCGGCTTATAACAACCTTTTCTTTGTTGCCAACAGCACTGCCGATTGGTGCGATGAGAATACCCGAATAGTGTGTGAGCTTTTTGCAGCCGAAGTACTGATAGGAAATCGTGATAACACACATTTAAATAAGGCTGGGTATAAGAATGTAATGGAAAAATTCAAACAGAGGACTGGGATTGAGTACAATAGAAAACAATTCAAAAATAAATGGGATAGGTTGAAAACTGATTATGTTATTTGGAAGAAATTGATAAATAAGGAGACGGGCATTGGATGGGATGCAACTCATACAAATATTGTTATGCCAGAGGCATGGTGGAAGAAGACAGCAAAGGTGAGTGCAACATTACCAGTACATTTTTTGCCTCTTTTCAGGCACTAATAGCTTATGATAGCTATGTGATAAACCATTCTTTTATTTCATTGCAGGCTATAAAGGGAGCTAACAGATTTAAGAATAAGGGCCTTCAAAATGAGGACCAGCTGGGGATTATGTTTGAAGATCTTCGCAACACTGGTGATGATCATTGGTGTGCCTCTAGTGGTGTACGGCCATCTGAGGCAAACCTGACTCGTGAGGATGCACCATTGCCTGTTGACGATGATGAGGATGATGATGCAGCCGACGATGATGATGACAGTGAGGTAGAAGAAGTGACACCTACAAGTGTGAGAGGAAAGAGAGCTAGAGTGACTGAGAGCACCAGGGGAAGGAAACCAAAGACTGCTACTGGTCAATGGTTTCAAGAACAGATGGGGAAAATTGTGGAGATGAATGAGAGAACGACCGCATCTTGTGAGTCTATTGCAAGGAGGGAGGATACATCTGGTTGTTCCATCCAAGATGTAATGGCATTGGTTAAGAATTGTGGTGCTACAACTGGGACAAATGAACACTTCATTGCATCCATAGTTTTTACCAAGAGAGCGGAAAGGGAGATGTTTATGACTTTAGACACTGCCGAGGAGAGATTCCAGTGGCTGACAAAAAAGTATGAGTGGATGAATAGAAATGTTGTGGATAAGTAGAACAGTTCCTATTTGTATGAACCCTTGTATCCTTTTTAATTTGCATGAACCCTTGTAGTACATTTGTTCCTGTATAACTTCCAATAATTTGTGCTAGTTTGTTTGAATTCCAATAATTTGTGCTAGTTTGTTGTCTTGTTACTACTATTATTCATGGTATTGGTTGTTGCTTATTCATGTGTCCTGTTTAAATGACAGTGGTTCTTCTGATGCTGATGAGTGGGCTTCAAAGACTATTGAGTTGATTCGGTCAGTGCAGAACAATCTTTTTGCAAGCGCTGTTGTTGCAGGGAAATATCTTATGACATATCATGACAAGCATGAAACTGCTATGCCAGGTCAAAGTGGGTATGGATGGACTCTGGAAAAACTTAACACTCCAGGTCAAAGTCATAAGATGTTCAGGATGACTGCATCTCTCTTTTACAAGCTGCATGATCTGTTAGTGAGTACTTATGGGCTCAAGTCATCCGTTCATATGAACTCTATTGAATCACTTGCCATCTTTCTAGTTGTGTGTGGTCATGGTTGGTCTAATAGTGGTCTACATGGTGTATTCAAGCGTTCTGGGGAGACAATAAGCAGAAAATTTGATGAGGTCCTCATGTGTGTGGTGGCTATGTGTCAGGATTACATACGACCAATTGATCCTAATTTCTGTACAACACAGACTAGAATTACTGGAGATCGGAGGATGATGCCATATTTTAAGGATTGCATTGGAGCACTAGATGGTACTCATATTTCAGCGACACCATCTCAGCATGTTTTTATTAGATACATTGGACGAACCGGGAAAGCAACCCAGAATGTTCTTGCTATTGTTGACTTTGATATGCGATTTACATATGCTTCTATAGGGCAACCTGGCTCTATGCATGACACTAGTGTGCTCTTTCATGCATTGGAAAATGATCATGACACATTCCCACACCCTCCTGTAGGTATGTTAACCTATTTGTATGTAGAATGCTAACGTTAGTACATCTTCTAATTACTTCCTTATTTGTCTTTCCACATTTGTGTCTAGGGAAATATTACGTTGTCGATGCCGGATACCCAAATCGTCCTGGATACTTGGCGCCATACAAGGGTGAAAGATACCATGTACCTGATTGGCGGAGAGGTCCAGCTCCTAGTGGTGAGCAAGAGCTTTTTAACCATTTGCACTCCAGTATTCGTAATGTGGTAGAGCGTACTTTTGGTGTTTGGAAAATGAAATGGAGAATCCTTCTCAAGATGCCGAGTTACCCTTTGGAAAAGCAAATGATGATGGTTGCAGCTACCATGTGTCTTCATAACTATATTCATGAGAATCATGCCCTAGATAAACATTTTCGAAAGTGCGATCGAAATCCTGATTTTGTGCCTATAATACCTGAGAGATATGCAGCACATCATCCTCCTCGGAGTGCTTCAGATAGTTCAACTCGACATTCTAATGATCGAAGCATGGATAGATTCCGTGATGACATTGCAAGGGCAATATTTCTTTCTAGATCATCGTGATATTGTATTGTTTGTATGGTTGGATGCTATGTGTATCCCCTGAATGTATTATTTTGTCAACAGCACTTTGTAACAACAACCTAATTATTAGCTTACCTATATTTTATATTTTTTTTATTTGACGCAAATCACAGTATCAATAGAGTCAACACATAAAACTCATATCTCCAAGCAATACACATATGCAAGGGCGCAATGGACAATTGACATCTTCTATACATTCTAAAAAGCTAGGAGAAGCCGTTTTACCAAACGTTCTCGTACAAAATAAGCCAGAGCCAGAAAAAGCTGCTTTTCCATACGAGCCAGAGCCAAAGTTGTTTTTTCACGTACCAGAGCCTTGCCAAACGGACCTTTAGTCGTCAACTAAAAAGAACCAAACACCGCTGAGACGCGCAGCCCCCGGCTGTTGCTGCGGTCGAGTCCACGGACGCGCTGCCTCCATGCATCGTGCCCCGGACGTGACGCCTCGTGCGACCGGCCGCAACCCGCGCAGCAAGTGCAGTGCTGGCACTACCGGTCTCCGTGCACGAGTGTGGGGTTGACCCCCCAAAGCTTCCACTGACAATGCGTACAGTATCCCGTTGTGCTGCGCCACGAGCTAAAACCCCTGGTTCATTTTGTTTTTGTTTCGCTCTTTACAAACCAATACAAAAGGAAAATCCCATGTCTTTAAAAACCACAAGAGAGAGGGACAGTGACCGGCCGGCACCTAATTAGAAACGTCAAACCAAACCTCCATGCAATGCCACTCTGCCAGTGCAGACAGACCCTCTTCTTGGCATCAAAATTGAGGTGGCCTTCCGTTCCCCCCTGCACGAACAGAATGCGCCCCATTCATCCGTTGAGGAGCAATCAATCCATCTCTTTCGTCCTGGCCTTTCTCCGCGCCCTGCGAGTGAAAGCTAAGTGCATCTAACACTGCTCTTGCTGTGGCTGATCCATGCCCAATTGCCAATGCCAAAATGCCACGCCATGACAGGGAGGATAACGAAAACATTAGCTCGCTGGTATAAAGTAAGGCTGATGGCCTGATGAGATGGTGACTAATCATAGATCAGTGATTCGCATGTCATTACTTGCACGTTAAGGATGTGTTGCGGTGTCTTGGATAACCTATTTTATGCCGATTGTTAAAGTGCCCGCACCCCTCCACGTGTCAAGATTTGTGACGATACCTGGGGAAAAAGTACTTGTAGTACAACGGGAGCATGTGGTGATGCGGTACGTACTGTTCCAATGTTCTGTCACCAGCTAAAAATAAAGGATATACTTTTGCATTGTTCTTCAGTTGGGGCATTGTTGTGTTCTAGTGTGATGATCCCATGATTCGCAGGTTTCAGTTGCCAGCATTTTGACCTCCCCCTTGGCAAAGGTGCGTGTTGGCTGCCTGGAGGAAAACCACTACTGTTTTGGCATGGAATAAAGCTAGCGTGAAAAGGATCACGATAAACCTGTCCTGAAACTGATGTAACACGTCCTGATGATGAGAAATTGTCATGCATGTGCACATGCCTCCCCAGATAGTGCTCGCTAAAGCGACTTGTCAAGGAAAACAAAGCACACGATAAAACCGTCTCGTAGCCCAACTTGTAACCCAGAATCCCAGATGCCCAGGTAAGATACCAACCAGGCTTTAAATCAGTCTCTCGATTTTTTTTGTAAAAAAAATTCTCTGAACAGTCTCAAGTTTTTTAATTGCACTACAATGAGGTAAGATATTCTCAAAAATAAAGTATTGGCAGTAGAAAAGATACCACTAGAACTTTAAGGAGTTGACACATGTCATATATCATCTTTTTCTTGAATGATTAAGCTCGCACCGACACTTGTCATCGCGTAACAAGACAGCACAAGTTTTAAAATAATCTCAACAGCAATGCCAGCACCAATCAAGGAATACTAAGCCAACGAATAGATAAAAAAGAAAAAAGAAAATGTCACTGTCAGTTGTTACCAGAGTCATAGCACACTAAGTACTACATTATACCATGTCAAATTGTCCATGGCACCATTTCTGTAGCAGTAGTACAAGGCTACAAAGCTGCTCGCCGTAGCTCAGTTCAGCAGGAGCAAGGAACAAACCATGGGATTACCAAGAGGTTAAGCAGCTACCATATCACTGGCTTCATTTAGCACGACATTATATTATAAACCACGAAAAAGAAAAACGAAGGTTAACTTAACCAGCAGGCCGGCACCAATTGCCGACACCAACCAAGAAGCCGGCCGACCTCTTCAGCCATGCAGCCACACGGAGCGGTCATGCCTCATAGCCTGTCCTGCCTGCCGAGCCCCGACGGCGACGACGAGCCGCCGCCGCCGTGGCCGTACGAGCCGCCTTTCGCGCCCATCACCATCTGGTGGTGCGGGGGCTGCGGGTACCCTGACGCGCCCGGTGGGGAGCCGTACATCGGCTGCCCCATCATCATGATCATGCCGCTGCCTCCGCCTGCGCCGGCGCCGTACATGCCGTAGCCGACGGCCCCGCCGGCGCCATTGTGCGCGGACGGCGTGGTCTCCCTCTGCGGCTGCAAGGCGGAGCCGGAGCCGGAGGAGCCCGCGGCGCCGGTGGCCAGCTTCTCGCCCTCGAGCTCGCGGAACTTGTGGAGGTAGAGCTTGAGCGGCTCGATGTAGTCCTCGAAGCCGAGCGTGGTCATGGCCCAGAGGAGGTCGTCGCCGTTGATGGTCTTGCGCTTCTCGCGCTGGCACTTGTCGGAGGCCTCGCCGGTGATGAAGGAGATGAACTCGGAGACGCACTCCTGCACCGTCTCCTTGGCGTCCTTGGAGATCTTGGCGTTCGCCGGGAGCGCCTTCTTCATGATCCGGCTCACGTTCGCGATCGGCAGGAACCGGTCCTGCTCCCGCGGCGACGAGAACTCCGCGTTGCTCGGCCCGCCGGACTCGTTGTCGGAGTCCGGCATCGCCGCCGATCCAACAACACAGCAAGCTCCTCCCTTCTCCCTCCCGGTCAAGTCAAACAACTCCAAGTCTCCAAGGCTGACCAAGACGATCCAGCCTGAACAAAAATCACTGCCCTCCGAATCAAGAACGCTAAGAGCAGCAGATCAAGTGCGGATGAACGTGGATGATTCGAAGAATCTGGAGGACGACGAGGAGCAGAGAAGAGCAGGGGAGTAAGCAGAGCGAGGTGGGAGGGAAGAGGGAGAGCGGGGAGGTTTGAGAGCGGAGTGGAGAATGGCAGGGTTCGTCGGATGAATCGTGGGGATAAGAACGCATCGAGGGGGCGATGTGTCGCTGCGTGGGCCGTTTGTTTGTCGATAAGCGTTGGGCCAGCCGGTGTTCGCTGATGCCGTCCATTTCTGCCACGCTGGCGGGGTTCGGGCCGTCGGAGTGGGCCAGGGGCGCGATCTGGTGCGTGATCCACGGGGTGGTCCCCGGGAGGCTGCCACGCAGGAGTGATGACGTGGAGCGGGTGAGTCTGACGTGTCCTGAGTCTATTGACCCCTTGTGTGACGTGTCTACGGTGATTGTCACTCGTACAGCAACGGTGAGGCCCTGGTTTCTTTTTTTTTTATCAGAAACTAAATGCAAAGACAAGTTTTCTTTTTTGCAATAACTGAAAATCTTTGCTTTTCTTCTTCTATTTCATTCCTCTAGAGTGAATGAATACGGGAAAGAGGTTTCATATTGGAATTTTAATTTTCATGAATTTCGATGTTGAAATCCAATTTCTTGTAAGCTACACGTCGAATTTCAGGGAAATTTTTCTTCGGGCATCAAAAATTGGTCGACGTGAAAGTTGAATACGGCGAGCCGAAAATTAGCCCAAGGTCGTTCTAGCTGAAAGTTGTTTTGTGGACCACTCGAGCAACAAGGCCCCTATCCAAATATTGGCTAGTTGGACATGTCCCTGACTCCCTGTCCAAAATGATGCCACATCACCCACACCACTAAACAAGCATAGATCCAAAATGAAAACCACAGCCTTTCGCCACTAACGGCCAACCACTCCGAAAAAATAAGCATTTTTCTTTCTAGTGATGCAAAAGCAGCCGTTGCAGCTAACCAACACATCTCTAGGTCAAAGCCTCTGCCCTGCGAGTACTGCCAAGTGGCGCCGAGTGAAGTGCCCAAGTGCACTACCCCTTTTGCGCATTTCCTAGGTTTCAAATTGGATTATTTTGCTAGCTATCGGCCAATAATTGATTTAAAAATACCTCGGAATTTCTTTCTAAGATATACATCATAGGAGATACGTTGTTTTAAAATTGAAAACTACCATGTCGACAATAATTAACCCATCCCCTAAAAATCAGAGGCATGATGGATCCTTTGTTGTTGTTGTTTTTCTAACAAGTGCAGGCTCAAAAGTTGCACATTACCTGTCGCTTTTGCAATGAGTGCTCCACTAGATCGACCCCGATGACATGGCATCTGCAACGACGAAAGCTTACCACTGGTTCAACCAGGACAAACTTTGAGTATTTTTCCAGTAATCATTGTCCTTATTAGCGAGGATTTGATTACATTAGTAGTGGCCCGGCCGGTCAATTATTTGGAGTGCAACAGGTACTGCTCGATCGGGGCGGGACCATGCCCTTGCAGGTTACCAGTTCCTTTCCACATGGAACGTGCAAGCAGCAGCAGCTACCCGGCAGGGTTAGTGAGGGGAAAAGTGCGTGGCATGCCGATGTGTCACCATGTCAGGGTTAAGTTTTGCAGATCGAGTGTGGCGTACGCATGCATTACTCCAGCATGTGCTGTGCCCTCGCCGTGACATGGGCGAGCTAGCTAGCTAGGCTGATGGAGTGGTCGATGGGGATGGGAAGTGAAGCTGACAGTGACCCATTCGCTAATAAACTGCGTCTGCCTTTTGCTGTCTCTTCTTACTACACTTGAGCTAGCTAGCGGGTCTCGTGTCCAGAGTGACGTGTCGGTGCTCGACACAGGTGGCAACATTCATCTCGTCCAGAAACAGCCACCTCCCTGGCATATGATCGAGCTACAGTTTATTAGCTCGACCGATCTGCGTGATTAGCTAAGCTAGCTCGTAATCAACAGGCGGGAAATATCTCGTCTGATCTGCAGCTATATTGACCGAGAGCCGATTGCGACGCGTGCTGCGCGCGCAGCCACTAACGATCTGCTACAGCTACGTGCGAGGCTGTGGTGAGCTCCCGCTGATGGAGCCGCATGGTGATTTGACGGGGATCGTCGCGTGAAGAAGAAGTGCCCGTGGATTATACCCGGCGCGGCGCGCGTGATGAGGCCGTCAGCGGCCGCGGCCGGCCGGGCGGCTGGTGGCGGGCGGTCTGAGGCCGCGCGCGGGCGGGCGGCGCCGAGGGATTAATGTGGAGGATGATGGCGTCGGCCGGCCGGACGGCAGGGTTGCCCGGTCCATGAGGCAACTGGTAACAGTACTAATGCACTATAGTACGTGTTACGGCTAGAACGTAGTTTTCGTTGAGATGATAATTGAGTGCCTGGAGGCAGGATTTGTGGCCGTGATCGAGTTCTGAGATCTTTTTAGCTGATGCGTTGACCTCAGTGTGGGTCTGTGGGCTCCTCGTGTTGAGTTGACACTTTGAAAGCAGCCCTCAACCTTGTACCATCTCTCTTCTGGAAGGGGGGGGGGGGGGGGGGAAAGACCACCGAGCATGGTACCACCAATATAAAATCTTACCGCACTAGCTGTCTTTCGTAGTCAAAGCTACGCTGCGTACGTGCTCGTTTTCTAACATGCATGTCGTATCACCTGACGTCACGCCCATGATGCACCGGCGGAGCGCGCGATCCAAGCCAGGGTCGTCGCCGCCGACCGCCGTGTCCTACTCGATCGACGCCCGCCGATCGGTAATGCAGCTACCGGCGGAGCCCAGCGGGCACTCGAGACCGACCAAATAGCGACGCACGATTGCGCCCCGCCATCATGAATTCATGACGCTCGTTGCTCGACAGTGACGGCAGATTGTATCGTACCGACACACTGCAGGTCTGCAGCAGAATGCCATCTGCGCTTTGCTTTCGCAAACACCGCTCACTTGATCCCTACTGCTTGCATTGTGCCGATCAGCGTAGAGATCTCTGCTAGCTCAGAGCTCATCATTGCATTGTGCTATTGGCCAGTGGGCAATGGCCTCACACATGGCGTTAATTTCACAGCTGGAGATCGTGCATCCATGGGGTTTGGT
The DNA here is from genome assembly GCF_000263155.2 of Setaria italica. NCBI lineage: Eukaryota > Viridiplantae > Streptophyta > Magnoliopsida > Poales > Poaceae > Setaria > Setaria italica. Next base: position 45,368,101 of record NC_028451.1, on the reverse strand, counting down.
GGTCTCGCAGAATATCTTTGCTAGTGCTTCAGGTGGCGCGCTGTCGGCGGCCATGCCCAAAAGGATGGTTGACCTGACCCGCGCGGCACCGCTGTGCGTGTGTTTGGGAGGCCTGTTCGTTGATCGGTGGAAGCTGCACAATGCTGAAGAGATCATTCCGAGTCAGATGTCAATGGGTGCATCGAGTGGTGGATGTAAGCCATTGCCTTGCTTTCCTTCCCAAAGTGCTAGAACATGAGGATGTTTTCCTCCTCCACTTTTTGAAATGTAATGAAGAGAGGTTTCACTCTCTCTCTCTTTTTATCTAGAATAGTAATGGAATGCAATAAATTAAGCATATACATTATTAGTGAGTAAATTTTACTGTATCGCGCTGACGCGCTGTTATGATTTCATCTGAAAAAAAGCAAATGTAGGTTAGCACTAGCACTATCTTTTGAAAAGGAGCTTTAAGTTCAAGTTTGTCTATACCGATGCAATGGGCTAAAAAGGCCCTCAACTAAGGCCCAACCTTCTAAAGTGATTCTAGATTTGGCCCAGCTGATACTTACTACAGTCCATCGAGGCCCATGTATACCGAGATAAAATTAAGCCCATTGATTGATCATGCAACTGTGCGCCCGTTAAAAAAATGTCGGTTTGTGAACGACGACTAGTCTTCGCCTCTCTACAAAAAGGTCTCTGTACGTCAACCGACAAATCTTGGACCCTGACGTTTTGAGGGACGGGGGTTAAACGTCTCTCATCAAATAATTAAATCGCGACAAGTACTCCGTACTCGTGGAATCCGAGTCTCCAACCATCTAGCTCGAAGCTCATAAATTTAGGAGAGAGAATGTGCAGCAGCCAGTTCTGGATGTTGTGCAGTGAGAGAAGAGATCTCCTCGCTAGTAGTTTCTTTAGGTCTGTTCGTTTCAGCTTATAAGCCGTCTGAAAAGTTGAAACAGCTGATTTGTTATGAAAGGAAAACACTGTTTGGTGGCTGATAAGCCAGCTGAATAAGCTGAAGAGAACAGACCCTTTATCTTTTGCACTGTTCAATGGATAAACAATTAGCTCCGTGGCCTTATCATCAGCAACCGGCGGCCTACGCTCACGGCTCACCCGAGAAACCGAGGGAGACAGGGAGATCGATGGCCGCGCCGGATCCGCCGCCACGGCCCGGGAAGCCCCCGCTGCCGTGGCGTGCGCGGCTGCTTGTGGGCGCCGCCTCCACCCTGCACGGGGCCTCGCTCCGCGGCGACGGCACCGTCAACCGATTCCTGCTCTCCCTATTCGACCGCGCAGCGCCGCCCACCCCGGCCCCCGTCGCCGGCGTGGCTTCCACGGACCACGCCGTCTCCGACCACCTGCGCGTTCGTCTCTTCACCCCCACGACCACTGGAGATGGTGACAGCAAGCAGCTCCCGGTGGTCGTGTACTTCCACGGCGGCGGCTTCGTCTTCCACTCCGCGGCGACGGCGCAGTACGACGAGCTGTGCCGCCGCCTCGCCTCGGCCATCCCAGCCGTCTTCGCCTCCGTTGACTACTGCCTCGCGCCCGAGCACAAGTTCCCGGCGCCCTACGACGACGGCGAGGCGGCTCTCCGGTGGGTCCTCGCCGGGGCGGGCGACGCGCTCCCGTCTTCCCCCGCGGCCGTCTTCGTGGCCGGCGACAGCGCCGGCGGCAACGTCGCCCACCACGTTGCCGCGCGCCTTCCGAACAACGTCGCGGGCCTGGTTGCCTTGCAGCCGTTCTTCGGCGGCGAGGCGCCGACGCAGTCCGAGCTGCGGCTACGCGGCGCGCCGTTCGGGGCGCCCGAGCGGCTCGCGTGGCTGTGGCGCGCGTTCCTGCCCCCCGGCGCCACGCGGGACCACGAGGCCGCCAACGTGCCGGCCGCGATCCGGCGCGACGCCGACGGGGGAGAGGGGCGGTGGCGCGCGTTCCCGCCGACCCTCGTGTGCGTCGGCGGGTGGGACGTGCACCAGGACAGGCAGAGGGCGTACGCGGAGGCGCTCCACGCCGCGGGCGCGGTTGAGGTCACCGTGGCGGAGTACCCGGACGCCATCCACGCGTTCTACATGTTCGAGGAGCTCGCGGACAGCAAGAAGTTGGTGGCCGATGTCGCGGAGTTCGTGAACCAGCGCACAGAGCAGCTGAAGAAACGCGAGCTAGATCGTGCAAAACACTAGTGCTAGTATCTACTATCCTTTTTGCGGATTGTTGCAATGCATGAATTCATATAAAAATCGCACGAAACAGCTTACTTCGTGGTTGGAATTTAGAAAATTATCTAAATTACCCTAGTTCAAAAGTGAAAATACGAAGCTTTAGACACGTATAAAGTTGTCATTTGGTGCTCGCAGTATGACATTTGGCACGATTCAATGCATTGCATGTGGCATACCGCATACAAAACCTTTAGGTACAAATGCGAAGCCCATGCACTTAGGATCACGGCACGGCACACGATGTATTGACGAGCTAATATGGTAATATAAGAAAAAAATGTTTCTTTTTAGCTTGTATTGTAATTTTAGACTTATTTCTCCTATACATATTATAAATTGTGTAGATGAACATACGAATTACGAATTGTGTGGGAAAATCATGATTAATTGCGGGGTAGCCACGATATGTCGTGAACGTACTTGGGTCTAACATGACACGAGGCGATGGACGAGAAAACACCTAAGTGCCACCTCTAGGCATGTTCAATAATTATGTTTTTGCTTCTTGTAATCCTGATACCAAATATGTTGTACAGTCCAATGCCATGCCAAGACAGAATTTCGTAGATAGAAATAGAGGAGCTAAAACCATTGGCATTGCCAAAACCACAACTGTGATTAATCACCCAAGTGCGCGCACCTTCAACTAACCTTGATCTTGTTAGAAGCGATAACGGTCAGACACTCCAACCGGTGTAGGGTGAACGAGACGGAGCCACATAAGTATGTCAAACAACATCAATACATTAACTCCGGGTGGTGAATCGAGACGAGAGGAGGGGGAACACATGCCCCTTTTGAAAACCTTTTATTTCAAGCACACCTAAGTCATGGAAGCACCACCTTCAACAATAATAACAATAAATTTAGCTTGGGGGTGTTAGATTCATAGGATCAACTAGCTCAAGATTAAAAGTGGTGGCCTTCTCATTTGTGTGGGTGAGAGCCTTTGTTAGGGTTAGAAAGAGGAGAGGGTCTTTGTTTGAGCTTTTTGTCTTTCAAAGTTTTGATTTGGCTAAGAGTAGCTTGTAACCAGATACCTTAAAGTAATACAAGATTCAAATTCGTGCTCACTTGTTCTATCCTTTCTCAATAAGAAACTTCTCCCTTTTCAGGATTTTCGAAGGTATTTTTGGGGATTTTTCATTCTTCCAATTTGATTGCAATTTGGAACGGATTTCTTGGGGCAAATCGGTGCTAGGACATATGTGAGCAAGCCTAGGATGATCCCCTAACAAAGCCTTCACTGAGCACCACAAATTTGTGCCCCCCCTCCCCCCACCAAATTGGGTTCCTTCGGATTTCTGATAAATTATTGATCTTTTGTAAGTTCTTGTTGATGGAACTGTTTACCCGTGATCTACTGAGGCCGTGGTTCGAGTTTCATGTCCATCGGATTTGATTTATTTGCCTTTTGAGAATCTTTTGGGCCGCTCGGTTAAAAGAGAGGAGGTTGTAATTGAGATATATGTGTGTTTTCATAGCAAATTTTTTAAAGGCTCATGTTCACCCCCTCTGGTCACCTAGTCCTTCAAATGATGGTAGAAGATGAGGTAGCTTACGTATGAAAAAAAATAATGCTCGTAGATTGAAGTAAATACTGCTCATCTGATGGTATTTATTTGCAAAGAAGAAAATAATTGATGGACAAGACAGCTCCATTTGAATTTATCTCTACCAATGCACAACAAATCAATCAGAGCCACCCAACACTAATAAAATTGTCTCCCTAAACCAAAGTCAAACCAAATCTGTGACCGGTTCTCACCCACGCTTGTCGTGCCCTGGGCGTGGAGGATGTTATCGTGGCGCCATTTACGGTTCTTACATGTCCATCGACATCACGAACAGTAAGAAGTTTGCAGGTGATCTCCTGGAGTTCATGAACCGGAGCGCAGATGGAGCAGCAAGTATGACCTGGGCCTAGCCCATCAAGCAAGAATAGGCTCGCTGAGCTAGGCTCAGTGGTGCAAAGATGTCGTTCGGTAATTTTGTATTTATTGGTCCTGGGTCATCACGGATACTGTTTGGTAGCATGCGCACAACACTGAAATTACCCTGCATCAAGTATATGGTATAGTTACCACCGATACAACTCCTCTCCTACCTTCTCTACGTCCGTCGCATCCACTCTCGCAGCCGACACCATTCGCCTGACCTGTGGATGAGCTGCTCCGCCAACAATGGAGTTTGGCACCTCACGAATCTTCATGGATGTGAAATATGTCTGCACCTCCCATCCTTGTGTCCCGCGTGTCCTCACATCTGTGGATTGTAGCGGTCATCCATGGCGCAGGTCAGGTCGACGATGAGGCGGCAGGTGAAACACAGAGGTGTTGAGTGTTGACAACCAAAATGAGTTCGTCGTCTCTCTCTGGTTGCACACGCCACTGCCAAAATAGACTCCTCATAGGTATAACCTGTGTCTAGATCGATATATAGAAATCTGAATTAAACTCACTCCCTACCAATCCCGGATTGACCTTGTTCCTCACCCAATTTGAGCTTTTAAATCTTCGAATTGAAGTTGTTCCCCCACCCAATTCGAGTTCCTCATTGTCAGATTGAGGCCAAGACAAGCAGGGCAAAGGTTCCAAGCATGTCAGGGAAAGCGATGGCCTCAAGCCTCCTCCTCTGCCTGCTCTTCGTGCATTCCAGTAAGCAAAAACAGACATCAACGTATCCTCGTCAATTCATGCTTCCATTAAACTGCCAATTTACCTGCAGGCATGGCCATTCATGGAGTAGTCAGACTACCGCCACAAGCCAAACCGGCAAGAGTCCATGGAGCTAGCCATCAATGAGTTCTCGTTGCCGCTGTCAGGGATAGATCCCCAGTACCCGCAAGGAAGGAAGAAGACGGACACCTATTAGGATTCCCTTGTAATCCTACTAGGACTCATACCTTGTAATCTATAAAGAAGGGTAGGGGTCCCTAGATTGGTAGGCGAAGATCTCATAGAACCACAACAGAGGACCAAATCCTCAAGCCTAAACCAAGAAAAAACAACACCTAAATGCAAACACCCAAACGCAGGGTGCAATATACAACACACCAAATAGGACGTAAGGTATTACACTATACTCGCGGTCCGAACCTGTATAAATCCGTGTCTTGTGTCCTCGCTTTTACCATCAAGTTCCATGTCCAATGATCCCTCATCAACCAATCTACTATCTTAGGATATCCATCGGTAGGTTGCCAGGTATAAAACACCAATAGCCGGCCCTCCAGCAGCTTGGGCGACAGCTACGGCAGGGAGGTCGGCATCGCTGGCGGGTGGATGAGCCTGGAGGATGGGGGCGACAGGGAGGTTGGTGTTCCCAAGGGCCAGATCTTCTCCTTCTCTGCCACCGCGGGCGGTGCCGATGCCCGCGCTGCCACCTCGCTCCTTCTCCACCACATGGACGTGCTGATGTACGAGGCCATACACCTTCTACCGGAGGTAATCGTGTTGTTCTTCGGTGGAGTGAGGTCGGCGGCGATGGAGTTGACAAAAAATAGGAAGGGTGACGAGTAACCAGAGGTCACCAAACTCCCTCGTGTTGGACACCTTCAACCTGCATGGTGTGAAACGACTAAAATGTCCGTTCCATGCGATGCAGGCTCCACGGTGCTTTATGAAGCGTGCCAACCAGCCATGTGTCCTCATTCAGATCACCTTGCAACCCACCAGCCTGGCTCAAGGCCATACACCCTGCCAAACGCCCCCTTTCATTGACTGTGTGGTGCCGCCGGCGATGGTTCGTGCTTGTGAGGCACGATTCATCATGGGTCTTGGGGCCATCCAGACGTGTGACTATGCGAAGTAATAGGTTAGCTGGTTCTTGCCTCCCAAGGATTTGTGGCAGGTAGAGCACAAGATATTTAGCGCATTGGGCGCTTGTGCTCACCAGGAATTTTTGGATAGGCATGTGAACGCGCCAATCGTTGAAAAATAGTGTCTGAGTGGCAGCAGCAGTGTGATCGTGCAGGACTGCAGGTTGCGATGCAAAGGTGTCCCCCCTCCCTCCCTCTCTCTCTCAAAAAGATGTGCAGTTTGATGAAAGCCCACGCGAATCTCTATAAGATGAAATCAGCGGACAAGATCTGGCCCCTTAGACCACGTCACGACTTTTTTGCCCACCGTTCGATTTCTGTGCGGGCTTGATTTGAGCCGTCCAATCAGGTTCTCACAAGCTCAGGTTTCAAGACCCTTTCTGAACTTGCCGCATCTCTCTCGACACCTCCCACAAACATATTGTCCCTTGCCACACCGCGTCCCCCTGCCTCATTGGCACTAACTATGCTCGCGAGCTGGAGACATGGCAGAACAGCAACACGGCATCTCTTTTGAGTTTTAAGCCAAAGGTATGGCAGCGTTCTCCTCTCAGTCTCTCTAATCCAACACGTGTTGCTGCTCTGATCCTCCAAAATTCAAATTGACCTCCGTAGAGCCTAACAGGTTTGATGCTATGGCTTTGATGGAGAAGAAAAAAGGTCGCTGCTGATTCCATCACGTTGAAGGCGCGCTACTGAGCTATCACCGGCAGGTCATGGCGGCTTGGCTGTATCGTATCCCACCTTCGCACATCTTATTAGAGATTTTTCTCAGTTAAATAGTAAGCTAATTACAATCTAGATGTGCATGATTTGTTTTACTATGTAAGATCAAGATGATACCGTTATCTTTTATTTTTCCCAAATCCATGAGTATTAGTACTAATTCAAACCAATCTATATACATACTAAGTAATTATTTTGATATGTTAATTTAAGATAACTAGTCCATCAACCCGTGCTCCCGCACGGGCTAATATTTTTAGAAGCTATTATATTTAAAATTATTTAGAAATTAAACTTCTAGCTAATAATCAAAATTTATTACCTACTACTCTCTTATTTTTTTAATACATCAACATAATACTTATATAGATATGTACCTATCTTTGTCCAGTTATGATTGATTTTTAATTAATAATTACTCTATGCACTTTTTCATCCATATTCATACTTTTTCCATTTTGTATCGCACCTCCAATCCTCCATACATTATGTTTAGCATACAAATCAATATTTTTCATCGATTCCTCACATACATGTATAAATGTATAAATGGTCTAAATGGTGACACTCATCATGTGTATATACTTTAACTTATTATTTTTATATTAATAATGATATAAATAGGTAATTTAGAATCATATATTAGTTTACCTTTTGATATTTCTGTATGATACATATGAAGATAATTAGATTAAGATTTAGATGTTTAATTTAGGTTATTTTTAATAACAACTTACGTGGATAATATAGATAAAATTTTAGAATGACATTTTAAGTTATGCTTTATAATGATATGTATTAGTAAATTGGATGAAGATTATGAGGTTACTTTAGATTATTTTTGATAATAGCTAAGCTCGATAACTTAGATATAGGTTTAGAGCTCATTTTTTAATATTCTCACAATGATAGTGGTGGGTAACTTTTTAGAAAATATAATAGATCAATGGCTATGATTATTAGAGTTTACAGGATTGGTATTTGATGTTTTTTATTTTTATGAGAATTTGTCTCTTTTTTCTAGCTTGTCTCGTGTGAACTAATGCGGAGTCTCCAATGGAAAAAAGGAACTACATTGCTAAAAAAATATTACCATAAGCTACCTCTCGTTTGTTAAATATTCAAACACAATACTTATATGGATATAATATTTTCATCCACATTTATAATCTCTAACTTTTCACTTTGCATCGCAGGTATGCACTTCAATTTGTTTAATGAACCCTAAGTTTGTGATGCAATTTTAACATAGAAATCTATATTTTCATCACTTCCTCTATATCTTTATAAATGGTGACACATCATGTGTATAGACCTTAATGATTATATCATATATCAATAGTGCAAGATATAGCTGTATATTTTTAATTAAGGTTATTTGATTCAAACGTAGGGTTATCATGTTATTTTTAATAATGGCATGTGTGGGGAATATAGATGCAAATTTAACGGGTTACTTTAAGTTTTTAAGTAATAGTGGTGGGCAATTCGGTTGCAAATTAGGGATTTATTTTAAATATTGTTTATAATGGCATAAGTGGGTAATTTTGATGAAGATTAGGGGTTACTTTAGTTTATTTTATATAATGGCAGAGGTGGGTAATTTATATATAGATTTTTAGGGGGTTACTTTAGGCTATTTTTATAATGGCATAGGTGGGTAATTTTTTAGAAAACATAATAGATCCAATGGCTATGATGATTTGAATCTATCGATTGATGGTCGGATGTTTTGCTTTTTTTTGAGAATTTTTAGAATTTCTCTCTTTTTCTAGAGTGAATCTATCGATTGATGGTCGGATGTTTTGCTTTTTTGTGAGAATTTCTAGGATTTCTCTCTTTTTCTAGAGTGTCCACCTAGGAATCCTAGTGGCTTCATCTGGAAGCTTCAAAATAAACCTCCAATTAGTAATAGTAAGATTTATCATACTATAATTATATAATCTTTGTTCACGAACTCTTGTTCGCCCCGCGGCGCCGCCCCAGCTCCTTGGTCGCGTCGTCGTCCGCCCGCGAGCGCAGTGCAAACATGTCACGGATGCCTGTGGGCTGCACGATCTTTGACTTGTCCACCGGGCGACTTTTCCTGCAGGCCAGCCGAAGCGGAGCGTTCCCGGGCCGCGCCTCTGTGCATCACCATTTCTGCCACTGGCGCTTGCATTCATTCATGCGCGGCTGCGCCAGTGGGCCGTGTCGGCGCGTCCATGTTAGATAGAGCACGCAGCGTCTGTGTGTCCTTGCCGGTAGCTGAAGCCTGAAGCTGAGCGTCCAGCTCCATCACCGTGCGCCCTTTCCCATCGATGTGCGGTGGCGCGGTGAATGAGGTGAGTGTAACCATGCCGGTACGACGGGTACTCGTCCGGCCCCAAACCACGTCCTGAAAATTGCAGCCTGGCCGTCACTGCTCGTTGGGAAACCATTCATTCCCCTGTCCGTGCATGTGGTCCAGGCTCCAGAACCCAAATGCATTGCGATTGCAATTGCAAGGCAAAGCAGGACATGCCAATCCTCCCGTCACCGCCATGTCCTAGACCCATTTCCGGCCACTGCCATGTAGTCTGTAGCCTGAGGCATCATCAAACACCAGAAAAGAAGGAAGCATCCGTTCAACCGCTCAAAAGCCTCTTTCCTCCTGAGCTCAACATAGCAAGCTAGCTGCTACTCCTAGATGCTACTACTGCCATGGCCCGCCCATCATCGCGAACAATCACTCAGAGCCGCATGGCCGGCCGGCCAGGATCTGCAGTCTGCAGCTTCTTCGCCTTTCCGTGGAGGCGCCCGGCTTTACGCCTCCGAAAGGGAGAAGGCGGAAGTTCCCATGAAGCCTCGCTCCACTTCCGAGCCTGCCTCTGATGCTCTCCATTCCACCTGTTCTGTGCCAGGCTGGGAGCTCCGCTAATCATCCGCTAATGCGGAGGATTGAATGAGATCAACTGAATGGTGAGCACGCGCGGGTTCTTGCTCCGATCCCGTACACTGATTTAAGGATGGGCGTGGGTGAACCTCAGGGCGAACCGCAACCGAACCATCGAACCATATAGAGTATACAGGAGCACCAGATTATCCATTTTAATTAGCTGTTGACCCGTGGTGCTCCAATGGATATTACGGGTCGCTTCATTTTTTGAAGCTGCTGCCACTGCTGCTACGCTTACATGCTGATATTTTGCTGCTGCTAGCCTGCTACGCCTGCATGGCACGGGGCATGGCCGCCGATCGTTGTGTGGGGATTGCACAACAGAGAATGAAGAGGAATTTGTTTGGGGGAGGCGGCGGAGGGTGCGAGATACCACAGTGAAGGGCAGCAGCGAGGCAGCTCCAAGCTGCTGAATGTTGCGTATCTCTCCACGTGCTCGCGCGCTCGGCTCCGGCGGCATTGTGATGCGGGCGCCCGTCCAGCGTAGCCTTCCGCGGGCGTGGGCGCGGGCGCCAGCGTCGGCGTCGTCGCGCTTCCCGTCTCTGATTTCTCTTCCGGGTCCGGTGAATCAGCGCAGCCGTCTAGCAAGGAAGACGAACTTGGTTCATTATTTCGCCGTCGAAGGATGGGGAGCTGCGCTGCTGAGTGCCGAGGACCTGAGGAAGGGAGGAGGCAGCCGCCGCCACTGAAGTCCCAGGATGGGAGCTGTCGCTGTTTAGAGCTGGAGGACGGGAGCAGGGAGCCGCCGACGCCAGACCTTCTCGATTTGCTCAGAGCTCACTGTGTCGCACCCCGCCAAGTCGAAGGGTCGGGTCGAACCCCTCGAACCATTGGTTCTCTAGTTTCTGATCCCCCGACTTCGTGGGTCGGAGAAGGGGCCCATTAGGATTGTTTTTGCGGATTGATTGATTGGCTGGTTGATCGATGATGGATTAGACAAAACTGACCCAGGAGACAAAGAGATCTGACCAACCAATGCGCATGGCGGATGTGCGGACCTTTGAACAACTCTCAGGAATCTCTCTGCGCGCCGGCGGCCGAAAGGCGGTGTTTCATGCCTCCGGCTCCAGCTCAATGGCTCGTCGCTGCGGACTTGAGCCGTCAGTCACTCGCCAGTCATCAGTTCATCACGTACCTGTCAGGACGACGCATTGGAAATGCCATGTTGCAGCACGTAGCGAGCAGTTGTTTCACAGAGATTGTTTGGTAACCGCACAAGCACAAGAATCTTGGGGCAAGAATTGCATTAAACATCAAGCAACCGCTTGGCTGAGCACTAGGGACCAGCCTGGACACTTTAGGATTTGTGTAGATTTTTTGTTCAGAGGATCATAAACCCACTTTTGGGACCTCATGATCACGGCACATTGGCACGTTCAAATTTGACTCCAGGAGCACTCAATTTGTTTCATCTAAATATACTACTACTATATTCTTCTCATTATAGATTATAGTTCATCGCAAAAGAAAAGAAAAGAAAGAGAGAGAAGCTAAGCCACCATAAGCATCGCAGCTTACCTGTTCACATGCTCAACTCAACTCCCTAAATAAACAAAAACCACAGGCATAAACAAGAACACGGCGGCACAGAGAGAAAAAGAAGGGGAGATTTTTCTTTTTAATCCAGCACTGGCCACGGTAGTGTGACCGCACACTGATTGCTCTGTCTCTCCATCCATGGGGGCATGGCCGATCGCCATCACATGACGCTGCACCCGGCATTGGGGTCCTCGTAGCACGGTTGCTGCTGCTGCCCGTAGTACGGCTGCCGGGCGCCGGCGCCGCCGTAGTACCACCCCTGGCTGTCGTACACCGGCACGCCGTAGTACCCGCCGGGCGCGGCCGGCTTGCCGCACCGGCAGTACCCGTTGCCCCCGCCGCAGCCGCAGCCGTAGCCGCCGTAGCCACCGCCGCCGCCGTAGTACGACGACGCCTCGTAGCTCGGGTTGTAGCCGTACCCGGAGACGGACCCGGCCGGCGCGGGCCAGATGGACGGCACGGCCACGCCCTGCGCGGCGCCCGGCACCATCGCCGGCGGCGGCGCGATCGGCTCGCCGCGCGGCGCCTCGGGCCCGGCCTTGGCCGCCATCATCTTCTCCAGGAGCGGGCCGAGGTCGGCCTTGCCGGGCTTCGCGTTCCCCGCGGGGGGCGCCTCGTCCAAGTTGAACTGGACCTTCTTGGCCTCTGCCTTCGCGTCCTTGCCGCCTTTCTCCGCCTTGTCCGGCTTCGCTTCCTTATCGCCCTTGCCCTCCTTCTTGTCTTCCTTCTTCTCGGCCTTGGCGCCCTCCTTCTCACCCTTGGCTTCCTTGACCTTTTCCGGCTTGTTCTCGGCCCCTTTGGCGGCGGCCTTCGGCTTGTCGCCGCCGCCGTCCTTGGCCTTCTCCTTGCCTTTGATGTCCATCTCCTTGATGACCCGGCCGGCCTCGCAGCAGAGTTTGTTGCAGACCTTCTCGGCGTCGAACGGGCCCGAGATCGTCACGGCATTGCTCTTCTCATCAAACGAGATCGTCTTGATGTTCATCTTGTCTGCGCAGCACAAATCAATCACAATCAGCCATTCTCGTCATGCACGATCATCAACACGAAACGGTTGTAAGTTGTAGCACGAGGTGACAGGTGAGCCCAACCACCGCCAAGGTGGACGCTCATGCTCATGCAGTCATGTGATTAAGGCGGGTCCACATGTCAGCGAGCGTTCCCGGTAGCGTGACAGGCCCTGTCACTGGCAGACTGCACAGGTGTTTGCACTGGTGAAGGGTGATGAGGGTGGGCTATACAATACTGTACCTTGGATCTTGCAGAGGACTCTTCTCATCTTCTTGTAGCATCTCTCGCATTCAAGGTCAACCTTGAGGACGATCGTGGAGATCTGCGATGAGATCAAATGATTTAAATGATGGTAAATGCGGGCTATTATTGGAAGTAGATCCAGTAGCAGTACAACTGGTACAGTACAATACTCCAATGCAATTGTCAAGTTTTTGTTTAGAGGTTAAACAGTACCAAATGGAATGAACTTGCAAACCAGGGGAAAAGGTGTTCATCGCTAGTTACTGAAACAAGAATTAAAAGAATGCAGTGGCGTCCAAAGAACTGTTTCTAGAAGAACATGCATAGCAAAGATTAATTCACAATTTAACCAAACAACTAAAGAAGGTAGGCGCCAAAAATAGTCACTCATGAGTCCTAAGTTTGAAAGTGTGTCATAGAGAAAATGTGAAAAGGACATCAGCAGAGGTTGAAAATTTTTTGTAGCTTTGTTGAAACGATTGATTAAAGACACAGACAAACTAAGAAAACAGACTTCATCTTCTTGGCATGGAAGTGGTTGGGCCTTGGGGAAAAGGAAACGAACTTTAGCCAGAGTCACTAGGAGACATTTGCTTGCTCAGTACTTCACTCGCCATACCTCAGGCTCCGGTTGAGTACTTCGCACTCTTTTAGGCTACAAAAACTCATTTTTGGACCAAAAACTGCGTGCAATCAATCCATCAAACCCCACTGAACTTTTTCCAGTGTCTCTATCAAACAACGGACATAACGCTGGTATCCAAAAAAAACATGTTTTTTATATCAGAGAAAAAGACCCCTTTTTTTCCTACGTCCGGCTCTATTCTGAATTTCTGGCAGTAAATCCAGTGAACTCGCAGACAGATGAGAAAAATACTGAAAATAAAAGAGAGATCAACACCATTGGACAGGAGTTGCAGAAGTTCATCCCCAAGAGCCAAGAAGAAGACATGAACATCCATACCAAACGGAACTCAAAATCACCCATGAAGAGAAAAACCGGAGAAGAAAGCAAGGACGCAAGAAAAGGAGTGTGAGGACTCATCGGCGTTCTTCTGCCTACCTTGTCCGCCATGGGAATGGCGCTCGAGGCTCCGTCACCTTCCTGGTGCGGACTCCGGACTCCGGGATGGCGGCTGTCGGCTGCAGAAGTAGAGAGAGTGTGGGTGCGCGAGGAAGGAGAAGGAAGGGTGGACACGGAAGAAGGGACGGGAGAAGCGGTGGTGAGCGCGGCGTTTTAAACCCGAGCTCGCTGGCGCACGCAGCCCTGGCAAATTAATCTACGACACCACCAACCCCAGAGCCACCGACGCGTGGGCTCCCCGGTCCGCGCGGCCCTTTGACCCTTATTAGCTGTGCAGCATGTGGCGAGGCGTTGCCGTGGCTGTGGCAGACGGTGGACCACCTCCCTCCTCCTCTGTGTGTGATCAGTGATCACGAACACGACACTCCTCAATCAGAGTACCAGCGCAATTCACTCGTAGAATCAAGATACCAAACAGACAGGAATGCTGCATCTCTGGAATGGCACGACACGCACATTTCACCGGACAAAATGGCAGCGAGTTACAGACAGATGACAGGGTAGTATAGTAAGTAGTAAATACACAAACAATGGAGGGGAGAAGGAAAGCTGAACAGAAATTTTCGTAGCATATGGCTTTTGGGGCAGGTGAGGCGATGCTCGGTACTAGCAGGCGAGCAGCACTGCAGCAGTGATGTGCGCATCAGTTTCAGAGCGTACTACGTGCAGCCAGGCCGCGCCGCGTAACAGGAGAAGGGAGCCCGGCCAAAGCCACCGAGCGAAATGGACACCTCACTTGGCGGCGTCTTCATGATGAGGCTTCCACAGTTTGGACGCTAGCGACCGCCGGCTCATGGAAACGAGGATGCCGCGGTCCCGTCCCGCGCCCCCTGCAGACGCCGGGATGGATCAAGGTCTCACTCTCATGGATGGGCGCGACTCCACCACAATTTCATTCGGGAAAGGGGTTAAAAAAAGGAATATATTATATTTTTTCCGAGTTTTGTGGGTGACAGCTTACCAGCAAATCATTCAGAGGGGGCTGCAAAATCTTGGGTTCTTCGGTGGCCTTCTTTTTGTACGGGCCGACGGGCGTGCTGGTTCAGTTTCTGCACTCTCTGCTCGTTTGTTTATGCGCTTGTTGGTAGCAGGGTGAAGCGGAGCGTGATCGGATTACGGGATTAGGCCAACAACTGTGCGATAAATATATAAATAAACTAGTGAAAGCCTTTTCCTTTCAATCATAGGCATACACACTGGCACTGTCCGTAGCAATCTGGCACGGCGAAAAGGGGCGCATTTGCTTCCAATGTGCTGCACAACTCATTCGCCGTTCGCCCCCCGTGCTGATGCGCGTCGAGATTAAAATACGCTGGAACCTTCCTGTGTGGCTGGCTGTGCCCCGCGAGCTTTCGGAACAGAGGCTCGTTGCGCTGGCTGCCTGCAGCCCGTGTCCGTTGTTCCCGTCCCCTCGCATCAAGAATCTTTTGACCGGTGGCCCTATTCCAGACACGGAAGGCGATCGCGTTGTCAGCGAGAGCCACATTTTCATGGCCCCGCGCTCTGCCCGACTGCCTCCCGGACGCCCGTGCTGTGCCAGCCGAGCCGGACGCTGGTTCGTGGAGAGATCACACCAAAAACACGAGTGAAATTGACGCCGCGGGACGCCGGCCGAGCTGTTTGGCGTCCAGAAACCAGCGGCGACCGCATGTGTGCGGGTGCGGTGCCCGCTGCCTGCCACACCGACCGCCGGGCCGCGAGCGAAGATGGCGGCGGCGTGCACGTACTCTTCCCTGCGCCCACCTAACACGCTCCCCTTGCGGCGTTTCCACGGCGGGGTTGTTGTTTTTCTTCCTGCGAGTTGTAGTGTCGGTGCTCACCCAGCTTCTCCGTCTCGCTCGAGGACCAGGACGGTGTGAATGTTCCGGTGGCGCGTCCATTTCTGCAGACTCGGGGAGCACACGTCCGTCCAATCGCTACATGCCCCAAGCCCAGTCCATCGAACGCCTCTCTTCCCGTACGCAACAGTTTCTCCGGCATCTTGCGTTTACGTTATACCTGTGACAACCATTTATGTGGTTTTATCGATGCCTCCGACGTCATCAGTTCGTACTAAAATGACTCGTACGCCGAACCAAAAACGAGCGTTGAGCTTTCAAGTGGCGTTTACCCGATGCGTACGTCCCACCATTCCACACCATCGTTTGTATTGGATTGGTTATGCTGATAACACCAACGAAGCATAAGATCGTACTCGATGATTGGCTCCCCTGCTGGATTAAATAGTACGGATAATTCCGATTGGTTACACCCAACTCAAATGCCCCCAAAGAAAAAGGATTAATGATTAATGACACCAGAAAAGGATTAGTGAGCACTGTTCGCCTGTGAAAGACCGGACAAAGTTTAATGGTTAATGACGCCAAAAAAGGGATCACGAAAGCGAGGAGGAAAGGAATCGGGAAGATGGAGCCTCGCTTTCAGAGGACCAGGGACGCCACTACGGCATCACCCACAGACATTTTACCTGATCCACTCGGCCACTACACGGATCGCCATACCCCCGTCCTGGAGAGTGGAGACGCAGACTGCAGAGCAGGTGGCCGTGGTGTACCCGGTGGCCAGCTCGAAGCGAGCAGCTGGAATAAAAGTGCTGCCGTGCTGCTTGACTGCTCGTACTACAGTAGCATTGCTTGGCGTCAATGCGTATGCGTGCACCGTGAGTTTCATCAAACCGAGAAGGAAGCAAGATCCCGGAATATGGTGCGCGAAGCTTTAGCACCAAGGGAGAAAAGGGATAGCCTACGAAGCCGAGGATCTTTGGATAAACTGTTAGATTTAGGCTCATACGTGGTCTAATCTGAAAATTTCAAAGCATGCATAACCTTTCGTCCTATATTGCTAATTCAAGGAGAGATTGTCTTTAAATATGGAAGTTTTCTCTCTATGCAAAATAGGTGCAAATGAGATATAAGTAGACTATTGCGCGTATTTTTACGTGAAAAATCGCGTGACTTGTAACTTGCGACACTCGCTGTGCTCAATCTCTTGCTGATGCTGCGTCAATCAGGTTTTTGGGCAGCGACCGCTTGCTGATTCTGCAACATCTACTTCAATACGTTCGACTAAGTTCTACGCGGGATCATTGAACAATTTCCTTACGCAATCTTGTTCTAGACAGTATGTTGCCTGCTTAATTGTATTATTTGCTTGCATTAATTTTGTATTTTTTTCTCTAAATAAAATCTGGAATGTTTTTTAGGCACATATTTCCAACCTAAACTAATGAGCTAGACGTCAAGGAAATACAGAAAATGAACTTGCGAGCTGGCTGAACTGTTGTTCTTGCAGAGCTTGAACAGTCAGAGGCAATGCAATGGCGACCCATGTTCCCATACTCCAGAGCAGAAGAATCTCTTGAACTTGTGCAGCATGGACCGAGCGGGAGCAGGATCCCGGGAAAAATAGTTCTGGAAGCTTTAGCAGCAAGAGAGAATGGACAGCATACGAAGCCGAGGGTCTTTTGATAAACAAATGAGCTACTCGACGTCTGGACGTCAAGGGAACAGTGGAACACTGAAATCGAACTCGCACTGATCCCCTACACTACTTTGGAGCTGTCTCATGCACTAGCGGCCCGTACTCCATGGCAGAAGAATCTCTCGAAGCGCATGTACAGCGTATTTGCTACGGGAGCATCATCGGCCGAGACGAAGAAGCAGGATCCCGGGAAAAGAGTTCTGGAAGCTTCAAGTTGCACGGGACAGCCTGCAAAACCGAGGTTCTTCGGATAAACAAACGAACTGTGCCACGCACACTTCAAGAACACACAGACACTCGAATTCAACTTGACCTTTTGGCGTTGATTCCCTACGACGGTGGACTAGTGGTCCGCACTGGATCCGTAGCGTCATGAGGTGTCATGACGAAGACGATGGCACGAGTGCACGAGCGAGCTGCGACCCTGAACAATGAGGGCGAGCGAAAGTGAGCGTGATGGCTCGGGCACGGGCGCGGCGGAGTGGCGTTGATGGAAAGTTGGAAACCGTCCGTGGGGGACGGGGACGGATCGAGCGGCATGGCCCAGTCGGGCGCATCAGGTTGCCATCCGAAGTTGCGAGCTGGGGAGTGGGGCTTCATCATGCGCGTGTCTCAAGACTCTGAACTCGAGCAGCAAAGCAGGCGCGACAGTGAATCTGACAGGCTGACAGAAAGGTGCGGAGTTGTTTCAACCACTCGTGCCACCAATGCTAGCGAAACAGGACCGGTCCTTTTTTCAGCGTTTTTGGAGCTAGCTAGTATCTTTTTTTCTACAAAAGGATGACGTGCTGAATGCAAAAGGTCTGCTTTTTGGATCGGCAAATGTACGTAGAATAAGGAATCGTTGATCTCAAAAAAAAAAAGGAATCGTCAAGCATGTTTTTTGATTCAGTTGAAACGAACAAGCAGAAAACCAAAGCCCAATTTCAGGTCTCTCCCGATTCCCGATCCACTCACCCCAAGGCCCATCTGGATATACAAAGCAAGCCCGGTCGGCCGAGGCCTTTTCAAATAGGCCTGACAAGCCTTCATGGCGGAAAGCCCAACGTGGCGTCATGGGCTCTTACTCTCCCAACTGACGAGTTGCCCACCCATCGGCCATCGCGTGGCGGCGGGGGACCTCGCCCGCGGCCCGCCGCTCACCGTATCTATCGCGGACGCCGGACGGGAAGTTGCCACCACTCGTGCACGAGCAGGCGCGGCACAGCACCGTCCCGCCCGGGTCCGGCCGTCCGGCGTCCGCAGTTTCAGCAACCGCCCCGCGCCCATCACGTTCTGCGCCGTCGCCCGCCGATGCACCAAGTAGCGGCGCTCTCGCCCGCGCGCGCGTACCCAGACTCCCAGAGGCCGAAGGCCCGAAGCGCTCAGCCGTAGGACCCGCGGCCCCGCCACCGTCTCTTGATGCACGGGCACGGCGGCGCCCGGAGGCTCGGGCCTGCCGCGCGATCTCGCGTCCCTTCTCTGTTTGCTCGCCTCCGCGCGCGCACTCGCGCCCCAGTTCCCATAATCCCACACCACGCGCGTGTGGCGTGCGCCCCCCGCCCGCCATGGCGGTAGCTAGCGCCTAGCGGGCACTGTTGGCGCGGTCCGCGCTGCCTCCCGCCGGTTTCACGCCGTTGCCATGCGTCCCCGGCGGCGGTGAAGCTGCGCCCAGCACACATCGAACTGCTCAAACAATTGGTGTGTGAACAAGAGATACACGCATTGCCGGGGCGTGAACAACGCGTACGTTAACATTATAACGCGACGAGCAAATCGGAGCCAAGTACCAAACGCAAGTTGCCAAGTTGCTCCAAGTAATACTAGTAACAGGCTGACAGACTGAAAAAATACAACCGTAACGAGGCAAACATGAAACAACTTCAATAGCACCCCTGTTTCTAGCTAAAAGGGGAAGTGGAAGAGCCGAAGAAGAGGCGTTCCCGGTTACACACGGTCGAGTCTCGAGTGCTAGCTCGCGAGCTTGAACTACCTGTGCCACTGATTCACTGACACGTCACGCGCGCATCTATCCGATCCATCCGCCGGCACGGAGGCGCTGCGCGCCACACGCTTGCTGCTTCCCGCTACTCGTACCTGTAGATGAAGTCGGAGTTGCCGACCATGGCGTTGAGCACCTGCGAGACGAGGAACCCGCTGCCGGCGATGACCACCACGATGAGCAGCGCCGTCACGGGGTTCTTGAGCAGCTCCACGATCGGCTGCAGCACCGTGTACGCCACCCCCGTGCTCACCGTCAACGCGTACAGCGCGTACCGCCGCATGTTGTCCCAGAACTCCTCCACCAGCGGGCCCTCGGGACCCAGCGCCAGCGCCGGCCCAGCCCCGGCCGACAGGGCCAGCGCCACGCCCACGCCCGCCGTGATGCCGCCGATGAGCGCCCACGTCGGCAGCGCGCACGTCCTGCCGCCGCCTGCCGCGGGCTCTTGCCGCGGCTTGCTCTCATTAGTGGCTGACACGGCTGCCTCGATGCTCTCTTGAGGTGCTATGGCCAGGCGCGCTGCTTGCTGCTGTGGGGTGGGTTCATGGGAGGAGAGGCGAGCTCGGACTGCGGCGGCGGCGAGGCCATGGCGGCGTCTGGGAGAGAGGCGAGGTAGGTGGAGGGCGCGGTGGAGGAGAGAGAGCTGGTTCATCTTGTGCTGCCGTCGCCGCTGCTTGGGCGGTGATGTGGTGGTGTCCGGGTCTCTGGGATGTGAGGAGGTCGGAAGAGGAAGAGCCTGTGGTGGTTGCTTCTTCGTGATAGGCCTCTACCAAGTTAGCTAATTTTATCTTTTTTATTATGGTTTTATTTTGTTTGGTTTATATCTTTATTTATTTTTCATGAGCTTTCAGGGGTACCACGTCATAAGGTTACAAGAGCACTTTGAATAAAATCTCTCATAAAACTTATAAAAACTCATTCCTTTTTTATCCCCGTGACAAATCGTGTATCCTATTGAGGTGACCGGTGTCATTCACATCCCAACGGAGCAAAGTTTGTGATTGGAAAGTGGAAACTACACACGTGCCTTTTGGAAAAGGGTAAAATAAAACTACCAAACTACTCGTGTTAGTCAATGTTCGTAAGGTGTGTTTTCTTCTGAAAACGTCAGACTTTATGAGTTTCGATCATTATTAAATTATATGCATATTTAATATATTAAAGTTGCATCAATATAATCAAAATGCCTTTTCATACCTATGTTGATTTATTAGCAATTGGTAATATGATGGATGAGAAAATAAGGGCCAAAATATACTTCCGATGACTTTCTTGTTGTAAAATCTGACATTATTTGTCATATGTGTTTTGTGGTACATCTATAATGAGAAAAATAATAGCCCCAAGTAGATGCTAAACTCTTCGAACATGGCGTATCCAATCATTTCTCGTTGGATATGGTTATTTTGAACATTATTAGACAAATAATTTTTTGCATGATAAATCAAATTAAATGTTGCACTTTTATTTCTTGATGACATGAATAATAGATGGTAACTACTAAGTGAACTGACCGCTAGACAAACTGTTTTATAAGGATTTTCCTACTCTTTTAAATGAAGTACTACTACCTCCTTTCGCAACTAAATGACGTCCAGACATCAAGCTCTACATATAGTTCAATCCTCATGTTGGAAACATCATATACTTTCCGACTGAAGGAAGTATTTATTAGCGTGTCTACTTAATTATCTATCTATTAGCGTATCTACTTAATTATCTTTTTAAGCCATTAACGTACTGCTTACATATAGAACTTATACATAAAAAATGAAGTAAGGGTGTGTTCAGCTATGATTTTTTGCTGCTACGCTGCAACTATGGCTGCAACACCAGCAACTATAGCTCTTGTAGTTTTAGAAGACTACCAGCGCAGCTGTAGCAATCTCAACCGAACAGCTTGTAAGTTGTTCATATAAGAACCGTACACTATATAAACCACTCTATTCATCTACTTGTGGCCAATCACACACCATTGGCTTACGGCTCTCTAAATCGTGAAGCTCACAATTTACCCTAAACAAAACCGTGAGTCCGTGACCACCTCATCGCGATTTTTGACTTTGTTCCTTCCATTATCGTCACAACTTAGAACCTGAAACCTAAACAAAAAAAGTTTTTACCTGCCCTCTAAAGGAAAATATCTATTTGTCGAGCACTGACTGCTAGACAAACTATTTGCAAGGATTTTCCTACTCTTTTAAATGATGTTTAAACTTGTTATATGTAATCTACATATGATTTGCATATCGACATAAATTAGTACTTGACAAAAATAAATTATATTAGCTACCACTAACTCCTTCCGCAAATAAATGGCGTTCAAACATCGCATACAATTCAATCCTTATGTCGGAAACGTCCCAGACCGAAGGAAGTTTTTATTAGCGTGTCTACTTGATCATCCTTCACGCGAAATCATTAACGTATTACTCATAGAAATGAAGTATAAGTTGTTATATAAACCAGCTTGTGGCCAATCACACCTACCAGCTCTCTAAACCGTGAAACTCACAATTTACTCTGGACAAAACCGTGACAAGCTCACCGCGGTTTTTGACTTTGTTCCTCACTTCCTCCCATCGTCGTAATCACAATCCGAAAAAAAAAGTTTTTACCTGCCCCCCGAAGGAAAACCACACCAACCGTCGCCCTGCCCATGCGGCCTTCGCCGCTGCGTTCACCCGAAAGAGAGGGAGGCAGGGAGCCAAGCACAGTAGATTCCCCTTCCCTTCTCTCCTGCCCCCTTCAACCCCCTCTCCTCACCTTCCCACCTGTCCGCCTTCCTCCTCCTTCCCCGCGCCGCGCCCTCCTCTCCCCGCCGCCACTGAGAGGGAGGCCGTCCTTGCGCGCGTGCGCCCCCGCCCGGAGAGGAGTCCTCCGCCCGCGCCTCCCGTGCGCCCGTCCCGACGCCTCTGGTCCCTCCGACCGCCGCCGCCGCCGCCGCCACCTCCGCCGCCACTTTCCTTGCTGTCACTTCTGAGAAAATTTCTGGGGTTTCTCTGACGAGGATCGACCGTCGGCGCAGGAGCGGGCTTTGCCGCCGCCTTCCGTTTTATGGAGAGGTTCCTGCTCAGCCTTAACCCGTTCCGGTTCAAGCCGCTCTGGCCGGCGAGGACTGCCTCCAAATCCCTCTGAAGCCCTAGGAAATCGTCCTCCCGTCCGGGGGTTCCCAGAAATCCCCCGGCCGCCGCCCTCCCAACACCCTTGTTTTCCGGGTTAATCTGAAGTTTCCTGTAAAAAATCTCTCGTGCCCTCCGAGGTTTCCGAGAGGCACCAGGCTCCCCTTGCTTCGCCGAGAACTGAGAGCCCTAAGGGGGCGTCCTCCCAAAGACCCTCTCGAGAAGGACATGACCTTGCTGCGGGCGGCGGCGCCTCCGTTCGCGTAGTGCCGTGCCCCCGGGCTGTTTTGCGTGGGCGTCCTTCCTTGCGGCGTGGGCGTTGCGGACGAGGATGGCGAGGGAGGACGGCCCGGTGTTCGTGCGGTGGAGGGAGGAGTTCGTGTCGCAGGAGCGGGGCAGCCGCGTCGTGCACTATTACCTCGACGACGCGGCCGGCGGGTCCCACCTCGCCGTCGTCGGCACCGAGAGGAGCCTTCGCCACATGCTCTACGTGGTCTCCGAGGACTTCCGCGCCGCGTGGGGGTGCGGCGGCGGCGCTGATGACGGCGGTGGGCCGGCCGTGTTTGCGCGCAAGTGGAGGTCGCGCCGCGAGGTGGTGGATTGGCTCGCGTCCTTCCTCCCGGTGAAGGCACTTAACTCGAGTAAGTAGTTCTCGATTGCATCCGTTTCGTTTTATTAGGTTTTTACTACTGAGTACATGAATTCTTCGGACATTTATAGTCACCGAATCCATAGCTCTTGTTCACTTGAGCCTTATTTTTGTGATATTCAAGGAACCTAAATTGTGTTCTGGAAGCCATGAATGCCAAAGTTGTGCTCTGAAAAGTGAAAACCATGACTGCAGCCTAGTAGTAACAGTTTGGAACCTATAAATTCTGTTAAGGTAGCTGGCCTCCCTTTACACTTATCGTAGAAGTGTTTGATTGTGATATGCACAATGCAATAAATTCATGCCTCTAAGGGCTTGTCAAACACAATGAAATGTTCTCCTATATGCACTTCATGAACGCACCTTTCTCTTGTATTATATTCATTTTGCCATGAAGAGAAGTGGAAGATTGTGGAAAAAGTTTTATCTGCTAAGAAGCTCAAGGAGAGGCCGTTAAGCTTCTCAGCTGAAAAGGAATGAAGCTTCCCCAGGGATGCCATCCGATAACCATCATCCTATTTGGGAGTGCATGGCTTCTATTTAATACCTGTAGTTATATCTATACTCATGCACACAAACACAAAAATAACACTCACTCATGGTTGGAGTACCTTTCAGGTCAATAACTAGTCCGAATAACGCTTATATGTATTATATTAATTGATATCAATGTCTTTTATTTGTAACTAATAATTTGCTGTCCATTTCAGAATTCTCAAAATGCGGATCTTATGCGGATAATGACACCGGGTTGGATGGATACAGTGAAACTGATAGCTTTCAGCACCAAAATCTAGTAAGTCATCAGTTATAAATTTGTGTAATTTATTTCCATGTATTATGAGCTCATTGGTATTTTTGCTGTTGTCTTTGTTAGGGGAAAGACTACAGCTCAGACATTACATGGTCCGGTTCATTCTGGACATGCGGCAAGCAGCTTCGGCACTATCGAGCTTTTTGTCGCAATGGAACCACAATATCTGTAAGTTTCGTCATGATATTGTGTATACGCCATGGTCATGTCTAGATCTTCCAGAATGTCTTATGGCATCTTATTTTGCAGACCCACACATTTGTGCTGGTCTTGTCAGAGGAAGAAAGTCGCTATCTTGCATACTTGGAAGACATGTATGAAGATAAGAAGGGACAGAAGAAGGTCAAAGTGCGGTGGTTTCATCAAAACCAGGAATTTGCTTGTGCCATACCTCCTCCTCCCCCTCATCCTTGCGAAGTTTTCATTACTCCTTTTACGCAAGTAATCAGTGTGGAATGTGTTGATGATATTGCAACTGTTTTAACTCCTGACCATTATGAAAAATGCTCCAATGCATTGCCAACTTCTTCTTTTGTTGGGATACGTTTCTGCTTTCGCCAGTATAGCAAAAATAAGTTCAAGCATTTTGACTTGAGTACACTGCGTGGATATTTTAGTCAAGCTGTTGTTCTGTCCTTGAAAATTCCAGCTGAGTCAGAAAAGGATGGTGAAATCACACCTGGGAAGACTAAGTTTCAAAAGCAGTATGAAAGGCTTTATTCAAAATGTTTGGGCACTAAAATCTGTCGAGGTCCACAAGCAGACTCCATACCACCTTATCAGATATTAAATAATAAGCAATCTCCTGGAAAGCATTTCTCTATCAAGTTTATAGGGCCCCAGATTCAACTAAAGCCCACATACAGTGCTGGTGACAGAGTAGAGATCTTGTCTCAAGACAGTGGCATTATTGGCTGCTGGTTCAGGTGCACTGTTCTAAAGTCATGTATTAATCATAACAAACTGAAGGTTCAGTATGATGATCTCCAAAATGCTGATGATAGTGGGAGATTGGAGGTATGACTGATGACTTGAGCCTCTTTTCTTTTCTCCTTCAATGCCATGATCTATTCTATTGTTCTTGTATAAAATGCATTCTCTGATCAAAAGTCGATATCATTTCGTGCTTCTTCAATATGAGTTTATGTGCCTCTGTGCAGGAGACAGTGCCTGCCTCTACATTGGCTCTTCCTGATAAATTGGGACTGAGAAGCCCAGACCGAC
Source organism: Setaria italica (assembly GCF_000263155.2). Taxonomy (NCBI): domain Eukaryota; kingdom Viridiplantae; phylum Streptophyta; class Magnoliopsida; order Poales; family Poaceae; genus Setaria; species Setaria italica. The sequence continues at coordinate 45,343,284 of NC_028451.1, read as the reverse complement.
TAAGAATTAGGCCACGCCCTCAACAAAATATTTCTGTTAATGGTGCTGCTTTGATACCTGGAACTGCTATTGACGTCTGGCAATTTAGCGGCTGGTGGGAAGGAATTGTTGTCAGTTTAGAGAACCCTGCTGCAGATAGCCTCCAAGTATACTTTCCAGGTGCCTTTTCCTTGTTCAACCAATATTTCCTTATTTTGTCTACCCTATGAGAAACAAAAGTTGCTTTGACAAAATATGTTCTAGCACTGAGTTAACAGAGTAAAATCCACATGGTTAAAAGTACACCATTTTCCTGCTGGTTTAAACCCCAAATTGTATATCATTTCCTTTTTTATCTTTTCAAGTATGCTAATTTTATTAAATCTATCATGAAACAATGTGTGATCTATGTGTAATCATATTGCATCAGACAAAGATTGGGTGCTTCTAATAAATGTATCATCATTTACAATATGTGCATGAAGATGGTGACATTTCTGTTGTTATATCATTCCAGGAGAGAATTTTTTTCGGGTATGCCAGCTACAGGATGTAAGAATCTCAAAAGATTGGGTGAAGAACCAATGGGTTGATATTGAAATAAAGACAAATGTGTTGTCACGAATACCTTCAGATGGTGTCAAAACAAGGCAACCTGATAATTTTTCATCTGTTGGCGTGCTAGACTCTAGCAGTTCTGCACTGCCTGAGCAAGAGCTTGCAGCTATCCAAGCAAACTCCAATGGAGATAAACCAGTGCCTGAGCGAGGGCTTGCTGCTATCCAAGCAAACTCCAATGGAGATAAACCAGTGCCTGAGCGGGGGCTTGCTACTATCCAAGCAAACTCCAATGGAGATAAACCAGTGCCTGAGCAAGGGCTTGCAGCTACCCAAGCAAACTCCAATGGAGATAAACCAGTGCCCGAGCAAGGGCTTGCAGCTACCCAAGCAATCTGCAATGGAGATAAATCAGTGACTGAGCAAGGCCTTGAAGCTATCCAAACAACTTCCAATGGAGATAAACAAACAGAAGCTAGCAAGCAAACTGAGGTTAGTTTGACTGATAAAACCTCCTCCCTACTTGTGGAGGATGAGAAACAAACGATTCTAGGGAAGCGTCCCAGAGATGATGGTGAACAAGACTGCAACGGGGAAGTAGGTGTAGATGTTGGCAAGACATGAGGTTTGGGACTCCCAAACTCGTTAGACTCATGTACATAGCTATAGATATGGTAATTGAAACCCCCAGGGAGGGGTTTTACTAGGTTGCTGATATCAGAGCGAATTGTCACCTCTTTGTCATACACGGACCTCTACTAGTGTTCTTATTTTGCTGGTAGATGTGGTGTTTATGTTACGAGACACAGATTGCAAGCTGAATGGTACCCTTCCCAGTCACGTTATATAGCAGTATTTTTGCTGTGACGTCTTCCTGCCTCGACTATAGTTCAATTCATCGCAATCAGTTTAACTTCATTCATTTTTCTAGACTGAAATCTCGCCCTTACTCACTTGTATTGCAATTTTTGTATCTACTCTTTTCTCAGCTGGTGTCAGCATTTAGGTGCTGTTGATTCTCGTAGCCAATCATGATGATCCATTCTGATCGCTATGATGAGCATCCTACCATCCCATGAAATGCAGCTGCGCATGTTGATCTGAAGAGGTTGCCAAATGAGAGCATTTTTCACTCTGCGGGTCATGTGCCATCTATTTGTGGCATCCTGGATCTGAACTTGCCTGTACTAAGAATTCAGGAAGGCACGCCATGATCTCATCATTTTGATTTTCTGTTATGTTAGGCCTGAGGTCCCTGACAGAGGCATGTCACATGATGGACTTTGGCCTCCCCTATTTCCCTTCACACATGCAGACCAAACAGATCTCATCGCAGTATCTCACCACATATATGGACGTGTCAGGTTTGTTACATGGTAGTATATGGTACACCGTACTTGTCTACTGACTAAGCTGCTTGCTAGGTACATTATCTGCACTGAAGAAGACTGAACAGAGGAGTGTGAAGAACTTGCAGGATCTACAGCTTAGGCCATTGCTCGCCATCGACGAAGCTCCGACTGAGGAACGGCCGCAGGATGGATCTACAGCCTGAGCCACTCCTCGCCGTTGATGAAGCTCCGGCCGAGGAACGGCCGCGCCTCCTCATAGGTGAGCGCCCGGGACCAAGGCACCCGCTGCCTCGTGCTCGCCCCTGGACCCTTGCAGCTGTACTCCCCGAACAGCACCGTCCTGTCCAAAAATTGAGCCCAGAAATATCAATCTCTGAAACGATGCTGTGCCGTATCGTTTTTGTCAGGTTTGGAAAGACCCGGCAGGTAACAGCCGAGTCACATGTGGTAACTAACTGCATTTCCTTGTAAAGAACTAAAGACTGTTTGGTGAGCCTGTCCTGCTGGGCAACTGCCTACCTACTTCCTATGAATTTGATCGTCAGGTAAATTGTAAACCGGTTCAGTTAACTGTAATTGTGATTAGAGCAGTAAAAACAATATGATGATGGTAGAAGCGCAGCTCACTTTGTTCTTGTCCGATCGCCCCAGTCGCTCCAGCCCTGGGGCACGACGATGCCGCTGAGGTCGCAGTAGGAGTAGACCACCCGGGCGTACCGGCCCCACGCCCTGCCCAGGTACAGCATGCCGGAGCCGGTGAGCCTGCACCCCACGAAGGAGAACCCGGAGTCCTCCGTCGGCGAGCTCCGCTGCGACGCCGCGATCGCGCCGTAGCTCGTCGCCACCGCGTGCAGCGTGCACCCCTGCGATTTCGTTGTAACGTCCAGCAATCAGCATCAAGGAGGAGCAGCAACGGGACATCGCTGTCATTGCCAATTGGCCTGGACAGTTGTGCGAAGGGTACGAAAAGAATGTGACCACTGAATCCGTTGAGGTTTTGAGCATGGATTTGTGCAAGAGCGCTTGAGCGTCGTGCAGGGCTAAGTGCCTAACGACCTGATTCCACTGAGCCGGCTAGGTAACCTAAGTGATAACCGGTGTGTCCAAGCAGAGCATTCCAAGCTAGACACATAGAAAGTGAGGGACTAAAAGATGGAGCATTTCTTGCTGCAAGAACATGAAATGGCAGGGTTGGTGAGTGCCTGAATTGCGATTTTCTGATAGCAACGTGACACCATTGATCAGAAGCGAAGGAAGGCACGGAGAAAGGCAAGTTAATGGTGTCAGCAATAAAACCAGTACTGTGGTCAAAACATGGCAGCTTGTTTAGCAGCGCAGAATGTCTGGATTTTTTTTGTCAAGAAAATTTAGTGGCTATAAACCATCGCGAAAATTTGAGCAAATTTCTCTTGCTGCCTACCTGGTACAGGGACCTTGCGTTCCCAAAAATGAAATCGATGGATCCCTGGATGTCGCAGTTGTAGAGGTAGTGCCGGCCGATGTTATCGAACAGCGTGTCCTGCGTCCCCAGGATCCTGCACCTGTACAGCATGGTCTTGTCGCCGGACAGCCGCAGCGCCACCGCCTGCTGCCCAACCGCCCCCGGCGGCGCCGCCGGCGCGGAGTTCTGCCGATCGCCGGGTGCACATTCATTCATGTAACCAGAGGATCAGATCGTGCACAACCACAACAGCTTCGGTGAAAGATATTGAACAAGCTAGGCTCGAGCGCGTACCTCGAAGGTGATGTGGCTGGCGCAGAAGTAGTCGGCCTCGACGGCGACGGAGGCGGAGTAGAAGGTGCCGACCTGGTGGCCGGAGCGGTCGATGTCCGACGCCCTGGCGTTCCACGTGATCACCGTTCGCCCGGTGCCCATGCCGATGAGCGACACGAACGGCTTCGTGATCGGCACCGTCACCTTCTCCCTGCACCCACCCGCCATTGCACACTTTTTTTATATTCATTACAAATTACAGTGAAAGAGTTTTTGCTACGCAAAATCGGATGCTTCATACCAGATTAAAGGAAGCAATGCACAAATTTAGCACCTACTTGTTAAGCCTAAAATTTGCAGTTCACAAGCTAGACGACACTGCACCGAGTTGCTTTCAAGTCTTAAACACTGAGAAAATGGAAAACTGCTACTAGTAGAAAACTGAATGAACTGGCTGTCCAAAACAAGCAAAGCAAAAAGGAAAAAAAAGTTAGAGAAGAGTTGCAGCTAAGCAGAGAAGAGACCAAGGGGCAAGAGAGGGAGACGATCGAGCACACGTCGTGATCACTTAATACCCCATTAACGCTGAGGCAGTTACTAGAAGAGAAGAGACGCGGTAGTGGAGGCGGAGGCATAGCAAGCAGCGCAGCGGCGGCCGATCACCCAACGCACCTGTACACGCCGGGCCTGACGAGGATCTTGACCCGGCGCCGGTTGCCGGCGGGCACCATGTCGACGGCGCCCTGCACGGTGCGCGAGTGCCCCGTCCCGTCCTGCGACACCACGATCGTCTCCAGGTCGTGGCGCGCCCTGGCCTTCACGGCGCCGCCGCCGCCCATGGCGCCTTCAGACACGCCGCCCGGCGCGGCCACGGCGGCGGCCGGGATGCTGAGGTCGTCCCACGTTATGAACCCGTCCGCGGCGCCGCCCGCCGCGGAGACGGACGCGGCGAACATCAGGACGACGACGACGGCCGCGCAGGCGCAGCGTCGTCGCTCGCACCCGGCGGCGGCCATGGGCGCCGTGCTCACCCCCAGCCGCGGACCTTGCCCCCCGGCTCGGGTCAGGCTGTCCCGTCGAGTAGAGAGCTAGTCGATCGGCTGATCAGCTGCACACGTGAGGGCTAGCAGAGCTCGTGGCAGCTATGGTCAGCTCGGTCGTCGGTGAGGTGTGATCGCTGTGGTCAGGGAATGGATATGTAGAGTGCTCGCCGTGGCTGTGATTGTGTCGCTCCGCACGCTGCGTTGCATGACATGGGAGGAAGGATGATGACGACGACGACGAGGCGACGAGGGTGATGATACGAGAGGATTGGGGAGGACGGAATGGAATGGGTGGAATGCGAGACGTTGTAGGCGTGAGGAAGTAGTGACGCCATTAAGTACGAGGCCGCGCCTGGCCGAACCGGCCGGCCGGCCGCGCTAGGTGCCTAGCTTTCCCCCTTGATTCAGTGCCGGTTTCGGTGTGTTCCGGCAGAGAAATTCAGTGCGAGAGGCCGGCCGTGCCATGGAGTTGTGTGCACGGCTGAGCCTGATACGTGTTCTCGTGTCACGGACGATCGGAGGGCCATTTCGTTCACGGCATCGTCGCGAACTGACGCTGCTTGTAACAGCTTTTTTTTTTTTTGGAATAAAGCTTGTAACAGCTTCATGCAGCGGATCGCGGGCAGTGCCTGGCACGCGTTGAGGCCCCAGTTTGTGGGCATGGAATTCAGAAGGATTAGTGGTTAAAATTCTCAGTGTCGTGGGCAAGGAACGTGGAAGGGTTGTTTTGTGCGTGAATGTTTCTGGAGTGGTGGGACGGAAAGGTTGGTCATGTCTTGCGCGCGCGAGCATTTGTTTAAAATTTGTGGGATTTTCAAACTCGTCATGGAATTTCAGAGAAGGGATGCCGGATGGGGGTAGATGGCGAGTGGTTGGTTCAGAACGGTCGGGTCATTGGGTGCAGTCCAGCACGTTCGCCTCTTCGATCTCCATCCTGTTCAGCTGCAGCTCATGTTCGTGTCAAGGGTAATGCCGTGGTGGTTAACTGCTTTTCTTGACACCTGATTCAGAAATGTTCCGGAACAGGACGCTGGTTCAGACGAGCAAAAGTTAGCAGTAGGCAGGCTACGAGTCAGCGTCAGTGTTCCTCCCAAAATGGATTCGGCAGAGGAGCATTACGTGCTGGACCTAACAGCGTTGGATGGTCAGTCAGGTAGGGCTTCTTTGACGATTAGGACGTGCTCCGTCTTCCGCGTTGGGTGAGATTTGCAATGCAGGGTTTTCGTTATTTTTTGAAGGACTGAGGTCAGGGTCAGATTTCTACTCCCTAGTGTGGTGGTCAGCTCAGCGCGCCTCAGCTGGCCATGCCCGAGGGATCGACTGAATGGTCTTGAGACTGGTCCGGGTCGTGTGCGCGTTCGGCCCTGGGCCTGTATGAGCTATCGGATCATTTCAGCCCATGGACTTAGCCGGAGACACCCGTTATCCCCTCCTCCCTGTTCTAACTTTTCATCACGAGGAGAACGCAAGAACGTGCCGATGCCCAAAGTTCTTACGTTGTCAATATGCCCAGAGACTCAGAGTACAGAACTAGAGTGGTTTTCAGTTGCGTGAATAATACAAGAACAATGGAGAAGGCAGAGGTAGCTACAGGCAAATGCATCCTTTGCACTGGCAAGCAAGTCAACAACTATACAGCGCAGCTTAAAAACTCGAACTGCTGCGGACACCAGACTTTGCGAGTGATCTTCAGACGGGATGGCATCATTTACAGGGACAAAACGATCTTCACCTTCAGCCTACCAGTTCAGCTCTTCCAACTGCCCATCCCGTTCTGCTTCAGCCTACCAGTTCCAACTCTTCCGAATGTTCATCCTGTTCCACTCCTGCATCAGACGATCAGACACAAAGAAAATTCAATATGCATCCCACAATGTTGACTGTTCAACCAGCTCAAGATTAAATGTTGCAACGAGTGTTGCTTCAAAAAGGGAAAAGATCGCAAGGAGTGATGCACCGAAGCAAACAGGGTTACATTACATGGGGAACATAGAATGCCGCTAAACCACTATAATATGGTATTTCAGCTAGTTAGGTGACTCAATGAAGCCAGCTTGCAGAAAAACCAACATGCAACCTATTTACACCAACTATATGATAGTTTAGGTAAAGGTTACAGATGTAACATGAGTCATGACCGCATGCTTGATGTTTCATCCTTACTCATTATGCTCTAATATCTATTGCATTACATAAACTAATGGGAAGGTTACATCAACTATATTTATGAAAATAATGCACACATTCACTTTCCATAATTGCTAACAAAAGTAAGAGACCATGTACCGGGGGGGGGGGTGTTCCATTGAGAAATTTGCAGCACTGATACCTACGGTTTTCCTGTTTTTGTCAGATTATCACCTATTCTTTTGAGTTGGCAAGTTAAAATCAAATCTTCTCTTCACCTTGCCTATATGCCAAGTACAGTTTATCATCAAAATTTGGAAAGTAGGAGGATAATTTCAACACATGTGCACTAAATTGAAAGGATAGGTGGGTAAGCTAAACTTTTCAGAGCATAGGAATATTTTCAATGATCCAATAGTGCAGGTACATCGACTGGAATTGAGAAACTGGGATTTCAGGATGCAATAAAAAAGCCTACACAACGATGACAAAGGGAATTGAGGGAGCCACGCCGTTAACAGAAATGGAATGCGTGATCAAATAGAACTCATAACTATGATTATGTTGCAACTTAGTAATGCATCTAAAACTTTGGTTTTACACTCTTACTTGCAGCTTTGGATTCAGAAAAGTTAACAACGGCAGCAGAAGCAGAAACTTTAGTATTTTTTTTTCATTAGCTTACGAAGGTTACAGAAATACAATATGATGTCACTTTATATGCTCACAAGGGAAAGCAAGTATAAAGATTTGATGCCATGTATAAAAAAGGAGATCATATGTACATGTAGTGACTAAGTTTGCAGATAGGTCAATTAGTCCATACCTAATTCTTATTCCACGACTGCTCAACCTCAGGCCTATGGACTGACATGCGAGCAATCTCAGATATAGCCGCATCACTAGCCTGTGTGTCATCACCAGCAAGCTCCTCATATGCAGCCTCAAATGCTTCCTGCCAGAACCGTGGAAGCCGTACATGATCGCCCGTGCGTGTGTAGACGTCCCACATCCGGCGCGCTAGCTTTTCCCTTTCCTCCATCTCCTGTTCAATGCCCAATTAGGCAAATTTCAGTCTTTGCCTTCTTCACAGCCCAAAAGCATTACAAGTGAGATGTTTTTCTAACACTGTAGTGCAACAATTTAGCCAGCTATCAACCAATATAGAATTTAGTTCATTATCATGTGTAGTACTACAATCATGAAGTACAATCGTTATTGTAAATGAGGAGCTAAAAGAAGATGAGAACTGTAAGCAGGACCAGATTTATCTTCACTGAAGGTAAATAATTACCCATTGAATCCACACTGAAATCAAGAAGTAATGCATTTCCTTTCCTTTCATTTCATTTCCCTTTTTGCAAATTGCAATGCCAGATAGTTAGTGGCACATTTACATTTTACACATCGGAAGTTAGGAGTGCATCAACAGGCAGGCTAGCGTCGAGATCTAAGAGGGAGAATAGAGGGGTCGATGAGCCATACAAGGGGATCAAATTCGTCGATGAGCGGGTCGCTTGCGTTCCCGAACGTAGCGAGCTCCCCGGAGGACCAGCGGAGGGTGACGGAAGCGGCGAACATGGACCAGAGCGCGAGGAGCGCGATGGCCGCGAGGGCCCACGCCTTGTACCTGCCCTTCCCGAACAGGGCCGCCTCGCCGGACGAGATGGGGATCGAGATCTTGGTCGCCGCCGCCGGGGTGGGGGAGTGGAGGCCGTGGTGGTGGTGGTCGACGCCGGCCTTCATGGCTCCGGCCTCCGGGGACGCGGTTGGAATCGAGAGACGGGAGTGGCAGTTGGGAATGGAGTGGAGTGGCCGAGTGAGGAAAAGGGTGGTCGGTGGTGATGCTGACAGTGGGCTGATTGTGGGCTTGAGAAAGCATTTTTTGTTTTAGGAACTTCGGAAAATCTCCTGACGATGGGTCGGGTTTTTTAATCTGTAACTCCTGCGTGGCGGGCTCGAGCTGCATGCTAGAACTACGAGTGCCAGCTGCCAGCTGCCAGCTGCCGATGAAGTTGCATCATAGGCTCATAGCCAGATGAGCTTACTCTTTTAATGAAGAAGAAAGAAAAAGTCAATTTTACTCTCTCAAAACATTCATCAGCGTTTTCACATTTGTTATGTGCTGTGTGCATTAATCGTTTTTTTTAACCACAGCATTGGCACAACAAGCATGTAGCTTGATCTTTTATATTGTGATTATTGTCTCTCACTCTCTTCACTGGCAAACACCTTTGAGCCTTGAACAAATCTCTCTCTTGTGTAATATCTTTTGTTTCTTTTTTCGCATTGACTATATGCTTTCTAATATAATATATGTCGTTAGCCTTCTCGTGCCCTATCAGTTTTAATCTTGATCACGGCCACTTATACTCCTTGCAAGTTATACTCTTGGAAAAGGGCCACGCTCTATGTTCGAGAGAGTACCATTATCCGTTTGTCTACTTTAAGTTAGACTTATCGTTGAACCGTACAAAAAAATAGTGTAGGAAAGTGGTAAATTGGTTGCTCTTGGTCAATATTCTTTAGACAAGCTTTTTGATCAAGATTGTTTGTGTTTAGATAATTTTAAAATTATCATTACTTCTTATTGTTTTCGATCGGCAATCTCATCATTTGAGGGAGTGTTATTGTTGGAAGAAAATCATGTATACCATAAACATAGGCACTGGATACAAGCGTGATGGAGTGAGTCTCCCAATCGTAATTTTCACATTTTCATCCACTTCATCTTGTCTCATAGTTTAAACAACTTACGCCCCTTTGGTATTTAAACCACTCGATTTGCATCTATTTTTTCCTTCTTCGTTGTAAATGTGCAAGTGCGTCCACATGCATGCTATTCTCAGGTCAATCTACTCATAATATGAAGGGATCAGGTAACTTTGAGCCAATGACCTAACGATTATCCTCTACCTGTACTTCTCATGACTCCATCTATAGTTCTAGATCACGTATGCTGTTTTAAACCCACCTACCCTATACTCCCCCTAAAAACCCAAATCCATGAACCATTAGAAACCGAGAAAAGGAGAAAATAACATTTCCTTCTATGAACCATATATGTACATGCTAAGATATCTGTCATTGAGTAGAACTCCCAAAAACTTGTGCGTGGAAATGATTGTAATGAACTAAGATTTTTTTATTTCACTAGAATTGAAACGCAGAGGTTTGAAAGTTTTATTTTCAGAACACCATACAAAGCACCTGCTATGTCAATTCGTTATGATCCAACCAACTTATTTAATGGAAATATCGCTACAAGGTTAGATGATGGTTAATTGAGTATGAGAATACACCGCTTATATTCCTCTTAGCCTATGATGGTAGAGACATGTACATGTTTATATGTACCGTGTTACTAAGAGAAGCTAAAATTGCTACTCCCTACGTTCCAAATTATATGTTGTTTTGACTTTTATACGTTCATAGATATTATTATACATCTAGGTATAGGTTATATCTAAGTAAATAACAAAAATTATAAATCTAAGGGTGCATTTGAACGACAGAATCAGTTCCATTTTTAAGTAGAAATGGCAGAATCTGCGCCAACCACAATATAATCAGAAACGTTTCCATGAGAATCGGAGAGAAACGTTTCTTCTTTTTGATCTACAAGAGAGAAGCAACATTTTAGGTGTTTCGCTTGATTCTAGTTCTGATTTCAAAGAATGGCATTTTAGGTGTTTCGCTTGATTCTAGTTCTGGTTTCAAAGAATCCAGCCAGCTAGCCAAACGGTTACATAAAGTGATTCTGATTCACCTGAGAAACGTTTCCAGAGAGAATCCAGATCCGAACGTTTCTACGAGAATCTGTAATCGTACCAAATGCACCCTAAGGGCCTGTTTGGCTCTAGGGTGTTAAATTTTAGCACCCATCATATCGGATGTTTGGATGCTAATTAGAAGTATTAAACATAGGCTAATTATAAAACTAATTGCACGGATGGAGTGTAATTCGCGAGATGAATCTATTAAGCCTAATTAGTCCATGATTTGACAATGTGGTACTACGGTAACCATTTGCTAATGATGGATTAATTAGGCTTAATAGATTCGTCTCGCGAATTAGCAGGGTTCTGCAATTAGTTTTATAATTAGTTCATGTTTAGTTCTCCTAATTAGCATCCGAACATCCAATGTGACACTGTTAAAGTTTAGCACCTCGTATCCAAATACCCCCTAAATAAACAAAAATAACCTATAATTTAGGATGGATGTAGTATCAAACATCTATAAAACATTAGTTTTAGACTCTTAACTACTCCCTCCGTTCCAAATTATAGGTCGTTTTGACTTTTCTAGATACATAGATATTATTATGCATCTAGACATAGGGTATATCTAAGTGCATAACAAAGTCTATGAATCTAATAAAGTCAAAACGACCTATAATTTGGGACGGAGGGAGTACTAAGATCTCATGAACTACTCTTATAGCTATATATTGAGCAATGGAGATCTTACAAAAACTAAAAGGAGCCAGCTAAATCCGATCAAAAGCAAATCTGCGCGAAGTAATCTAGTTAACTATACAACCTTTACTACTTCTGAAAGAAGATGTTTCCAACTAATCGCTTTATCTGAAATTGTTGGAGCACAAACTCTCACTGAAATGGCAAACGAAGTTTTAGAGGATGAGCAAAACATAGTAACTACTTTAACCCAAAACCGGCACCAGCTTTGCACGCGTAGATCCTCTCGACGCGGCCGTGCCGTGTTCCCCAAACCGTCGCCATTGCAAGGCCAGCACAACGCTGATCTGGGTCCACATCAACCAGTGCCAGTTGCCAATCGCCACATCTCTAGCCGCCCTACGGGGCCCCACTGCCAGTCTGCGCAGCCCCTACTCCACCGGGTAAAGGGTAGGCAGAAGAAACCAGACGCCAGCCACACAGATCCGACGGTTCACATCGCCTCAATCCAATCGGACGGTCATCTGCTCGCTATGCTCACCTCCAGACCCGCACAAACCCAGCCACTTCCACCTGGGTCCCATAAAGCGTGGCCCATCCTGTCAGCGATTCGCTCTACTAAACCCGACGTCCGGGTGGGCCCATGAATTAACTAATAGTATCTCGTGCTTAAAGAAAAAATCAGACGAGGAAAAAAAGAAAAACGGAGCCGGAGAAAAAGATGCTTTTGGCATCATCCAGCCCACCACGCCTCTCCGCCCCGCTTCCCCACCCGCCTCCTCTCAGAAGAAACACACGCCCCTCGGATCCTGCCACGTCATCGATCCGCGCCCCACCATCCGAGCGCTCCCATTGGCCGTCCAGGCAACCCCCTCGCCCACCCTCCCTGCACCGGGTCCACGGCGCGCCCCGTGAGCCGCCCCCCTCTTCCCCAAATGGCGAGGAAAACACCCTCCCCGTATAAATCACTCTGTATTTCAAATCCTCTCGAAACCAAACAGCCCCGGAGGAAAAAAAAAAATTATTATTGAAGAAGGGGAAGAGATGGTGGACGAGGCGTGGGAGCGGGCGGTGGAGGCGGCGCTCCACGCCGGCGGCGAGGGGAGCTCGTCGCCAGCGCGGAGCCTGACGCTGGATGGCGCCGTGAAGTGCATGCACGGCCGGCTCCCGGCGGCGGAGATACTGGAGCGGCACCAGAGCCTGGAGCACCTCTCGATCGCCGGCATCGGGGTCACGTCGCTCGAGGGGTTCCCGCGGCTGCGGAACCTCACGCGGCTCACGCTCTCCGACAACCGCATCGCCGGTGGCCTCGACCACCTCGTCGCCGCGGGGCTCTCCTCGCTGCGGGACCTCGACCTCAGCAACAACCGCATCCAGGACGTCGACGACCTCGCGCCGCTCGCCGACCTCCGCCTCGTCTCGCTCGACCTCTACGAGTGCCCCGTCACAAGGGTCAAGGACTACAGATCCAGGGTGTTCGGGATGATCCGGACGCTCAAGTACCTCGACAAGATGGACGCCGACGAGAACGAGCGCCCCGAGTCGGACGACGATGACGATGATGGCGAAGGGGAGGGGGATGGCGACGGGGACGGGGACGGCGACGGCGACGAAGATGAAGACGATGAGGAGGACGAGGACGACCCCGGGAGCGGCGAGGTTGCCAACGGGGGTGTCTCTCACTCGCGCGGTGGCGTGGCGTCGCATCCGGTGGAGGTGAATGGGGTGATCGATGTAGACGAGGAAGAGAGCGATGCTGACGAGGTCGTCCCGAACGGGGGAGTCGAGCACCACCATGGGGCGAACGGGTTTCGGGTCGCGGTGGCAGGAGAAGCCCCAGAAGAGGAGGATGAGGACGTGGAGGATGATGATGAAGATGATGATGAGGACTTTGAGGAGGAGGAGGATTTGGGGGAGGAGATCGATGAAGATGGTGATGATGAGGATGCTGTTGTGGAGGTTCATGATGTACCGAGTAGTGATGAGGAGGAAGATGGTGTTGAGGAGGATGAGGATGAAGAGGATGATGAAGAGGAGGTTGAGGATGAAGGCGAGGAGGCTGAGCCACAGAGCAGTGGGAGGGTTGCCATGATGACAGGGGAGGATGGAGGAGAAGAGATAGATGGACATGAGCATGGAGAAGGGGATGATGAGGATGAGAATGGTGAGATTGGAGAAGAGGATGATGAGGGACTGGAGGGTGATAGGGTTTATGAGGAGGGAAATGATGATGAGGATGCGGATGATGAGGTATAACACATCAACTTCCCTGCAAGTGTTTTAAGTACTTTTACCATTAATTGCAGTTTCCTGTTTGTTCGATTGGTAATTCGTTTAGTATTGTCTGTTAGTTCATAATGTTGCATAGAATTGCGGCAGTTTTTCTTCAGCAGATATTGCGTTACTATTGTTTGTTAGTTCATAATGTTGCAGAGAATCGTGGCAGTTTTTCTTCAGCAGATATTGCTTACTAGTATCGTGTTTGCTCAGTATACGTTTACTTGTGATGCATGCATAACTGAAAGTAGGGAAATTAAGTTGGTTCGGCGTCCCCTGTTCTGTCTGTTTTAGCAAGAGGTTATCAAGGATGGTTGTTAACCGAAGTGTGCTGCTTAGGAGCATTTGGGGCACGTTTACATCCATTACATCGTTTTTGGCTTACATTTATAATTACTTTTTTGCATGGTGTCACTGCTTCTATCTGAAATCCTTTTGTGCCTAAAATGCAACTTTTTCGACTGAGTTATCTGTAGTTATTGGTGGCATGGCCTGACAATGATAACCTAACTGTGGTATTAATATGCTAACTTTTGGCAGTCTGAAAATTTTATTTTGTCTAGGATCTGTTGGGTGGTTTTTGGAAGTACGATTTTTTTTTTGTTGTTGCCTGATCTGTTGGATACTTGGATGATTATATCAGGAGCTTTGCCTTTGTTATATTTTGTTCTTTTATGCGTGTACTTTTCTGTGTACGTGTTTCACAGAGTTCTCCATGAACTTGGGCACTATGTTTTGTGCCTCTTTTGTCCCGGCAGTAGATGAAATTCGAGTGACCCCCTAGTAATGAGGATCCAGATTATTTTTGTCCTGCCTTGCACCTTATATTCATATATTTGTTTATGATCTGTTAATCCATGTACTGCAAGGTTTTTTTATTAAAAAAAAGGTGGCTCTGTGAGTTACTTGCATCATAAACTGGTTTCTTAATTTCTTGGTCAATATTATGGCTAGACTATTTGCTATGATATTTCAAGATAGCGAACTTTATTTTATCAAGTTTGTATTCACAATACTATGGTTTATACTCCCTCTGCTCACCTAAAGTTGATGTTTAGGACATGATATTTAACTTCTATCTAGTTCATTTTGGATTTCTGGGACGTCACCTTTTAGTGACCGAAGGGAGTATTTGATTTCTTGTTGGCTTAATAGCCTAATCTTTTAAGTGTTGTGAGTTTGGGATGGTACCCTACATATTACCTGTTAGTGACTGAGTGTTGTGTTCTCTCTTTGCTATGTCCAGGGTTTGCTGATTAGAATTGTTATCTGCATGTTTTGCTAAATCTTTGAATATCTGGGCCTCCTGGTACCTTGAGATTTCTTGTATTTTTGGTCTTCTGCATGTTGCTTCCCAACGTTCTGCCTTGAGTTTTCTGTATTTTATTATCAGCACTTCATTTTTTGTGTTTATGGAGGGAAAATATACAAGTCTAACAATGCATCCTTGTAAATTTTTATTTCTCCAGGATGAAGACACAGAATATCTTGTTCAACCAATCGCCCAACCTCAGGCCATGGCCATTGGAAGTGACTTTGATGCAGCTGATCCTGACGATGCTGATGAAGACAGGGATGAGGTGGATGACGATGATGAGGGGGCCACAGACCAGCCTTCATCCTCGCAGGGCACCAAGCGGAAGAGAGATGATGATCCGTCGGGCAGTGGCGATGACAGTGAGGATGATGGTGTTGAGGACTTAAGGCCCTTCAAGCACCACTGACGAAGCAACCAATGTACATGGATCCTCTACCTCCCCCTTTCTCTCAGCTAGAAGTAAGCAGCAGGATCAGCAGCAGCAGGCAGCAGGAACAGAAATGGTGGGTTTCCCCTGTCTTTCTTTTTTTTTAATCGGTTTTTCTCGTGTAAAGACTTTGATGAATTGAGAGAGCTTCAGCCTCCTCTTCAAATAGCAGATTTTAGGAGGTAATGGAGAAACACCTTGTGTAGCCTTCTAGGCTAGTAGCCAACCAGATGAGTTAATCAGTCTTATCTCTTGCCTGAACCCCCTTTTCTGTTCGATTTTTCCGTCCAGTTTTTCAAATGGTAGCTGCAACCCTGGGGTTTCCCTCCACCCTTTCAAATTTCTGTTGCATTGGCGGTATAGGCATGCTCCAACTGTAGTTTTCCCTCCAAAAGAAAGCCCGGGAAATGCCCCCCATTCAAATGCCCCTAGTAGCCGTTGCCTCCATTTGAATTCCTGAAGTACTGCATCTCCAATTGGTTGAATTGCGCTCTGTTCTGGTTACTGCTTTGAGATAGGTGAAATGCATGTGGTTGCAGCGATGGAGGCGCCGCCCTCAGCCTGTAGAGGCAAAGGCAACCGGAGCTTCCCAATTCTTGTATTTTTAAGCGAATTATTTTGGTTGGAGTGGCCGCTTCAGGCCCTCTGCAGCGGCGGCCTGTGTGTCTGCGGTTCACGGTGGTCGCGCCGTGTTGCTCGTGGTCTATCACTTGGCCGGGGTCCTGTCTCTCTGCCTGGCGGGTCCCGGTTGCAGGGTGTATTAAGGCGCCTGTTCGTGCAGTGAAATCAGGCTTGGCGTAAAAAGGGGTTTCAACGGTGTTGGGCGCTGAACGGCTGAAGTGGAGTGGAGCAATTCCCTTGCTTGTTTGGGTGTGAGAGGAGCCGGGGGGACGGCGGAGTACAGCCGCTGCATTTCCCTTTTGCTTTTGGCAAGTTGCGCTGGTGGGGGTGGATGGGGACGGGAGGCGCAAGTGGTGGCGGTAGTGCCGTAGTGGTGGGGGGCGGGGGTAACGTGACCTGGTGGTGGCGTGATCCCGTGGGTGGGTCAGGTTTGGCTCGCGACTTGGGAGGGTAGAGCGTTGTCGGCGTGCGCGGCCCGAGGGACGTGGGGTAGGCGTAGGCCGCCCAAGGACAAGGAGGGGAGAGCAGGAGGAGATCCGGCGGATCCGGAGGACGGGGGTGTGCCTCCGCCGGATGCTTCTCGGCCTCTCGCCCTATAGGGCAACCCCTTCCCCTCCCTTCTTTAGCTCGCGGTTTAATGACGGTACTGCCCCTGCGCCTCGGTGCCGGTCCCGCCGTGTTGAATAATCAGCTCCCCTAGTTTGACACGTCTCCGACGGAGCACAAAGTGCGACGCGTGACTATGACTTGAGCCGAGGGCCACTTTAGGCTCTGGACCCGCATGTCGGTGTCTCATGGCGGGACATCGTAGGGCAGCCAAAGGCATGTACTCCGCAGGTGGGTGGGTGGGTGTGGGTGGATTTGGTGATTACTCGGAGTTACTGCCCGTCATTACGGCGCAGCTTACCAGACGCGTGCCTGCTCGACGACGGTGATAATGACATGGACCGGGCTCACAGCGTACGTTGCCTGCGCCGCGTGGCCAAGCCTACGCTCTTCTGCGCATGTGGTCCGGGTCTGCAGATCGGTGTATGGAATCGTGATACGGCGGAGCGACGAGGGCAGGTACGCCGGGCAGGGCTGGCAGCAGGCACCAACAGTTCGGCACGCTATACCCGTGAGGCGTGATTGATGAGCCAGCAGGCAGAGCAGGGCACCGGGCCACCGGCGCCACAGGACCAGGCGGCGCTCCGGCGAAAGCGGTGACTTCAGATGCCTTCGAGTATAGGATTTTTCTCTACGAGAATACTTTGTTGATTGCAATAGACGGGAACGGGTCGGGCGGGAGGCCTGCACGCTACCGAGCTGTTTGTGCAGGTGTGCAGCGTTGTCCTACGTTATCTCGCCGGGTCTCGTGCGCCGAACTACGGGGTCAGGCGGGCAGCCGAACTCGAAGCGGCGATGGTGGGGGTGGTGCCCAAGTCATAAAGTTGTCGCTGGGGACGGATGCCCCGCTAGCGGGGGCCACTGTCATTGGTCACCGCTGCTGCGAGACGGGGCCTCGGCGGATTTGCCGTGCCCCCGCTACCCATAAGCGTCCACAGTGGCGTAGCTCGGAGCTAGCTGTGTTGAATAGTGGGAAAAGGAAAAGAAAAAGATTAGTGTGTAATGAGATAGTCTTGAATGTTTTTTTATGCACTTCTCATAATATTTAATGCTACCTTCTCTCCTCCTCATTTCATTGCTTAGAGCTGGTTGCTACCTTCTCTCCTCCTTTCCTCTTATCTATCTAATCTAATTGCTTAGAGCTGGCACTAACTCATGCCATTGGAGACACGTCCTCACTCCAATCTGCGAAACAACATATAGCACTTTCTGAGTCCACTCATGACCTTGTGTTGTCCTCATTGACTGATAGGTGGGCCAACTGACGCGGCGTAATATTGCTATCATCTTTGGATCAACCTGAAGCGTCGATAATAATCGGACGGGCGGCGCCGCGCAATTCGGGAGCCACGCGGCAGATCCGTCCCGTTCCGTGAGAACCAGTTGAGGCTGCTGTGACCCGTAACCGTGAAGATACAATGGCTGGCACTCAGAGGCGCAACCGCGCCGCGAGGGCCGCAGGTTGAGGAGGCGAGCAGATAGCGTGGCGCCAAACCAATGCCGTCCAACTGAACCAGTGGACAGGAGCCACCTCTGACTCGAGAGAACGACTCCCACTAACCGGCCGCCTCATCTCCTCTTCGACCTTTTTTTCGCCTCCCTGTGTGTGTCCATCGAACCTTGATCGCACGCGCGCACAAATCGTCTCACCGCAGCGGCTCATCTGATTCGCATGCTAGCCGGCCTGCGTGGCTCGTGAAACCGCTGGTGGTGGTTGCTTGCTTTCGCGCCAGTTCTCGCCATGGCGCCTCCTCAGCCTTTGCGCACACTGAGGCTGAGCGCTCCCGCTGGCCACGCAGCAGTGTGCAGGTGCTCCGCCGCCCCGCTCTTCGGGAAGAGGCTGCCGGCCATCGTCGCCTTCCCCCGTGCCGGCAGCGGCGGCGCCGTCGCCTTGTGCTCGGCCGTGCAGCAGGAGTCCTCCACCTCCACCACTGGTACAACCCTTTGCTTGATTGAGGCTGACACTTAACTGTTCTGAATAACTTCTCCCAACTCGCTGATCGGTACTGGGTGACGCTTTACGGATGTTGGTTGTGTGGATCGATGCCTATTCAGTCTGGACTCTGAAGGCCTTACATCATTTTCGGATATTTCCATTTCATGTAGTTAGCAAGAAGAAGGATGCTGCAGACGGTGAAAAGAAGGAAGCCACGGCAGCAGCAGCAGCAAAGCCGGCCGCGGCCGCGAAGCCAAAGAAGGCCCCGGCGAAGCCGCTGCCGGAGATGATGCAGGAGGAGATCATTCCTCCTCTGAAGGACGCCCTGGAAGCGGAGGAGAACGTGTCCCAGGTCCAGCTTTCCTTCCAAAACAACACGGTGAGTACTGACTGGAATACAGGATGTTTGTAGTAGCTAGTGAGTGGTAACAGTTTTAGAGTTACTTACAACCGGAGCCTATAATGTGGCATTTCTACTGTACATCAGTTCTAGCAAACGAGATACGAGTGCATGATGGATAATTGACTGAATGTTCTTGCACCATGGGTTCATGGCATAAATGATAAATCACTATCAAGAGGAGCAGCTGAATTTCAGTATCAGCACGAAATTGTCCTGTCTTAATGTCAAACGCTGTATCAAGAGTTGTGTCTGTTCAGTTTATGACTTCCTCGAGCACTGTAACGGAGAAGGAAAAACTTATCAGTAGTATTAGTAGCTGCATAGTTCAATAGTGATCAAGTCAGGTCCATGCTCTAACATCACTGGATATTTCATGATATACAGTTTAATGTGTTGGTGAACATGCATCCAGTTCCAGTATATAAGGCACAACTGTGCACATGCTCTTCTGCAAAAAGAAAGAACAGAAACAAAATGGTTTATCATCTTACATCTCCAACCACCATAGCTATATGCAACGCTAGCATATCTGAGCAATGGTTTGGGATTGCAGCATGCAAAACTGAGTTAGCTCCAACAAAATAGTTAGCAAATTTCTAATCCTTCGCTGATGAATTGCAGTTGGAGGGTTCCTTCATAAAGGATGACGTTCCTTATTATTTTTGGGCCTTCTTTCCAAAGGGAGACCTCACAGGTACACATTGTCTTACATTTCTGTCATTTCCTGCTTGAACTTTGATGCGCAAATGTGCAATGCTGTTTTCCTTGCTGAAAGGTCTGCTGATAGGAAGATCATTCATTGTAACCATCAGTGCATAACCAATATTTCAGTCCCTCGCTAACAAACTTTGGAATTTCTCATTAACCAATATGTAGACTATTTTCATCTGCTATGTGGTAGCATAGATTATACAGATTTTTCCTAACAACATTAGGATGGAACATAATTTGCATGTGCTCTGCCTTCTTATCACTGAATAATGTACGGTGTACCTAGATTAGAACCACCAGTTCTGTGTCCTTCTTTGCAGTATAGCACAAACCTGCATCGCAACGCCGCTAAAGTTAGAACTTAGAAACCAGCAAACTGAATTGATAAGAGGGATTGCTCAAAAAGAATTGATAGAAGGGGCATACTTATAATCTCCCAATGAATAATGCAGGACCCAAGGGCTTTGCGCTATCGTCCTACAGCAACGAAGTCAGCACCATCGAGCCATTCCTGATCGATGAGAAGAGGATAACCTCCCAGTACGTGGTGTTCTGGGTTTACAAGAGGCTGGCCGGGCAAGGCATCCTTCCCGTCTGGAAGGAAGAGGAGGGGGAGGAAGAGGCCGCCGGCGCCAAGTAGTGAGTGATCTCACGAAGGCCCACACACAGACTGGACGCTGTGAACATACACAGTTAATCATGACCGAAAGTGTAAAGCTGTGAAGTTCATTTGCTAATATATACACAGTCAATCATGACCTGGACGGTACCTTGCCCTTGCGGGCCGGGCCGGTCTTCTATCGGTTTCGCTTGATTTTGTTTCTTGTGGCCCGCGAATAAGAACGAAACCGTATCTTTTCCGTCGACAAGAGAAGAGCCAATAGATCTACGACGGGTGCCGTCTGAAGATTATTATCGCCAGTCGCCAAGTCCTACCTGTCGCACTCTATAATCCCCTCCAGTCCTTCGCCATTATCCGAGGCGTCCGCGTGCACATATCGTATGGAAACGCAAGATATAATTTTCTTAATAATATGGAATGATAGAGATGAGAAGTGGAATCACCACACACATGGAAGCAACCGAAGCACAGAACTCATGAAAAAAAAAATACCTCGAGACAAGGCATCCTTTCTCGAATCTGAAGCGATGGTTCATGCTTGTCACTTGTCAGAACGTAGGTTTAGAGGATAGGTTCATGCTCTCAATTTTGCATTTCTGCGCAAGGATTTGCTAAAATTTCTAGCACAAAAATCCTCGAACGAAACAAGAAAGATCAGGATCTTTTCTCTCTCTCTCTCTCTCTTTTTTTGTCCTCTTTTCCTTCTCGAAACCACTGCACCAGCATCGACATGGTGACGCTGGACGGCTGGAGACTGTCGACGATTAAAAACTGAGGAAGCACTGAACGCACGCGCACAGGGACACGACGCACACTGCAGTTTTAGCCAGTTCGGCCCTCGCATCGCCAATCGCCATGCTCGCCTACCTCCTCCACGCCCCAGCCGCCGCCGCCGCCGTCGTCGCCGCGGCGCCCAGCGCCTTCGCCCTCCGCTCGCTCCCGCCGGCGAGGACCCCGTTCCTCCCATCCCTCCCGCGCCCAGCCTCGCCGAGGCGCGCCGCCGCGTTCGCCTTCTCCCCGGCCGCCGCGGCCGCCCCCATCGCGGCGTCGCTGCTCGAGGGCCCCGTGCTGGTCTGGGCCGGCCGGCTCTGCCTCTACTACGCGCTCCTCCACGCGGGGCTCGCCGGCTCACCGCGCAATCCCTTCCTCTCTCACGGTAATCGCGTCGCGGCGGGTTTCGATTCGTGCTGTTTGGTTCGGAATGAGGAGGGGGTGTTGATGGTTTTTTATGTTCGTGTGGTGCGTAGAGATCGGCGAGGACGGCGCCGGCGACAGCGACCTAGGGTTCTCCAAGTGGGCCGAGAAGCTCCGTGGCGGCGCCTCAGGTCTCGTGCATCTTTCAAATTTGTTTATTGCTCGATCGTAATTGGTTATTTATTTATGCATCTCTTGGGTTCATTGTTGACGCTTTGTTTAGTGGAAGTGGATACCGTGAAAGATTTTTATGGTTCCGCTGTTCTGCATCTGCCAAGAGATTTTGGATGTGAAAGGTTCAGAATCTGATTCTGCTGGTTAGGCAGGACCATAGTACATGTGGCAGGTAGTTCATGTCTTCGGAGGAATTTGCCAATCATGGGACAAAAGGTTTGACGCACATTTCTGTTTGTCAGGGTGGTTATCTTATCTGAAAGTGTAAACCGAGGTTAACTTTGAGATGATAGAAAGAGGTGCCAACATTTCACACTGTCATGGGGTCGCTCGCTGGGTTGATACTGGATAGTATTGATGTGAGAATCCGAATGTTGATGTGTGTGGGGATTCGAGGGTAGAGCACTCCATGATGCTTTAAATTAAAGGTGCGGGTTCTGTAGGCTTTACATGATGAAAGGAACTAAGTGATCAAATTTGGAATGTTTGAGTGGGTTTGTTAAATCTTACAGTTTGTTGGCTTTCTTAGTCTACTGTCGCTCTTAGGGTGCGTTTGGTTGCGAGGACGAAG